>NW_028283656.1:0-342500 GCF_059441095.1 Idiotropiscis lumnitzeri
GACTCAAGACATTGATCTTACTCTATCCCTATTTTTACGACTTTCCTTCAAAGGGCGTGGCTATTACGGTGCCGCAGAGTCTGATTATTCTCCGTGGCAACAAAAGTTCCTGCAAAATGATTCAGATGATCCATCTTCTGGAAATCTTTCACATTTGAGGATATTCAGGCCCTGAAGACGGCTGCCAACTTATTTTTGATCGCAGTGGTAGTGCCACCAACTGGTTAAAACAAATACAAATTATTTTCGTTGATGTTTTTCTCCGGGCAGGTGAACAAAATCTACCTTATATTTGCTCGGATGAGTGTTTAGGCATTGAGCATGTCACAATACGAAAGTCTTTCGCCTTCTTCAGAGTGTCACATGATGCTGTCTTGTGACCCGTCTTTATCAGCTGATGTTCCATGAGGGCGTGACTTACCTGTCACAAGAATGAAGGCAAGTCACGCCCCCCGCTGTCCGTTCACTCCGCCAAGATGCTGGTCCAGGTGGTAGAGAGGATGAAGGCTCCCTTGTCTCTGTTCATGGTTTTTATGCCTCGCTTGCAGATCTCAATGGCCTCTCTGATCCAGCGCTGTTGTTTGTTCTCTTCGGTGCGGATGACCCTGCCCTTCTCCCGGTCCATGATGTGGTTTTCCCTTTTGCAGTGGTCAGTGATTGCTGATTTGTAATGTTCATGTTGTGCTTGTTCTTTTACTGCTCTGATTTTTCATTTTTTTGACAGGTAAGTCACACCCTCATGGAACATCAGCTGATAAAGACGGGTCTCAAGACACCATCATGCGACACTCTGAAGAAGGCGAAAGACTCGCCGAAACATGTCAGGTAAAAAATTAACCTAAAACATAATTGTCTGCTTTTAATGAATCAGTCAAATATCAATAATAAGAAGACAAAATGAACCTAATACAAATAAATGAATGCTTAATAACTCCCCTGCACATGCTCCTAAAAATCCAAACCTTCACCTGTAAATAAAACGTCCCGACCTGAAGACATCTTAATGTTATTATTTTGTTATACACACAGCGCCGCCAAGTGGAATCAAAAATTTGTTTTTATTTTAATTTTCACGTACTGCACGGTGCCCTTTTGACGAATCCGACTGAAAATTAGTCAGAAAAGACTCAAGACAATGATCTTACTCTCTGCCGAATTTTGTGACGTTTTGGCAAAAGGCGTGGCTATTACGGTGCTGAAAAGTCCGATTGTACTCTGTGGCAACAAAAGCTCCGGCAACATGACTCAGATGATCCTATCTTCTCGAAGTTGTACACATTTGAGGATACTTCAGCCCTGAAGACATCTACCGACTTATTTTTCATCGTAGTAGTAGCGCCACCAACTGGTAAAAGCTAATACAAGTTATTTTCTTGGATGTTTTTCTCCGTGCAACTCAACAAGGTCGCCCTCATATATGCTCGGATGACTGTTTCGGCCATGAGGATGTCACAATACGAAATTAGTCCTTTTTCGTGAAAAGTTGTGGGAGTGGCATTGCACTGTTCGGCAATAAAACAACGCTGATTATGAGGTTCTAAATATGAACGACAACTCGTGAAACTTTACACACACATCAGGCCGAGCAAATTTATCAATATTTTATACGTTAGTTGTGCAGCTTTTTTTAAATGGCTCGCCATGGCCCTTGAGAAATGTTCAAAAAAGCAGCCCTGATTGAGTGTTTCACCTCGCTTTTTGTAAATTTTATGGAGTACAGTGAACCCTCGGTTATCGCGGTTAATGGGGACCGAGACCACCCGCGAAAACTGAAAATCCGCGAAGTAGCGGCGCACCTTCAAAAATGCTTAAAAAAAATATACAATATATATAATAAATATATATATATAAATATATATATATATATATATATATATACGGGGAGAGAGAGAGTGAAATTCATTTTATAACAAAAAAACCAAATTATTATTAAAACGTATTATTTTTTTATTCCCCAGCCATTCTTTCTGTATTTATTTAATTACTCCGACTTTTACCTGCTGGTACGCCGTCCGGTGTGCCCTGTGAAATGAAAGGTGGCATTCTTTATTTATTTATTCATTTATTCATTCATAACTGACAGCCTCGCGCTCCGCTCGTGCCCGGGCGGAAGAGGTGCTCCAATTCGGCTTAACTGTGACACACGCCCGCCCTCCTCCCCCGGAACTTCCATTCGGTTAAACTTAGGGGCCGCTTGGCACCGCCCGTGCCCGGGGAAGGTGCTCCTCTTCGGCTTACTGTGACGCGAGCATGCCCTCCTCCTCCGGAGCTTCCATTCGGTTAAACTTAGGGGCCGCTTGGAACCGCCCGTGCCCGGGGAAGGTGCTCCTCTTCGGCTTACTGTGACGCGAGCATGCCCTCCTCCTCCGGAGCTTCCATTCGGTTAAACTTAGGGGCCGCTTGGCACCGCCCGTGCCCGGGGAAGGTGCTCCTCTTCGGCTTACTGTGACGCGAGCATGCCCTCCTCCTCCGGAGCTTCCATTCGGTTAAACTTAGGGGCCGCTTGGAACCGCCCGTGCCCGGGGAAGGTGCTCCTCTACAGCTTAACTGCCACGCACGCCGGCCGGAGCTCTGGTACGGTCCGAACCGCGCGAAACGTCGCCACCGATCGTGTCCGAGGGAACGTGCTCTTCTTCGTCCACTCTCCTCTTCGCCCACGCTCTTCTTCGGCGCACGGCGGCCGTCTAACCGCTCCAGCGCCCCGTCGTGCCGCTCGGCGAAACTACAATGCCCCCGAATATTTTTTAGACCCGCGAAGCACTGAACCCGCGAAAGGTGAACCGCGAAGTAGCGAGGGTTCACTGTATGTATAAGACCAAGACCTACAAAAAAGTCTCTTGGAGCAATGAGCTAGGTTTTACAGGAAGTCGGCCATTTTGAATTTACTTAAAAGGGGGCGGGTCACCACAATGGACTTTGTGTAGAAATTATTATTGGGGCCCGAGCACCGACCGCGGCGAGGTCCCTATTGTTTTTGTAGAAAACATTATTACTTTTATTATTATTATTATTATTATTATTAGGGCCTGAGCAGCGACCGCTGCGAAGTCCCTATTGTTTTTGTAGAAATTATTATTATTATTATTTTTCCGATTGTTCGATCGCATTTTTGACCCCCGAAACATGCACAAAAACTCACCAAACTTGGCAGTCTCATCGGGCATGGCGAAAAATTTGATATTTTAACGTCTAATATGAACAGGAAGTGAGTTATGAATTTTTGAAAGTCCGACTTTTGCCCTTTTTTGCATGTTTACAGGGGTCATTCTTTTGCACCCTGATCCTAAAGGCTTCATCTGATTGCCTTAAAATTCTGTCTGTAGCATCTGAAGACCTGGGACAAACACTGGGGCTAAAATTTTTTGTTTCCGAAATACTATATGACGGGGGCGGGGCTTCAAAGTTTTCACTTAAGATTTCCTTCGCCGCAATGGACAAAATGCTTAATAACTCTCCTGCACATGCTGCTAAAAATCCAAAACTTCACATGTACATAAAGAGTCTGTACCTGAAGACATCTATATGTTTATATTCAGTTATACACCTTGCGCCAATCAATATCATTTTTTACATTTTGACGTACTGCATGGTGCCCTTTTAACGAATCCGATTGAAAATTGGCTAGAAAAGACTCAAGACATTGATCTTACTCTATCCCTATTTTTATGACTTTCCTTCAAAGGGCGTGGCTATTACGGTGCCGCAGAGTCTGATTATTCTCCGTGGCAACAAAAGTTCCTGCAAAATGATTCAGATGATCCATCTTCTGGAAATCTTTCACATTTGAGGATATTCAGGCCCTGAAGACGGCTGCCAACTTATTTTTGATCGCAGTGGTAGCGCCACCAACTGGTTAAAACAAATACAAATTATTTTCGTTGATGTTTTTCTCCGGGCAGGTGAACAAAATCTACCTTATATTTGCTCGGATGAGTGTTTAGGCCTTGAGCATGTCACAATACAAAAGTCTTTCGCCTTCTTCAGAGTGTCACATGATGCTGTCTTGTGACCCGTCTTTATCAGCTGATGTTCCATGAGGGCGTGACTTACCTGTCACAAGAATGAAGGCAAGTCACGCCCCCCGCTGGCCGTTCACTCCGCCAAGATGCTGGTCCAGGTGGTAGAGAGGATGAAGGCTCCCTTGTCTCTGTTCATGGTTTTTATGCCTCGCTTGCAGATCTCAATGGCCTCTCTGATCCAGCGCTGTTGTTTGTTCTCTTCTGTGCGGATGACCCTGCCCTTCTCCCGGTCCATGATGTGGTTTTCCCTTTTGCAGTGGTCAGTGATTGCTGATTTGTAATGTTCATGTTGTGCTTGTTCTTTTACTGCTCTGATTTTTTCATTTTTTTGACAGGTAAGTCACACCCTCATGGAACATCAGCTGATAAAGACGGGTCTCAAGACACCATCATGCGACACTCTGAAGAAGGCGAAAGACTCGCCGAAACATGTCAGGTAAAAAATTAACCTAAAACATAATTGTCTGCTTTTAATGAATCAGTCAAATATCAATAATAAGAAGACAAAATGAACCTAATACAAATAAATGAATGCTTAATAACTCCCCTGCACATGCTCCTAAAAATCTAAACCTTCACCTGTAATTAAAACGTCCCGACCTGAAGACATCTTAATGTTATTATTTTGTTATACACACAGTGCCGCCAAGTGGAATAAAAATTTTTTTTTTATTTTAATTTTCACGTACTGCACGGTGCCCTTTTGACGAATCCGACTGAAAATTAGTCAGAAAAGACTCAAGACAATGATCTTACTCTCTGCCGAATTTTGTGACGTTTTGGCAAAAGGCGTGGCTATTAAGGTGCTGAAAAGTCCGATTGTACTCTGTGGCAACAAAAGCTCCGGCAACATGACTCAGATGATCCTATCTTCTCGAAGTTGTACACATTTGAGGATACTTCAGCCCTGAAGACATCTACCAACTTATTTTACATTGTAGTAGTAGCGCCACCAACTGGTAAAAGCTAATACAAGTTATTTTCTTGGATGTTTTTCTCCGTGCAACTCAACAAGGTCGCCCTCATATATGCTCGGATGACTGTTTCGGCCATGAGGATGTCACAATACGAAATTTGTGATTTTTCGTGAAAAGTTGTGGGAGTGGCATTGCACTGTTCGGCAATAAAACAAAGCTGAATATGAGGTTCTAAATATGAACGACAACTCGTAAAACTTTACACACACATCAGGCCGAGCAAATTTATCAATATTTTATACGTTAGTTGTGCAGCTTTTTTGAAATGGCTCGCCATGGCCCTCGAGAAATGTTAAAAAAAAGCAGCTCTGGTTGAGTGTTTCACCTCGCTTTTTGTAAATTTTATGGAGTACAGTGAACCCTCGGTTATCGCGGTTAATGGGGACCGAGACCACCCGCGAAAACTGAAAATCCGCGAAGTAGCGGCGCACCTTCAAAAATGCTTAAAAAAAATATACAATATATACAATAAATATATAAATATATATATATATATATATATATATATATATATATATATATATATATATATATATATATACGGGGAGAGAGAGAGTGAAATTCATGTTATAACAAAAAAACCAAATTATTATTAAAACGTATTATTTTTTTATTCCCCAGCCATTCTTTTTGTATTTATTTAATTACTCCGACTTTTACCTGCTGGTACGCCGTCCGGTGTGCCCTGTGAAATGAAAGGTGGCATTTTTTATTTATTTATTCATTTATTCATTCATAACTGACAGCCTCGCGCTCCGCTCGTGCCCGGGCAGAAGAGGTGCTCCAATTTGGCTTAACTGTGACACACGCCCGTCCTCCTCCCCCGGAGATTCCATTCGGTTAAACTTAGGGGCCGCTTGGCACCGCCCGTGCCCGGGGAAGGTGCTCCTCTTCGGCTTACTGTGACGCGAGCATGCCCTCCTCCTCCGGAGCTTCCATTCGGTTAAACTTAGGGGCCGCTTGGAACCGCCCGTGCCCGGGGACGGTGCTCCTCTTCGGCTTACTGTGTCGCGAGCATGCCCTCCTCCTCCGGAGCTTCCATTCGGTTAAACTTAGGGGCCGCTTGGCACCGCCCGTGCCCGGGGAAGGTGCTCCTCTACGGCTTAAC
Source organism: Idiotropiscis lumnitzeri (assembly GCF_059441095.1). Classification (NCBI taxonomy): domain Eukaryota; kingdom Metazoa; phylum Chordata; class Actinopteri; order Syngnathiformes; family Syngnathidae; genus Idiotropiscis; species Idiotropiscis lumnitzeri. Next base: position 6,105 of record NW_028283656.1, read on the forward strand.
TGCCACGCACGCTGGCCGGAGCTCTGGTACGGTCCGAACCGCGCGAAACGTCGCCACCGATCGTGTCCGGGGGAACGTGCTCTTCTTCGTCCACTCTCCTCTTCGCCCACGCTCTTCTTCGGCGCACGCCGGCCGTCTAACCGCTCCAGCGCCCCGTCGTGCCGCTCGGCGAAACTACAATGCCCCCGAATATTTTTTAGACCCGCGAAGCACTGAACCCGCGAAAGGTGAACCGCGAAGTAGCGAGGGTTCACTGTATGTATAAGACCAAGACCTACAAAAAAGTCTCTTGGAGCAATGAGCTAGGTTTTACAGGAAGTCGGCCATTTTGAATTTACTTAAAAGGGGGCGGGTCACCACAATGGACTTTGTGTAGAAATTATTATTGGGGCCCGAGCAGCGACCGCGGCGAGGTCCCTATTGTTTTTGTAGAAAATATTATTACTTTTATTATTATTATTATTATTATTATTAGGGCCTGAGCAGCGACCGCTGCGAAGTCCCTATTGTTTTTGTAGAAATTATTATTATTATTATTTTTCCGATTGTTCGATCGCATTTTTGACCCCCGAAACATGCACAAAAACTCACCAAACTTGGCAGTCTCATCGGGCATGGCGAAAAATTTGATATTTTAACGTCTAATATGAACAGGAAGTGAGTTATGAATTTTTGAAAGTCCGACTTTTGCCCTTTTTTGCATGTTTACAGGGGTCATTCTTTTGCACCCTGATCCTAAAGGCTTCATCTGATTGCCTTAAAATTCTGTCTGTAGCATCTGAAGACCTGGGACAAACACTGGGGCTAAAATTGTTTGTTTCCGAAATACTATATGACGGGGGCGGGGCATCAAAGTTTTCACTTAAGATTTCCTTCGCCGCAATGGACAAAATGCTTAATAACTCTCCTGCACATGCTGCTAAAAATCCAAAACTTCACATGTACATAAAGAGTCTGTACCTGAAGACATCTATATGTTTATATTCAGTTATACACCTTGCGCCAATCAATATCATTTTTTACATTTTGACGTACTGCACGGTGCCCTTTTAACGAATCTGATTGAAAATTGGCTAGAAAAGACTCAAGACATTGATCTTACTCTATCCCTATTTTTACGACTTTCCTTCAAAGGGCGTGGCTATTACGGTGCCGCAGAGTCTGATTATTCTCCGTGGCAACAAAAGTTCCTGCAAAATGATTCAGATGATCCATCTTCTGGAAATCTTTCACATTTGAGGATATTCAGGCCCTGAAGACGGCTGCCAACTTATTTTTGATCGCAGTGGTAGTGCCACCAACTGGTTAAAACAAATACAAATTATTTTCGTTGATGTTTTTCTCCGGGCAGGTGAACATAATCTACCTTATATTTGCTCGGATGAGTGTTTAGGCCTTGAGCATGTCACAATACGAAAGTCTTTCGCCTTCTTCAGAGTGTCACATGATGCTGTCTTGTGACCCGTCTTTATCAGCTGATGTTCCATGAGGGCGTGACTTACCTGTCACAAGAATGAAGGCAAGTCACGCCCCCCGCAGTCCGTTCACTCCGCCAAGATGCTGCTCCAGGTGGTAGAGAGGATGAAGGCTCCCTTGTCTCTGTTCATGGTTTTTATGCCTCGCTTGCAGATCTCAATGGCCTCTCTGATCCAGCGCTGTTGTTTGTTCTCTTCTGTGCGGATGACCCTGCCCTTCTCCCGGTCCATGATGTGGTTTTCCCTTTTGCAGTGGTCAGTGATTGCTGATTTGTAATGTTCATGTTGTGCTTGTTCTTTTGCTGCTCTGATTTTTTCATTTTTTTGACAGGTAAGTCACACCCTCATGGAACATCAGCTCAAGACACCATCATGCGACACTCTGAAGAAGGCAAAAGACTCGCCGAAACATGTCAGGTAAAAAATTAACCTAAAACATAATTGTCTGCTTTTAATGAATCAGTCAAATATCAATAATAAGAAGACAAAATGAACCTAATACAAATAAATGAATGCTTAATAACTCCCCTGCACATGCTCCTAAAAATCCAAACCTTCACCTGTAAATAAAACGTCCCGACCTGAAGACATCTTAATGTTATTATTTTGTTATACACACAGTGCCGCCAAGTGGAATCAAAAATTTGTTTTTATTTTAATTTTCACATACTGCACGGTGCCCTTTTGACGAATCCGACTGAAAATGAGTCAGAAAAGATTCAAGACAATGATCTTACTCTCTGCCGAATTTTGTGACGTTTTGGCAAAAGGCGTGGCTATTAAGGTGCTGAAAAGTCCGATTGTACTCTGTGGCAACAAAAGCTCCGGCAACATGACTCAGATGATCCTATCTTCTCGAAGTTGTACACATTTGAGGATACTTCAGCCCTGAAGACATCTACCAACTTATTTTACATCGTAGTAGTAGCGCCACCAACTGGTAAAAGCTAATACAAGTTATTTTCTTGGATGTTTTTCTCCGTGCAACTCAACAAGGTCGCCCTCATATATGCTCGGATGACTGTTTCGGCCATGAGGATGTCACAATACGAAATTCGTCCTTTTTCATGAAAAGTTGTGGGAGTGGCATTGCACTGTTCGGCAATAAAACAAAGCTGATTATGAGGTTCTAAATATGAACGACAACTCGTAAAACTTTACACACACATCAGGCCGAGCAAATTTATCAATATTTTATACGTTAGTTGTGCAGCTTTTTTGAAATGGCTCGCCATGGCCCTCGAGAAATGTTAAAAAAAGCAGCTCTGGTTGAGTGTTTCACCTCGCTTTTTTTAAATTTTATGGAGTACAGTGAACCCTCGGTTATCGCGGTTAACGGGGACCGAGACCACCCGCGAAAACTGAAAATCCGCGAAGTAGCGGCGCACCTTCAAAAATGCTTAAAAAAAATAAACAATATATATAATAAATATATATATATATATATATATATATATATATATATATATATATATATATACGGGGAGAGAGAGAGTGAAATTCATGTTATAACAAAAAAACTAAATTATTATTAAAACGTATTATTTTTTTATTCCCCAGCCATTCTTTTAGTATTTATTTAATTACTCCGACTTTTACCTGCTGGTACGCCGTCCGGTGTGCCCTGTGAAATGAAAGGTGGCATTCTTTATTTATTTATTCATTCATAACTGACAGCCTCGCGCTCCGCTCGTGCCCGGGCAGAAGAGGTGCTCCAATTTGGCTTAACTGTGACACACGCCCGCCCTCCTCCCCCGGAGCTTCCATTCGGTTAAACTTAGGGGCCGCTTGGCACCGCCCGTGCCCGGGGAAGGTGCTCCTCTTCGGCTTACTGTGACGCGAGCATGCCCTCCTCCTCCGGAGCTTCCATTCGGTTAAACTTAGGGGCCGCTTGGAACCGCCCGTGCCCGGGGAAGGTGCTCCTCTACGGCTTAACTGCCACGCACGCCGGCCGGAGCTCTGGTACGGTCCGAACCGCGCGAAACGTCGCCACCGATCGTGTCCGGGGGAACGTGCTCTTCTTCGTCCACTCTCCTCTTCGCCCACGCTCTTCTTCGGCGCACGCCGGCCGTCTAACCGCTCCAGCGCCCCGTCGTGCCGCTCGGCGAAACTACAATGCCCCCGAATATTTTTTAGACCCGCGAAGCACTGAACCCGCGAAAGGTGAACCGCGAAGTAGCGAGGGTTCACTGTATGTATAAGACCAAGACCTACAAAAAAGTCTCTTGGAGCAATGAGCTAGGTTTTACAGGAAGTCGGCCATTTTGAATTTACTTAAAAGGGGGCGGGTCACCACAATGGACTTTGTGTAGAAATTATTATTGGGGCCCGAGCAGCGACCGCGGCGAGGTCCCTATTGTTTTTGTAGAAAACATTATTACTTTTATTATTATTATTATTATTATTATTAGGGCCTGAGCAGCGACCGCTGCGAAGTCCCTATTGTTTTTGTAGAAATTATTATTATTATTATTTTTCCGATTGTTCGATCGCATTTTTGACCCCCGAAACATGCACAAAAACTCACCAAACTTGGCAGTCTCATCGGGCATGGCGAAAAATTTGATATTTTCACGTCTAATATGAACAGGAAGTGAGTTATGAATTTTTGAAAGTCCGACTTTTGCCCTTTTTTGCATGTTTACAGGGGTCATTCTTTTGCACCCTGATCCTAAAGGCTTCATCTGATTGCCTTAAAATTCTGTCTGTAGCATCTGAAGACCTGGGACAAACACTGGGGCTAAAATTTTTTGTTTCCGAAATACTATATGACGGGGGCGGGGCTTCAAAGTTTTCACTTAAGATTTCCTTCGCCGCAATGGACAAAATGCTTAATAACTCTCCTGCACATGCTGCTAAAAATCCAAAACTTCACATGTACATAAAGAGTCTGTACCTGAAGACATCTATATGTTTATATTCAGTTATACACCTTGCGCCAATCAATATCATTTTTTACATTTTGACGTACTGCATGGTGCCCTTTTAACGAATCCGATTGAAAATTGGCTAGAAAAGACTCAAGACATTGATCTTACTCTATCCCTATTTTTATGACTTTCCTTCAAAGGGCGTGGCTATTACGGTGCCGCAGAGTCTGATTATTCTCCGTGGCAACAAAAGTTCCTGCAAAATGATTCAGATGATCCATCTTCTGGAAATCTTTCACATTTGAGGATATTCAGGCCCTGAAGACGGCTGCCAACTTATTTTTGATCGCAGTGGTAGCGCCACCAACTGGTTAAAACAAATACAAATTATTTTCGTTGATGTTTTTCTCCGGGCAGGTGAACAAAATCTACCTTATATTTGCTCGGATGAGTGTTTAGGCCTTGAGCATGTCACAATACAAAAGTCTTTCGCCTTCTTCAGAGTGTCACATGATGGTGTCTTGTGACCCGTCTTTATCAGCTGATGTTCCATGAGGGCGTGACTTACCTGTCACAAGAATGAAGGCAAGTCACGCCCCCCGCTGTCCGTTCACTCCGCCAAGATGCTGGTCCAGGTGGTAGAGAGGATGAAGGCTCCCTTGTCTCTGTTCATGGTTTTTATGCCTCGCTTGCAGATCTCAATGGCCTCTCTGATCCAGCGCTGTTGTTTGTTCTCTTCTGTGCGGATGACCCTGCCCTTCTCCCGGTCCATGATGTGGTTTTCCCTTTTGCAGTGGTCAGTGATTGCTGATTTGTAATGTTCATGTTGTGCTTGTTCTTTTACTGCTCTGATTTTTTCATTTTTTTGACAGGTAAGTCACACCCTCATGGAACATCAGCTGATAAAGACGGGTCTCAAGACACCATCATGCGACACTCTGAAGAAGGCGAAAGACTCGCCGAAACATGTCAGGTAAAAAATTAACCTAAAACATAATTGTCTGCTTTTAATGAATCAGTCAAATATCAATAATAAGAAGACAAAATGAACCTAATACAAATAAATGAATGCTTAATAACTCCCCTGCACATGCTCCTAAAAATCCAAACCTTCACCTGTAAATAAAACGTCCCGACCTGAAGACATCTTAATGTTATTATTTTGTTATACACACAGTGCCGCCAAGTGGAATCAAAAATTTTTTTTTATTTTAATTTTCACGTACTGCACGGTGCCCTTTTGACGAATCCGACTGAAAATTAGTCAGAAAAGACTCAAGACAATGATCTTACTCTCTGCCGAATTTTGTGACGTTTTGGCAAAAGGCGTGGCTATTAAGGTGCTGAAAAGTCCGATTGTACTCTGTGGCAACAAAAGCTCCGGCAACATGACTCAGATGATCCTATCGTCTCGAAGTTGTACACATTTGAGGATACTTCAGCCCTGAAGACATCTACCAACTTATTTTACATTGTAGTAGTAGCGCCACCAACTGGTAAAAGCTAATACAAGTTATTTTCTTGGATGTTTTTCTCCGTGCAACTCAACAAGGTCGCCCTCATATATGCTCGGATGACTGTTTCGGCCATGAGGATGTCACAATACGAAATTTGTGATTTTTCGTGAAAAGTTGTGGGAGTGGCATTGCACTGTTCGGCAATAAAACAAAGCTGAATATGAGGTTCTAAATATGAACGACAACTCGTAAAACTTTACACACACATCAGGCCGAGCAAATTTATCAATATTTTATACGTTAGTTGTGCAGCTTTTTTGAAATGGCTCGCCATGGCCCTCGAGAAATGTTAAAAAAAAGCAGCTCTGGTTGAGTGTTTCACCTCGCTTTTTGTAAATTTTATGGAGTACAGTGAACCCTCGGTTATCGCGGTTAATGGGGACCGAGACCACCCGCGAAAACTGAAAATCCGCGAAGTAGCGGCGCACCTTCAAAAATGCTTAAAAAAAATATACAATATATACAATAAATATATAAATATATATATATATATATATATATATATATATATATATATATATATATATATATATATATATATATATATATATATATACGGGGAGAGAGAGAGTGAAATTCATGTTATAACAAAAAAAACTAATTATTATTAAAACGTATTATTTTTTTATTCCCCAGCCATTCTTTTTGTATTTATTTAATTACTCCGACTTTTACCTGCTGGTACGCCGTCCGGTGTGCCCTGTGAAATGAAAGGTGGCATTCTTTATTTATTTATTCATTTATTCATTCATAACTGACAGCCTCGCGCTCCGCTCGTGCCCGGGCAGAAGAGGTGCTCCAATTTGGCTTAACTGTGACACACGCCCGTCCTCCTCCCCCGGAGATTCCATTCGGTTAAACTTAGGGGCCGCTTGGCACCGCCCGTGCCCGGGGAAGGTGCTCCTCTTCGGCTTACTGTGACGCGAGCATGCCCTCCTCCTCCGGAGCTTCCATTCGGTTAAACTTAGGGGCCGCTTGGAACCGCCCGTGCCCGGGGACGGTGCTCCTCTTCGGCTTACTGTGACGCGAGCATGCCCTCCTCCTCCGGAGCTTCCATTCGGTTAAACTTAGGGGCCGCTTGGCACCGCCCGTGCCCGGGGAAGGTGCTCCTCTACGGCTTAACTGCCACACATGCTGGCCGGAGCTCTGGTACGGTCCGAACCGCGCGAAACGTCGCCACCGATCGTGTCCGGGGGAACGTGCTCTTCTTCGTCCACTCTCCTCTTCGCCCACGCTCTTCTTCGGCGCACGCCGGCCGTCTAACCGCTCCAGCGCCCCGTCGTGCCGCTCGGCGAAACTACAATGCCCCCGAATATTTTTTAGACCCGCGAAGCACTGAACCCGCGAAAGGTGAACCGCGAAGTAGCGAGGGTTCACTGTATGTATAAGACCAAGACCTACAAAAAAGTCTCTTGGAGCAATGAGCTAGGTTTTACAGGAAGTCGGCCATTTTGAATTTACTTAAAAGGGGGCGGGTCACCACAATGGACTTTGTGTAGAAATTATTATTGGGGCCCGAGCAGCGACCGCGGCGAGGTCCCTATTGTTTTTGTAGAAAATATTATTACTTTTATTATTATTATTATTATTATTATTAGGGCCTGAGCAGCGACCGCTGCGAAGTCCCTATTGTTTTTGTAGAAATTATTATTATTATTATTTTTCCGATTGTTCGATCGCATTTTTGACCCCCGAAACATGCACAAAAACTCACCAAACTTGGCAGTCTCATCGGGCATGGCGAAAAATTTGATATTTTAACGTCTAATATTAACAGGAAGTGAGTTATGAATTTTTGAAAGTCCGACTTTTGCCCTTTTTTGCATGTTTACAGGGGTCATTCTTTTGCACCCTGATCCTAAAGGCTTCATCTGATTGCCTTAAAATTCTGTCTGTAGCATCTGAAGACCTGGGACAAACACTGGGGCTAAAATTGTTTGTTTCCGAAATACTATATGACGGGGGCGAGGCATCAAAGTTTTCACTTAAGATTTCCTTCGCCGCAATGGACAAAATGCTTAATAACTCTCCTGCACATGCTGCTAAAAATCCAAAACTTCACATGTACATAAAGAGTCTGTACCTGAAGACATCTATATGTTTATATTCAGTTATACACCTTGCGCCAATCAATATCATTTTTTACATTTTGACGTACTGCACGGTGCCCTTTTAACGAATCTGATTGAAAATTGGCTAGAAAAGACTCAAGACATTGATCTTACTCTATCCCTATTTTTACGACTTTCCTTCAAAGGGCGTGGCTATTACGGTGCCGCAGAGTCTGATTATTCTCCGTGGCAACAAAAGTTCCTGCAAAATGATTCAGATGATCCATCTTCTGGAAATCTTTCACATTTGAGGATATTCAGGCCCTGAAGACGGCTGCCAACTTATTTTTGATCGCAGTGGTAGTGCCACCAACTGGTTAAAACAAATACAAATTATTTTCGTTGATGTTTTTCTCCGGGCAGGTGAACATAATCTACCTTATATTTGCTCGGATGAGTGTTTAGGCCTTGAGCATGTCACAATACGAAAGTCTTTCGCCTTCTTCAGAGTGTCACATGATGCTGTCTTGTGACCCGTCTTTATCAGCTGATGTTCCATGAGGGCGTGACTTACCTGTCACAAGAATGAAGGCAAGTCACGCCCCCCGCTGTCCGTTCACTCCGCCAAGATGCTGCTCCAGGTGGTAGAGAGGATGAAGGCTCCCTTGTCTCTGTTCATGGTTTTTATGCCTCGCTTGCAGATCTCAATGGCCTCTCTGATCCAGCGCTGTTGTTTGTTCTCTTCTGTGCGGATGACCCTGCCCTTCTCCCGGTCCATGATGTGGTTTTCCCTTTTGCAGTGGTCAGTGATTGCTGATTTGTAATGTTCATGTTGTGCTTGTTCTTTTACTGCTCTGATTTTTTCATTTTTTTGACAGGTAAGTCACACCCTCATGGAACATCAGCTCAAGACACCATCATGCGACACTCTGAAGAAGGCGAAAGACTCGCCGAAACATGTCAGGTAAAAAATTAACCTAAAACATAATTGTCTGCTTTTAATGAATCAGTCAAATATCAATAATAAGAAGACAAAATGAACCTAATACAAATAAATGAATGCTTAATAACTCCCCTGCACATGCTCCTAAAAATCCAAATCTTCACCTGTAAATAAAACGTCCCGACCTGAAGACATCTTAATGTTATTATTTTGTTATACACACAGCGCCGCCAAGTGGAATCAAAAATTTGTTTTTATTTTAATTTTCACGTACTGCACGGTGCCCTTTTGACGAATCCGACTGAAAATTAGTCAGAAAAGACTCAAGACAATGATCTTACTCTCTGCCGAATTTTGTGACGTTTTGGCAAAAGGCGTGGCTATTAAGGTGCTGAAAAGTCCGATTGTACTCTGTGGCAACAAAAGCTCCGGCAACATGACTCAGATGATCCTATCTTCTCGAAGTTGTACACATTTGAGGATACTTCAGCCCTGAAGACATCTACCGACTTATTTTTCATCGTAGTAGTAGCGCCACCAACTGGTAAAAGCTAATACAAGTTATTTTCTTGGATGTTTTTCTCCGTGCAACTCAACAAGGTCGCCCTCATATATGCTCGGATGACTGTTTCGGCCATGAGGATGTCACAATACGAAATTAGTCCTTTTTCGTGAAAAGTTGTGGGAGTGGCATTGCACTGTTCGGCAATAAAACAACGCTGATTATGAGGTTCTAAATATGAACGACAACTCGTGAAACTTTACACACACATCAGGCCGAGCAAATTTATCAATATTTTATACGTTAGTTGTGCAGCTTTTTTGAAATGGCTCGCCATGGCCCTCGAGAAATGTTCAAAAAAGCAGCCCTGATTGAGTGTTTCACCTCGCTTTTTGTAAATTTTATGGAGTACAGTGAACCCTCGGTTATCGCGGTTAATGGGGACCGAGACCACCCGCGAAAACTGAAAATCCGCGAAGTAGCGGCGCACCTTCAAAAATGCTTAAAAAAAATATACAATATATATAATAAATATATATATATATATATATATATATATATATATATATATATACGGGGAGAGAGAGAGTGAAATTCATTTTATAACAAAAAAACCAAATTATTATTAAAACGTATTATTTTTTTATTCCCCAGCCATTCTTTTTGTATTTATTTAATTACTCCGACTTTTACCTGCTGGTACGCCGTCCGGTGTGCCCTGTGAAATGAAAGGTGGCATTCTTTATTTATTTATTCATTTATTCATTCATAACTGACAGCCTCGCGCTCCGCTCGTGCCCGGGCGGAAGAGGTGCTCCAATTCGGCTTAACTGTGACACACGCCCGCCCTCCTCCCCCGGAACTTCCATTCGGTTAAACTTAGGGGCCGCTTGGCACCGCCCGTGCCCGGGGAAGGTGCTCCTCTTCGGCTTACTGTGACGCGAGCATGCCCTCCTCCTCCGGAGCTTCCATTCAGTTAAACTTAGGGGCCGCTTGGAACCGCCCGTGCCCGGGGAAGGTGCTCCTCTTCGGCTTACTGTGACGCGAGCATGCCCTCCTCCTCCGGAGCTTCCATTCGGTTAAACTTAGGGGCCGCTTGGAACCGCCCGTGCCCGGGGAAGGTGCTCCTCTTCGGCTTACTGTGACGCGAGCATGCCCTCCTCCTCCGGAGCTTCCATTCGGTTAAACTTAGGGGCCGCTTGGCACCGCCCGTGCCCGGGGAAGGTGCTCCTCTACGGCTTAACTGCCACGCACGCCGGCCGGAGCTCTGGTACGGTCCGAACCGCGCGAAACGTCGCCACCGATCGTGTCCGGGAGAACGTGCTCTTCTTCGTCCACTCTCCTCTTCGCCCACGCTCTTCTTCGGCGCACGCCGGCCGTCTAACCGCTCCAGCGCCCCGTCGTGCCGCTCGGCGAAACTACAATGCCCCCGAATATTTTTTAGACCCGCGAAGCACTGAACCCGCGAAAGGTGAACCGCGAAGTAGCGAGGGTTCACTGTATGTATAAGACCAAGACCTACAAAAAAGTCTCTTGGAGCAATGAGCTAGGTTTTACAGGAAGTCGGCCATTTTGAATTTACTTAAAAGGGGGCGGGTCACCACAATGGACTTTGTGTAGAAATTATTATTGGGGCCCGAGCAGCGACCGCGGCGAGGTCCCTATTGTTTTTGTAGAAAATATTATTACTTTTATTATTATTATTATTATTATTATTAGGGCCTGAGCAGCGACAGCTGCGAAGTCCCTATTGTTTTTGTAGAAATTATTATTATTATTATTTTTCCGATTGTTCGATCGCATTTTTGACCCCCGAAACATGCACAAAAACTCACCAAACTTGGCAGTCTCATCGGGCATGACGAAAAATTTGATATTTTAACGTCTAATATGAACAGGAATTGAGTTATGAATTTTTGAAAGTCTGACTTTTGCCCTTTTTTGCATGTTTACAGGGGTCATTCTTTTGCACCCTGATCTAAAGGCTTCATCTGATTGCCTTAAAATTCTGTCTGTAGCATCTGAAGACCTGGCACAAACACTGGGGCTAAAATTTTTTGTTTCCGAAATACTATATGACGGGGGCGGGGCATCAAAGTTTTCACTTAAGATTTCCTTCGCCGCAATGGACAAAATGCTTAATAACTCTCCTGCACATGCTGCTAAAAATCCAAAACTTCACATGTACATAAAGAGTCTGTACCTGAAGACATCTATATGTTTATATTCAGTTATACACCTTGCGCCAATCAATATCATTTTTTACATTTTGACGTACTGCACGGTGCCCTTTTAACGAATCTGATTGAAAATTGGCTAGAAAAGACTCAAGACATTGATCTTACTCTATCCCTATTTTTGTGACTTTCCTTCGAAGGGCGTGGCTATTACGGTGCCGCAGAGTCTGATTATTCTCCGTGGCAACAAAAGTTCCTGCAAAATGATTCAGATGATCCATCTTCTCGAAATTTTTCACATTTGAGGATATTCAGGCCCTGAAGACGGCTGCCAACTTATTTTTGATCGCAGTGGTCGCGCCACCAACTGGTTAAAACAAATACAAATTATTTTCGTTGATTTTTTTCTCCGGGCAGGTTAACAAAATCTACCTTACATTTGCTCGGATGAGTGTTTAGGCCTTGAGGATGTCACAATACGTAAGTCTTTCGCCTTCTTCAGAGTGTCACATGATGGTGTCTTGTGGCCCGTCTTTATCAGCTGATGTTCCATGAGGGCGTGACTTACCTGTCACAAGAATGAAGGCAAGTCACGCCCCCCGCTGTCCGTTCACTCCGCCAAAATGCTCCTCCAGGTGGTAGAGAGGATGAAGGCTCCCTTGTCTCTGTTCATGGTTTTTATGCCTCGCTTGCAGATCTCAATGGCCTCTCTGATCCAGCGCTGTTGTTTGTTCTCTTCGGTGCGGATGACCCTGCCCTTCTCCCGGTCCATGATGTGGTTTTCCCTTTTGCAGTGGTCAGTGATTGCTGATTTGTAATGTTCATGTTGTGCTTGTTCTTTTACTGCTCTGATTTTTCATTTTTTTGACAGGTAAGTCACACCCTCATGGAACATCAGCTGATAAAGACGGGTCTCAAGACACCATCATGCGACACTCTGAAGAAGGCGAAAGACTCGCCGAAACATGTCAGGTAAAAAATTAACCTAAAACATAATTGTCTGCTTTTAATGAATCAGTCAAATATCAATAATAAGAAGACAAAATGAACCTAATACAAATAAATGAATGCTTAATAACTCCCCTGCACATGCTCCTAAAAATCCAAACCTTCACCTGTAAATAAAACGTCCCGACCTGAAGACATCTTAATGTTATTATTTTGTTATACACACAGTGCCGCCAAGTGGAATCAAAAATTTGTTTTTATTTTAATTTTCACGTACTGCACGGTGCCCTTTTGACGAATCCGACTGAAAATTAGTCAGAAAAGACTCAAGACAATGATCTTACTCTCTGCCGAATTTTGTGACGTTTTGGCAAAAGGCGTGGCTATTAAGGTGCTGAAAAGTCCGATTGTACTCTGTGGTAACAAAAGCTCCGGCAACATGACTCAGATGATCCTATCTTCTCGAAGTTGTACACATTTGAGGATACTTCAGCCCTGAAGACATCTACCAACTTATTTTACATCGTAGTAGTAGCGCCACCAACTGGTAAAAGCTAATACAAGTTATTTTCTTGGATGTTTTTCTCCGTGCAACTCAACAAGGTCGCCCTCATATATGCTCGGATGACTGTTTCGGCCATGAGGATGTCACAATACGAAATTCGTGATTTTTCGTGAAAAGTTGTGGGAGTGGCATTGCACTGTTCGGCAATAAAACAAAGCTGATTATGAGGTTCTAAATATGAACGACAACTCGTAAAACTTTACACACACATCAGGCCGAGCAAATTTATCAATATTTTATACGTTAGTTGTGCAGCTTTTTTGAAATGGCTCGCCATGGCCCTCGAGAAATGTTAAAAAAAAGCAGCTCTGGTTGAGTGTTTCACCTCGCTTTTTGTAAATTTTATGGAGTACAGTGAACCCTCGGTTATCGCGGTTAATGGGGACCGAGACCACCCGCGAAAACTGAAAATCCGCGAAGTAGCGGCGCACCTTCAAAAATGCTTAAAAAAAATATACAATATATATAATAAATATATATATATATATATATATATATATATATATATATATATATATATATATATATACGGGGAGAGAGAGAGTGAAATTCATGTTATAACAAAAAAACCAAATTATTATTAAAACGTATTATTTTTTTATTCCCCAGCCATTCTTTTTGTATTTATTTAATTACTCCGACTTTTACCTGCTTGTACGCCGTCCGGTGTGCCCTGTGAAATGAAAGGTGGCATTCTTTATTTATTTATTCATTTATTCATTCATAACTGACAGCCTCGCGCTCCGCTCGTGCCCGGGCAGAAGAGGTGCTCCAATTTGGCTTAACTGTGACACACGCCCGTCCTCCTCCCCCGGAGCTTCCATTCGGTTAAACTTAGGGGCCGCTTGGCACCGCCCGTGCCCGGGGAAGGTGCTCCTCTTCGGCTTACTGTGACGCGAGCATGCCCTCCTCCTCCGGAGCTTCCATTCGGTTAAACTTAGGGGCCGCTTGGAACCGCCCGTGCCCGGGGAAGGTGCTCCTCTTCGGCTTACTGTGACGCGAGCATGTCCTCCTCCTCCGGAGCTTCCATTCGGTTAAACTTAGGGGCCGCTTGGCACCGCCCGTGCCCGGGGAAGGTGCTCCTCTACGGCTTAACTGCCACGCACGCTGGCCGGAGCTCTGGTACGGTCCGAACCGCGCGAAACGTCGCCACCGATCGTGTCCGGGGGAACGTGCTCTTCTTCGTCCACTCTCCTCTTCGCCCACGCTCTTCTTCGGCGCACGCCGGCCGTCTAACCGCTCCAGCGCCCCGTCGTGCCGCTCGGCGAAACTACAATGCCCCCGAATATTTTTTAGACCCGCGAAGCACTGAACCCGCGAAAGGTGAACCGCGAAGTAGCGAGGGTTCACTGTATGTATAAGACCAAGACCTACAAAAAAGTCTATTGGAGCAATGAGCTAGGTTTTACAGGAAGTCGGCCATTTTGAATTTACTTAAAAGGGGGCGGGTCACCACAATGGACTTTGTGTAGAAATTATTATTGGGGCCCGAGCAGCGACCGCGGCGAGGTCCCTATTGTTTTTGTAGAAGATATTATTACTTTTATTATTATTATTATTATTATTATTAGGGTCTGAGCAGCGACCGCTGCGAAGTCCCTATTGTTTTTGTAGAAATTATTTTTATTATTATTTTTCCGATTGTTCGATCGCATTTTTGACCCCCGAAACATGCACAAAAACTCACCAAACTTGGCAGTCTCATCGGGCATGGCGAAAAATTTGATATTTTAACGTCTAATATGAACAGGAAGTGAGTTATGAATTTTTGAAAGTCCGACTTTTGCCCTTTTTTGCATGTTTACAGGGGTCATTCTTTTGCACCCTGATCCTAAAGGCTTCATCTGATTGCCTTAAAATTCTGTCTGTAGCATCTGAAGACCTGGCAAAAACACTGGGGCTAAAATTTTTTGTTTCCGAAATACTATATGACGGGGGCGAGGCATCAAAGTTTTCACTTAAGATTTCCTTCGCCGCAATGGACAAAATGCTTAATAACTCTCCTGCACATGCTGCTAAAAATCCAAAACTTCACATGTACATAAAGAGTCTGTACCTGAAGACATCTATATATTTATATTCATTTATACACCTTGCGCCAATCAATATCATTTTTTACATTTTGACGTACTGCACGGTGCCCTTTTAACGAATCTGATTGAAAATTGGCTAGAAAAGACTCAAGACATTGATCTTACTCTATCCCTATTTTTGTGACTTTCCTTCGAAGGGCGTGGCTATTACGGTGCCGCAGAGTCTGATTATTCTCCGTGGCAACAAAAGTTCCTGCAAAATGATTCAGATGATCCATCTTCTCGAAATTTTTCACATTTGAGGATATTCAGGCCCTGAAGACGGCTGCCAACTTATTTTTGATCGCAGTGGTAGCGCCACCAACTGGTTAAAACAAATACAAATTATTTTCGTTGATTTTTTTCTCCGGGCAGGTTAACAAAATCTACCTTACATTTGCTCGGATGAGTGTTTAGGCCTTGAGGATGTCACAATACGAAAGTCTTTCGCCTTCTTCAGAGTGTCACATGATGGTGTCTTGTGGCCCGTCTTTATCAGCTGATGTTCCATGAGGGCGTGACTTACCTGTCACAAGAATGAAGGCAAGTCACGCCCCCCGCTGTCCGTTCACTCCGCCAAAACGCTGCTCCAGGTGGTAGAGAGGATGAAGGCTCCCTTGTCTCTGTTCATGGTTTTTATGCCTCGCTTGCAGATCTCAATGGCCTCTCTGATCCAGCGCTGTTGTTTGTTCTCTTCGGTGCGGATGACCCTGCCCTTCTCCCGGTCCATGATGTGGTTTTCCCTTTTGCAGTGGTCAGTGATTGCTGATTTGTAATGTTCATGTTGTGCTTGTTCTTTTACTGCTCTGATTTTTTCATTTTTTTGACAGGTAAGTCACACCCTCATGGAACATCAGCTGATAAAGACGGGTCTCAAGACACCATCATGCGACACTCTGAAGAAGGCAAAAAACTCGCCGAAACATGTCAGGTAAAAAATTAACCTAAAACATAATTGTCTGCTTTTAATGAATCAGTCAAATATCAATAATAAGAAGACAAAATGAACCTAATACAAATAAATGAATGCTTAATAACTCCCCTGCACATGCTCCTAAAAATCCAAACCTTCACCTGTAAATAAAACGTCCCGACCTGAAGACATCTTAATGTTATTATTTTGTTATACACACAGCGCCGCCAAGTGGAATCAAAAATTTGTTTTTATTTTAATTTTCACGTACTGCACGGTGCCCTTTTGACGAATCCGACTGAAAATTAGTCAGAAAAGACTCAAGACAATGATCTTACTCTCTGCCGAATTTTGTGACGTTTTGGCAAAAGGCGTGGCTATTAAGGTGCTGAAAAGTCCGATTGTACTCTGTGGCAACAAAAGCTCCGGCAACATGACTCAGATGATCCTATCTTCTCGAAGTTGTACACATTTGAGGATACTTCAGCCCTGAAGACATCTACCGACTTATTTTTCATCGTAGTAGTAGCGCCACCAACTGGTAAAAGCTAATACAAGTTATTTTCTTGGATGTTTTTCTCTGTGCAACTCAACAAGGTCGCCCTCATATATGCTCGGATGACTGTTTCGGCCATGAGGATGTCACAACACGAAATTAGTCCTTTTTCGTGAAAAGTTGTGGGAGTGGCATTGCACTGTTCGGCAATAAAACAACGCTGATTATGAGGTTCTAAATATGAACGACAACTCGTGAAACTTTACACACACATCAGGCCGAGCAAATTTATCAATATTTTATACGTTAGTTGTGCAGCTTTTTTGAAATGGCTCGCCATGGCCCTCGAGAAATGTTAAAAAAAGCAGCCCTGATTGAGTGTTTCACCTCGCTTTTTGTAAATTTTATGGAGTACAGTGAACCCTCGGTTATCGCGGTTAATGGGGACCGAGACCACCCGCGAAAACTGAAAATCCGCGAAGTAGCGGCGCACCTTCAAAAATGCTTAAAAAAAATATACAATATATATAATAAATATATATATATATATATATATATATATATATATATATATATATATACGGGGAGAGAGAGAGTGAAATTCATTTTATAACAAAAAAACCAAATTATTATTAAAACGTATTATTTTTTTATTCCCCAGCCATTCTTTTTGTATTTATTTAATTACTCCGACTTTTACCTGCTGGTACGCCGTCCGGTGTGCCCTGTGAAATGAAAGGTGGCATTCTTTATTTATTTATTCATTTATTCATTCATAACTGACAGCCTCGCGCTCCGCTCGTGCCCGGGCGGAAGAGGTGCTCCAATTCGGCTTAACTGTGACACACGCCCGCCCTCCTCCCCCGGAACTTCCATTCGGTTAAACTTAGGGGCCGCTTGGCACCGCCCGTGCCCGGGGAAGGTGCTCCTCTTCGGCTTACTGTGACGCGAGCATGCCCTCCTCCTCCGGAGCTTCCATTCAGTTAAACTTAGGGGCCGCTTGGAACCGCCCGTGCCCGGGGAAGGTGCTCCTCTTCGGCTTACTGTGACGCGAGCATGCCCTCCTCCTCCGGAGCTTCCATTCGGTTAAACTTAGGGGCCGCTTGGAACCGCCCGTGCCCGGGGAAGGTGCTCCTCTTCGGCTTACTGTGACGCGAGCATGCCCTCCTCCTCCGGAGCTTCCATTCGGTTAAACTTAGGGGCCGCTTGGCACCGCCCGTGCCCGGGGAAGGTGCTCCTCTACGGCTTAACTGCCACGCACGCCGGCCGGAGCTCTGGTACGGTCCGAACCGCGCGAAACGTCGCCACCGATCGTGTCCGGGAGAACGTGCTCTTCTTCGTCCACTCTCCTCTTCGCCCACGCTCTTCTTCGGCGCACGCCGGCCGTCTAACCGCTCCAGCGCCCCGTCGTGCCGCTCGGCGAAACTACAATGCCCCCGAATATTTTTTAGACCCGCGAAGCACTGAACCCGCGAAAGGTGAACCGCGAAGTAGCGAGGGTTCACTGTATGTATAAGACCAAGACCTACAAAAAAGTCTCTTGGAGCAATGAGCTAGGTTTTACAGGAAGTCGGCCATTTTGAATTTACTTAAAAGGGGGCGGGTCACCACAATGGACTTTGTGTAGAAATTATTATTGGGGCCCGAGCAGCGACGGCGGCGAGGTCCCTATTGTTTTTGTAGAAATTATTATTAGGGCCTGAGCAGCGACCGCTACGAGGTCCCCATTGTTTTTGTGGAAATTATTATTATTTTTATTATTATTATTATTAGGGCCCGAGCAGTGACCGCTGCGAGGTCCCTATTGTTTTTCTAGAAATTGTTATTAGGGCCCGAGCTGCGACGGCTGCGAGGTCCCTATTGTTTTTGTAGAAAATATTATTACTTTTATTATTATTAATATTATTATTATTATTATTAGGGCCTGAGCAGCGACCGCTGCGAAGTCCCTATTGTTTTTGTAGAAATTATTATTATTATTATTTTTCCGATTGTTCGATCGCATTTTTGACCCCCGAAACATGCACAAAAACTCACCAAACTTGGCAGTCTCATCGGGCATGGCGAAAAATTTGATATTTTAACGTCTAATATGAACAGGAAGTGAGTTATGAATTTTTGAAAGTCCGACTTTTGCCCTTTTTTGCATGTTTACAGGGGTCATTCTTTTGCACCCTGATCCTAAAGGCTTCATCTGATTGCCTTAAAATTCTGTCTGTAGCATCTGAAGACCTGGGACAAACACTGGGGCTAAAATTTTTTGTTTCCGAAATACTATATGACGGGGGCGGGGCTTCAAAGTTTTCACTTAAGATTTCCTTCGCCGCAATGGACAAAATGCTTAATAACTCTCCTGCACATGCTGCTAAAAATCCAAAACTTCACATGTACATAAAAAGTCTGTACCTGAAGACATCTATATGTTTATATTCAGTTATACACCTTGCGCCAATCAATATCATTTTTTACATTTTGACGTACTGCACGGTGCCCTTTTAACGAATCTGATTGAAAATTGGCTAGAAAAGACTCAAGACATTGATCTTACTCTATCCCTATTTTTGTGACTTTCCTTCGAAGGGCGTGGCTATTACGGTGCCGCAGAGTCTCATTATTCTCTGTGGCAACAAAAGTTCCTGCAAAATGATTCAGATGATCCATCTTCTCGAAATTTTTCACATTTGAGGATATTCAGGCCCTGAAGACGGCTGCCAACTTATTTTTGATCGCAGTGGTAGCGCCACCAACTGGTTAAAACAAATACAAATTATTTTCGTTGATGTTTTTCTCCGGGCAGGTGAACAAAATCTACCTTATATTTGCTCGGATGAGTGTTTAGGCCTTGAGCATGTCACAATACGAAAGTCTTTCGCCTTCTTCAGAGTGTCACATGATGCTGTCTTGTGACCCGTCTTTATCAGCTGATGTTCCATGAGGGCGTGACTTACCTGTCACAAGAATGAAGGCAAGTCACGCCCCCCGCTGTCCGTTCACTCCGCCAAGATGCTGGTCCAGGTGGTAGAGAGGATGAAGGCTCCCTTGTCTCTGTTCATGGTTTTTATGCCTCGCTTGCAGATCTCAATGGCCTCTCTGATCCAGCGCTGTTGTTTGTTCTCTTCGGTGCGGATGACCCTGCCCTTCTCCCGGTCCATGATGTGGTTTTCCCTTTTGCAGTGGTCAGTGATTGCTGATTTGTAATGTTCATGTTGTGCTTGTTCTTTTACTGCTCTGATTTTTTCATTTTTTTGACAGGTAAGTCACACCCTCATGGAACATCAGCTGATAAAGACGGGTCTCAAGACACCATCATGCGACACTCTGAAGAAGGCAAAAGACTCGCCGAAACATGTCAGGTAAAAAATTAACCTAAAACATAATTGTCTGCTTTTAATGAATCAGTCAAATATCAATAATAAGAAGACAAAATGAACCTAATACAAATAAATGAATGCTTAATAACTCCCCTGCACATGCTCCTAAAAATCCAAACCTTCACCTGTAAATAAAACGTCCCGACCTGAAGACATCTTAATGTTATTATTTTGTTATACACACAGCGCCGCCAAGTGGAATCAAAAATTTGTTTTTATTTTAATTTTCACGTACTGCACGGTGCCCTTTTGACGAATCCGACTGAAAATTAGTCAGAAAAGACTCAAGACAATGATCTTACTCTCTGCCGAATTTTGTGACGTTTTGGCAAAAGGCGTGGCTATTAAGGTGCTGAAAAGTCCGATTGTACTCTGTGGCAACAAAAGCTCCGGCAACATGACTCAGATGATCCTATCTTCTCGAAGTTGTACACATTTGAGGATACTTCAGCCCTGAAGACATCTACCGACTTATTTTTCATCGTAGTAGTAGCGCCACCAACTGGTAAAAGCTAATACAAGTTATTTTCTTGGATGTTTTTCTCTGTGCAACTCAACAAGGTCGCCCTCATATATGCTCGGATGACTGTTTCGGCCATGAGGATGTCACAACACGAAATTAGTCCTTTTTCGTGAAAAGTTGTGGGAGTGGCATTGCACTGTTCGGCAATAAAACAACGCTGATTATGAGGTTCTAAATATGAACGACAACTCGTGAAACTTTACACACACATCAGGCCGAGCAAATTTATCAATATTTTATACGTTAGTTGTGCAGCTTTTTTGAAATGGCTCGCCATGGCCCTCGAGAAATGTTCAAAAAAGCAGCCCTGATTGAGTGTTTCACCTCGCTTTTTGTAAATTTTATGGAGTACAGTGAACCCTCGGTTATCGCGGTTAATGGGGACCGAGACCACCCGCGAAAACTGAAAATCCGCGAAGTAGCGGCGCACCTTCAAAAATGCTTAAAAAAAATATACAATATATATAATAAATATATATATATATATATATATATATATATATATATATATATATATATATATATACGGGGAGAGAGAGAGTGAAATTCATTTTATAACAAAAAAACCAAATTATTATTAAAACGTATTATTTTTTTATTCCCCAGCCATTCTTTTTGTATTTATTTAATTACTCCGACTTTTACCTGCTGGTACGCCGTCCGGTGTGCCCTGTGAAATGAAAGGTGGCATTCTTTATTTATTTATTCATTTATTCATTCATAACTGACAGCCTCGCGCTCCGCTCGTGCCCGGGCGGAAGAGGTGCTCCAATTCGGCTTAACTGTGACACACGCCCGCTTACTGTGACGCGAGCATGCCCTCCTCCTCCGGAGCTTCCATTCGGTTAAACTTAGGGGCCGCTTGGCACCGCCCGTGCCCGGGGAAGGTGCTCCTCTACGGCTTAACTGCCACGCACGCCGGCCGGAGCTCTGGTACGGTCCGAACCGCGCGAAACGTCGCCACCGATCGTGTCCGGGAGAACGTGCTCTTCTTCGTCCACTCTCCTCTTCGCCCACGCTCTTCTTCGGCGCACGCCGGCCGTCTAACCGCTCCAGCGCCCCGTCGTGCCGCTCGGCGAAACTACAATGCCCCCGAATATTTTTTAGACCCGCGAAGCACTGAACCCGCGAAAGGTGAACCGCGAAGTAGCGAGGGTTCACTGTATGTATAAGACCAAGACCTACAAAAAAGTCTCTTGGAGCAATGAGCTAGGTTTTACAGGAAGTCGGCCATTTTGAATTTACTTAAAAGGGGGCGGGTCACCACAATGGACTTTGTGTAGAAATTATTATTGGGGCCCGAGCAGCGACGGCGGCGAGGTCCCTATTGTTTTTGTAGAAATTATTATTAGGGCCTGAGCAGCGACCGCTACGAGGTCCCCATTGTTTTTGTGGAAATTATTATTATTTTTATTATTATTATTATTAGGGCCCGAGCAGTGACCGCTGCGAGGTCCCTATTGTTTTTCTAGAAATTGTTATTAGGGCCCGAGCTGCGACGGCTGCGAGGTCCCTATTGTTTTTGTAGAAAATATTATTACTTTTATTATTATTAATATTATTATTATTATTATTAGGGCCTGAGCAGCGACCGCTGCGAAGTCCCTATTGTTTTTGTAGAAATTATTATTATTATTATTTTTCCGATTGTTCGATCGCATTTTTGACCCCCGAAACATGCACAAAAACTCACCAAACTTGGCAGTCTCATCGGGCATGGCGAAAAATTTGATATTTTAACGTCTAATATGAACAGGAAGTGAGTTATGAATTTTTGAAAGTCCGACTTTTGCCCTTTTTTGCATGTTTACAGGGGTCATTCTTTTGCACCCTGATCCTAAAGGCTTCATCTGATTGCCTTAAAATTCTGTCTGTAGCATCTGAAGACCTGGGACAAACACTGGGGCTAAAATTTTTTGTTTCCGAAATACTATATGACGGGGGCGGGGCTTCAAAGTTTTCACTTAAGATTTCCTTCGCCGCAATGGACAAAATGCTTAATAACTCTCCTGCACATGCTGCTAAAAATCCAAAACTTCACATGTACATAAAAAGTCTGTACCTGAAGACATCTATATGTTTATATTCAGTTATACACCTTGCGCCAATCAATATCATTTTTTACATTTTGACGTACTGCACGGTGCCCTTTTAACGAATCTGATTGAAAATTGGCTAGAAAAGACTCAAGACATTGATCTTACTCTATCCCTATTTTTGTGACTTTCCTTCGAAGGGCGTGGCTATTACGGTGCCGCAGAGTCTCATTATTCTCTGTGGCAACAAAAGTTCCTGCAAAATGATTCAGATGATCCATCTTCTCGAAATTTTTCACATTTGAGGATATTCAGGCCCTGAAGACGGCTGCCAACTTATTTTTGATCGCAGTGGTAGCGCCACCAACTGGTTAAAACAAATACAAATTATTTTCGTTGATGTTTTTCTCCGGGCAGGTGAACAAAATCTACCTTTTATTTGCTCGGATGAGTGTTTAGGCCTTGAGCATGTCACAATACGAAAGTCTTTCGCCTTCTTCAGAGTGTCACATGATGCTGTCTTGTGACCCGTCTTTATCAGCTGATGTTCCATGAGGGCGTGACTTACCTGTCACAAGAATGAAGGCAAGTCACGCCCCCCGCTGTCCGTTCACTCCGCCAAGATGCTGGTCCAGGTGGTAGAGAGGATGAAGGCTCCCTTGTCTCTGTTCATGGTTTTTATGCCTCGCTTGCAGATCTCAATGGCCTCTCTGATCCAGCGCTGTTGTTTGTTCTCTTCTGTGCGGATGACCCTGCCCTTCTCCCGGTCCATGATGTGGTTTTCCCTTTTGCAGTGGTCAGTGATTGCTGATTTGTAATGTTCATGTTGTGCTTGTTCTTTTACTGCTCTGATTTTTTTCATTTTTTTGACAGGTAAGTCACACCCTCATGGAACATCAGCTCAAGACACCATAATGCGACACTCTGAAGAAGGCGAAAGACTCGCCGAAACATGTCAGGTAAAAAATTAACCTAAAACATAATTGTCTGCTTTTAATGAATCAGTCAAATATCAATAATAAGAAGACAAAATGAACCTAATACAAATAAATGAATGCTTAATAACTCCCCTGCAGATGCTCCTAAAAATCCAAACCTTCACCTGTAAATAAAACGTCCCGACCTGAAGACATCGTAATGTTATTATTTTGTTATACACACAGTGCCGCCAAGTGGAATCAAAAATTTGTTTTTATTTTAATTTTCACGTACTGCACGGTGCCCTTTTGACGAATCCGACTGAAAATTAGTCAGAAAAGACTCAAGACAATGATCTTACTCTCTGCCGAATTTTGTGACGTTTTGGCAAAAGGCGTGGCTATGAAGGTGCTGAAAAGTCCGATTGTACTCTGTGGCAACAAAAGCTCCGGCAACATGACTCAGATGATCCTATCTTCTCGAAGTTGTACACATTTGAGGATACTTCAGCCCTGAAGACAGCTACCGACTTATTTTACATCGTAGTAGTAGCGCCACCAACTGGTAAAAGCTAATACAAGTTATTTTCTTGGATGTTTTTCTCCGTGCAACTCAACAAGGTCGCCCTCATATATGCTCGGATGACTGTTTCGGCCATGAGGATGTCACAATACGAAATTCGTCCTTTTTCGTGAAAAGTTGTGGGAGTGGCATTGCACTGTTCGGCAATAAAACAAAGCTGATTATGAGGTTCTAAATATGAACGACAACTCGTAAAACTTTACACACACATCAGGCCGAGCAAATTTATCAATATTTTATACGTTAGTTGTGCAGCTTTTTTGAAATGGCTCGCCATGGCCCTCGAGAAATGTTAAAAAAAGCAGCTCTGGTTGAGTGTTTCACCTCGCTTTTTGTAAATTTTATGGAGTACAGTGAACCCTCGGTTATCGCGGTTAATGGGGACCGAGACCACCCGCGAAAACTGAAAATCCGCGAAGTAGCGGCGCACCTTCAAAAATGCTTAAAAAAAATATACAATATATATAATAAATATATATATATATATATATATATATATATATATATATATATATATATATATATACGGGGAGAGAGAGAGTGAAATTCATGTTATAACAAAAAAACCAAATTATTATTAAAACGTATTATTTTTTTATTCCCCAGCCATTCTTTTAGTATTTATTTAATTACTCCGACTTTTACCTGCTGGTACGCCGTCCGGTTTGCCCTGTGAAATGAAAGGTGGCATTCTTTATTTATTTATTCATTTATTCATTCATAACTGACAGCCTCGCGCTCCGCTCGTGCCCGGGTAGAAGAGGTGCTCCAATTTGGCTTAACTGTGACACACGCCCGCCCTCCTCCCCCGGAGCTTCCATTCGGTTAAACTTAGGGGCCGCTTGGCACCGCCCGTGCCCGGGGAAGGTGCTCCTCTTCGGCTTACTGTGACGCGAGCATGCCCTCCTCCTCCGGAGCTTCCATTCGGTTAAACTTAGGGGCCGCTTGGAACCGCCCGTGCCCGGGGAAGGTGCTCCTCTACGGCTTAACTGCCACGCACGCCGGCCGGAGCTCTGGTACGGTCCGAACCGCGCGAAACGTCGCCACCGATCGTGTCCGGGGGAACGTGCTCTTCTTCGTCCACTCTCCTCTTCGCCCACGCTCTTCTTCGGCGCACGCCGGCCGTCTAACCGCTCCAGCGCCCCGTCGTGCCGCTCGGCGAAACTACAATGCCCCCGAATATTTTTTAGACCCGCGAAGCACTGAACCCGCGAAAGGTGAACCGCGAAGTAGCGAGGGTTCACTGTATGTATAAGACCAAGACCTACAAAAAAGTCTCTTGGAGCAATGAGCTAGGTTTTACAGGAAGTCGGCCATTTTGAATTTACTTAAAAGGGGGCGGGTCACCACAATGGACTTTGTGTAGAAATTATTATTGGGGCCCGAGCAGCGACCGCGGCGAGGTCCCTATTGTTTTTGTAGAAATTATTATTACTTTTATTATTATTATTATTATTATTATTAGGGCCTGAGCAGCGACCGCTGCGAAGTCCCTATTGTTTTTGTAGAAATTATTATTATTATTATTTTTCCGATTGTTCGATTGCATTTTTGACCCCTGAAACATGCACAAAAACTCACCAAACTTGGCAGTCTCATCGGGCATGGCGAAAAATTTGATATTTTAACGTCTAATATGAACAGGAAGTGAGTTATGAATTTTTGAAAGTCCGACTTTTGCCCTTTTTTGCATGTTTACAGGGGTCATTCTTTTGCACCCTGATCCTAAAGGCTTCATCTGATTGCCTTAAAATTCTGTCTGTAGCATCTGAAGACCTGGGACAAACACTGGGGCTAAAATTTTTTGTTTCCGAAATACTATATGACGGGGGCGGGGCTTCAAAGTTTTCACTTAAGATTTCCTTCGCCGCAATGGACAAAATGCTTAATAACTCTCCTGCACATGCTGCTAAAAATCCAAAACTTCACATGTACATAAAGAGTCTGTACCTGAAGACATCTATATGTTTATATTCAGTTATACACCTTGCGCCAATCAATATCATTTTTTACATTTTGACGTACTGCATGGTGCCCTTTTAACGAATCCGATTGAAAATTGGCTAGAAAAGACTCAAGACATTGATCTTACTCTATCCCTATTTTTATGACTTTCCTTCAAAGGGCGTGGCTATTACGGTGCCGCAGAGTCTGATTATTCTCCGTGGCAACAAAAGTTCCTGCAAAATGATTCAGATGATCCATCTTCTGGAAATCTTTCACATTTGAGGATATTCAGGCCCTGAAGACGGCTGCCAACTTATTTTTGATCGCAGTGGTAGCGCCACCAACTGGTTAAAACAAATACAAATTATTTTCGTTGATGTTTTTCTCCGGGCAGGTGAACAAAATCTACCTTATATTTGCTCGGATGAGTGTTTAGGCCTTGAGCATGTCACAATACAAAAGTCTTTCGCCTTCTTCAGAGTGTCACATGATGCTGTCTTGTGACCCGTCTTTATCAGCTGATGTTCCATGAGGGCGTGACTTACCTGTCACAAGAATGAAGGCAAGTCACGCCCCCCGCTGTCCGTTCACTCCGCCAAGATGCTGGTCCAGGTGGTAGAGAGGATGAAGGCTCCCTTGTCTCTGTTCATGGTTTTTATGCCTCGCTTGCAGATCTCAATGGCCTCTCTGATCCAGCGCTGTTGTTTGTTCTCTTCTGTGCGGATGACCCTGCCCTTCTCCCGGTCCATGATGTGGTTTTCCCTTTTGCAGTGGTCAGTGATTGCTGATTTGTAATGTTCATGTTGTGTTTGTTCTTTTACTGCTCTGATTTTTTCATTTTTTTGACAGGTAAGTCACACCCTCATGGAACATCAGCTGATAAAGACGGGTCTCAAGACACCATCATGCGACACTCTGAAGAAGGCGAAAGACTCGCCGAAACATGTCAGGTAAAAAATTAACCTAAAACATAATTGTCTGCTTTTAATGAATCAGTCAAATATCAATAATAAGAAGACAAAATGAACCTAATACAAATAAATGAATGCTTAATAACTCCCCTGCACATGCTCCTAAAAATCCAAACCTTCACCTGTAAATAAAACGTCCCGACCTGAAGACATCTTAATGTTATTATTTTGTTATACACACAGTGCCGCCAAGTGGAATCAAAATTTTTTTTTAATTTTAATTTTCACGTACTGCACGGTGCCCTTTTGACGAATCCGACTGAAAATTAGTCAGAAAAGACTCAAGACAATGATCTTACTCTCTGCCGAATTTTGTGACGTTTTTGCAAAAGGCGTGGCTATTAAGGTGCTGAAAAGTCCGATTGTACTCTGTGGCAACAAAAGCTCCGGCAACATGACTCAGATGATCCTATCTTCTCGAAGTTGTACACATTTGAGGATACTTCAGCCCTGAAGACATCTACCAACTTATTTTACATCGTAGTAGTAGCGCCACCAACTGGTAAAAGCTAATACAAGTTATTTTCTTGGATGTTTTTCTCCGTGCAACTCAACAAGGTCGCCCTCATATATGCTCGGATGACTGTTTCGGCCATGAGGATGTCACAATACGAAATTAGTCCTTTTTCGTGAAAAGTTGTGGGAGTGGCATTGCACTGTTCGGCAATAAAACAACGCTGATTATGAGGTTCTAAATATGAACGACAACTCGTGAAACTTTACACACACATGAGGCCGAGCAAATTTATCAATATTTTATACGTTAGTTGTGCAGCTTTTTTGAAATGGCTCGCCATGGCCCTCGAGAAATGTTAAAAAAAAGCAGCTCTGGTTGAGTGTTTCACCTCGCTTTTTGTAAATTTTATGGAGTACAGTGAACCCTCGGTTATCGCGGTTAATGGGGACCGAGACCACCCGCGAAAACTGAAAATCCGCGAAGTAGCGGCGCACCTTCAAAAATGCTTAAAAAAAATATACAATATATATAATAAATATATAAATATATATATATATATATATATATATATATATATATATATATATATATATATATATATATATATATATACGGGGAAAGAGAGAGTGAAATTCATGTTATAACAAAAAAACCAAATTATTATTAAAACGTATTATTTTTTTATTCCCCAGCCATTCTTTTTGTATTTATTTAATTACTCCGACTTTTACCTGCTGGTACGCCGTCCGGTGTGCCCTGTGAAATGAAAGGTGGCATTCTTTATTTATTTATTCATTTATTCATTCATAACTGACAGCCTCGCGCATCCGCTCGTGCCCGGGCAGAAGAGGTGCTCCAATTTGGCTTAACTGTGACACACGCCCGTCCTCCTCCCCCGGAGCTTCCATTCGGTTAAACTTAGGGGCCGCTTGGCACCGCCCGTGCCCGGGGAAGGTGCTCCTCTTCGGCTTACTGTGACGCGAGCATGCCCTCCTCCTCCGGAGCTTCCATTCGGTTAAACTTAGGGGCCGCTTGGAACCGCCCGTGCCCGGGGAAGGTGCTCCTCTTCGGCTTACTGTGACGCGAGCATGCCCTCCTCCTCCGGAGCTTCCATTCGGTTAAACTTAGGGGCCGCTTGGAACCGCCCGTGCCCGGGGAAGGTGCTCCTCTACGGCTTAACTGCCACGCACGCTGGCCGGAGCTCTGGTACGGTCCGAACCGCGCGAAACGTCGCCACCGATCGTGTCCGGGGGAACGTGCTCTTCTTCGTCCACTCTCCTCTTCGCCCACGCTCTTCTTCGGCGCACGCCGGCCGTCTAACCGCTCCAGCGCCCCGTCGTGCCGCTCGGCGAAACTACAATGCCCCCGAATATTTTTTAGACCCGCGAAGCACTGAACCCGCGAAAGGTGAACCGCGAAGTAGCGAGGGTTCACTGTATGTATAAGACCAAGACCTACAAAAAAGTCTCTTGGAGCAATGAGCTAGGTTTTACAGGAAGTCGGCCATTTTGAATTTACTTAAAAGGGGGCGGGTCACCACAATGGACTTTGTGTAGAAATTATTATTGGGGCCCGAG
Organism: Idiotropiscis lumnitzeri; assembly: GCF_059441095.1. Taxonomy (NCBI): domain Eukaryota; kingdom Metazoa; phylum Chordata; class Actinopteri; order Syngnathiformes; family Syngnathidae; genus Idiotropiscis; species Idiotropiscis lumnitzeri. The sequence goes on from NW_028283656.1 coordinate 35,016, forward strand.
CAGCGACCGCGGCGAGGTCCCTATTGTTTTTGTAGAAAATATTATTACTTTTATTATTATTATTATTATTATTATTAGGGCCTGAGCAGCGACCGCTGCGAAGTCCCTATTGTTTTTGTAGAAATTATTATTATTATTATTTTTCGGATTGTTCGATCGCATTTTTGACCCCCGAAACATGCACAAAAACTCACCAAACTTGGCAGTCTCATCGGGCATGGCGAAAAATTTGATATTTTAACGTCTAATATGAACAAGAAGTGAGTTATGAATTTTTGAAAGTCCGACTTTTGCCCTTTTTTGCATGTTTACAGGGGTCATTCTTTTGCACCCTGATCCTAAAGGCTTCATCTGATTGCCTTAAAATTCTGTCTGTAGCATCTGAAGACCTGGGACAAACACTGGGGCTAAAATTTTTTGTTTCCGAAATACTATATGACGGGGGCGGGGCATCAAAGTTTTCACTTAAGATTTCCTTCGCCGCAATGGACAAAATGCTTAATAACTCTCCTGCACATGCTGCTAAAAATCCAAAACTTCACATGTACATAAAGAGTCTGTACCTGAAGACATCTATATGTTTATATTCAGTTATACACCTTGCGCCAATCAATATCATTTTTTACATTTTGACGTACTGCACGGTGCCCTTTTAACGAATCTGATTGAAAATTGGCTAGAAAAGACTCAAGACATTGATCTTACTCTATCCCTATTTTTGTGACTTTCCTTCGAAGGGCGTGGCTATTACGGTGCCGCAGAGTCTGATTATTCTCCGTGGCAACAAAAGTTCCTGCAAAATGATTCAGATGATCCATCTTCTCGAAATTTTTCACATTTGAGGATATTCAGGCCCTGAAGACGGCTGCCAACTTATTTTTGATCGCAGTGGTAGCGCCACCAACTGGTTAAAACAAATACAAATTATTTTCGTTGATTTTTTTCTCCGGGCAGGTTAACAAAATCTACCTTACATTTGCTCGGATGAGTGTTTAGGCCTTGAGGATGTCACAATACGAAAGTCTTTCGCCTTCTTCAGAGTGTCACATGATGGTGTCTTGTGGCCCGTCTTTATCAGCTGATGTTCCATGAGGGCGTGACTTACCTGTCACAAGAATGAAGGCAAGTCACGCCCCCCGCTGTCCGTTCACTCCGCCAAAATGCTGCTCCAGGTGGTAGAGAGGATGAAGGCTCCCTTGTCTCTGTTCATGGTTTTTATGCCTCGCTTGCAGATCTCAATGGCCTCTCTGATCCAGCGCTGTTGTTTGTTCTCTTCGGTGCGGATGACCCTGCCCTTCTCCCGGTCCATGATGTGGTTTTCCCTTTTGCAGTGGTCAGTGATTGCTGATTTGTAATGTTCATGTTGTGCTTGTTCTTTTACTGCTCTGATTTTTTCATTTTTTTGACAGGTAAGTCACACCCTCATGGAACATCAGCTGATAAAGACGGGTCTCAAGACACCATCATGCGACACTCTGAAGAAGGCAAAAGTCTCGCCGAAACATGTCAGGTAAAAAATTAACCTAAAACATAATTGTCTGCTTTTAATGAATCAGTCAAATATCAATAATAAGAAGACAAAATGAACCTAATACAAATAAATGAATGCTTAATAACTCCCCTGCACATGCTCCTAAAAATCCAAACCTTCACCTGTAAATAAAACGTCCCGACCTGAAGACAATGTTATTATTTTGTTATACACACAGCGCCGCCAAGTGGAATCAAAAATTTGTTTTTATTTTAATTTTCACGTACTGCACGGTGCCCTTTTGACGAATCCGACTGAAAATTAGTCAGAAAAGACTCAAGACAATGATCTTACTCTCTGCCGAATTTTGTGACGTTTTGGCAAAAGGCGTGGCTATTACGGTGCTGAAAAGTCCGATTGTACTCTGTGGCAACAAAAGCTCCGGCAACATGACTCAGATGATCCTATCTTCTCGAAGTTGTACACATTTGAGGATACTTCAGCCCTGAAGACATCTACCGACTTATTTTTCATCGTAGTAGTAGCGCCACCAACTGGTAAAAGCTAATACAAGTTATTTTCTTGGATGTTTTTCTCCGTGCAACTCAACAAGGTCGCCCTCATATATGCTCGGATGACTGTTTCGGCCATGAGGATGTCACAATACGAAATTAGTCCTTTTTCGTGAAAAGTTGTGGGAGTGGCATTGCACTGTTCGCCAATAAAACAACGCTGATTATGAGGTTCTAAATATGAACGACAACTCGTGAAACTTTACACACACATCAGGCCGAGCAAATTTATCAATATTTTATACGTTAGTTGTGCAGCTTTTTTGAAATGGCTCGCCATGGCCCTCGAGAAATGTTCAAAAAAGCAGCCCTGATTGAGTGTTTCACCTCGCTTTTTGTAAATTTTATGGAGTACAGTGAACCCTCGGTTATCGCGGTTAATGGGGACCGAGACCACCCGCGAAAACTGAAAATCCGCGAAGTAGCGGCGCACCTTCAAAAATGCTTAAAAAAAATATACAATATATATAATAAATATATATATATAATATATATATATATATATATATATATATATATATATATATATATACGGGGAGAGAGAGAGTGAAATTCATTTTATAACAAAAAAACCAAATTATTATTAAAACGTATTATTTTTTTATTCCCCAGCCATTCTTTTTGTATTTATTTAATTACTCCGACTTTTACCTGCTGGTACGCCGTCCGGTGTGCCCTGTGAAATGAAAGGTGGCATTCTTTATTTATTTATTCATTTATTCATTCATAACTGACAGCCTCGCGCTCCGCTCGTGCCCGGGCGGAAGAGGTGCTCCAATTCGGCTTAACTGTGACACACGCCCGCCCTCCTCCCCCGGAACTTCCATTCGGTTAAACTTAGGGGCCGCTTGGCACCGCCCGTGCCCGGGGAAGGTGCTCCTCTTCGGCTTACTGTGACGCGAGCATGCCCTCCTCCTCCGGAGCTTCCATTCAGTTAAACTTAGGGGCCGCTTGGAACCGCCCGTGCCCGGGGAAGGTGCTCCTCTTCGGCTTACTGTGACGCGAGCATGCCCTCCTCCTCCGGAGCTTCCATTCGGTTAAACTTAGGGGCCGCTTGGAACCGCCCGTGCCCGGGGAAGGTGCTCCTCTTCGGCTTACTGTGACGCGAGCATGCCCTCCTCCTCCGGAGCTTCCATTCGGTTAAACTTAGGGGCCGCTTGGCACCGCCCGTGCCCGGGGAAGGTGCTCCTCTACGGCTTAACTGCCACGCACGCCGGCCGGAGCTCTGGTACGGTCCGAACCGCGCGAAACGTCGCCACCGATCGTGTCCGGGAGAACGTGCTCTTCTTCGTCCACTCTCCTCTTCGCCCACGCTCTTCTTCGGCGCACGCCGGCCGTCTAACCGCTCCAGCGCCCCGTCGTGCCGCTCGGCGAAACTACAATGCCCCCGAATATTTTTTAGACCCGCGAAGCACTGAACCCGCGAAAGGTGAACCGCGAAGTAGCGAGGGTTCACTGTATGTATAAGACCAAGACCTACAAAAAAGTCTCTTGGAGCAATGAGCTAGGTTTTACAGGAAGTCGGCCATTTTGAATTTACTTAAAAGGGGGCGGGTCACCACAATGGACTTTGTGTAGAAATTATTATTGGGGCCCGAGCAGCGACGGCGGCGAGGTCCCTATTGTTTTTGTAGAAATTATTATTAGGGCCTGAGCAGCGACCGCTACGAGGTCCCCATTGTTTTTGTGGAAATTATTATTATTTTTATTATTATTATTATTAGGGCCCGAGCAGTGACCGCTGCGAGGTCCCTATTGTTTTTCTAGAAATTGTTATTAGGGCCCGAGCTGCGACGGCTGCGAGGTCCCTATTGTTTTTGTAGAAAATATTATTACTTTTATTATTATTAATATTATTATTATTATTATTAGGGCCTGAGCAGCGACCGCTGCGAAGTCCCTATTGTTTTTGTAGAAATTATTATTATTATTATTTTTCCGATTGTTCGATCGCATTTTTGACCCCCGAAACATGCACAAAAACTCACCAAACTTGGCAGTCTCATCGGGCATGGCGAAAAATTTGATATTTTAACGTCTAATATGAACAGGAAGTGAGTTATGAATTTTTGAAAGTCCGACTTTTGCCCTTTTTTGCATGTTTACAGGGGTCATTCTTTTGCACCCTGATCCTAAAGGCTTCATCTGATTGCCTTAAAATTCTGTCTGTAGCATCTGAAGACCTGGGACAAACACTGGGGCTAAAATTTTTTGTTTCCGAAATACTATATGACGGGGGCGGGGCTTCAAAGTTTTCACTTTAGATTTCCTTCGCCGCAATGGACAAAATGCTTAATAACTCTCCTGCACATGCTGCTAAAAATCCAAAACTTCACATGTACATAAAAAGTCTGTACCTGAAGACATCTATATGTTTATATTCAGTTATACACCTTGCGCCAATCAATATCATTTTTTACATTTTGACGTACTGCACGGTGCCCTTTTAACGAATCTGATTGAAAATTGGCTAGAAAAGACTCAAGACATTGATCTTACTCTATCCCTGTTTTTGTGACTTTCCTTCGAAGGGCGTGGCTATTACGGTGCCGCAGAGTCTGATTATTCTCCGTGGCAACAAAAGTTCCTGCAAAATGATTCAGATGATCCATCTTCTCGAAATTTTTCACATTTGAGGATATTCAGGCCCTGAAGACGGCTGCCAACTTATTTTTGATCGCAGTGGTAGCGCCACCAACTGGTTAAAACAAATACTAATTATTTTCGTTGATGTTTTTCTCCGGGCAGGTGAACAAAATCTACCTTATATTTGCTCGGATGAGTGTTTAGGCCTTGAGCATGTCACAATACGAAAGTCTTTCGCCTTCTTCAGAGTGTCACATGATGCTGTCTTGTGACCCGTCTTTATCAGCTGATGTTCCATGAGGGCGTGACTTACCTGTCACAAGAATGAAGGCAAGTCACGCCCCCCGCTGTCCGTTCACTCCGCCAAGATGCTGGTCCAGGTGGTAGAGAGGATGAAGGCTCCCTTGTCTCTGTTCATGGTTTTTATGCCTCGCTTGCAGATCTCAATGGCCTCTCTGATCCAGCGCTGTTGTTTGTTCTCTTCTGTGCGGATGACCCTGCCCTTCTCCCGGTCCATGATGTGGTTTTCCCTTTTGCAGTGGTCAGTGATTGCTGATTTGTAATGTTCATGTTGTGCTTGTTCTTTTACTGCTCTGATTTTTTTCATTTTTTTGACAGGTAAGTCACACCCTCATGGAACATCAGCTCAAGACACCATCATGCGACACTCTGAAGAAGGCGAAAGACTCGCCGAAACATGTCAGGTAAAAAATTAACCTAAAACATAATTGTCTGCTTTTAATGAATCAGTCAAATATCAATAATAAGAAGACAAAATGAACCTAATACAAATAAATGAATGCTAAATAACTCCCCTGCACATGCTCCTAAAAATCCAAACCTTCACCTGTAAATAAAACGTCCCGACCTGAAGACATCGTAATGTTATTATTTTGTTATACACACAGTGCCGCCAAGTGGAATCAAAAATTTGTTTTTATTTTAATTTTCACGTACTGCACGGTGCCCTTTTGACGAATCCGACTGAAAATTAGTCAGAAAAGACTCAAGACAATGATCTTACTCTCTGCCGAATTTTGTGACGTTTTGGCAAAAGGCGTGGCTATTAAGGTGCTGAAAAGTCCGATTGTACTCTGTGGCAACAAAAGCTCCGGCAACATGACTCAGATGATCCTATCTTCTCGAAGTTGTACACATTTGAGGATACTTCAGCCCTGAAGACATCTACCAACTTATTTTACATCGTAGTAGTAGTGCCACCAACTGGTAAAAGCTAATACAAGTTATTTTCTTGGATGTTTTTCTCCGTGCAACTCAACAAGGTCGCCCTCATATATGCTCGGATGACTGTTTCGGCCATGAGGATGTCACAATACGAAATTCGTCCTTTTTCGTGAAAAGTTGTGGGAGTGGCATTGCACTGTTCGGCAATAAAACAAAGCTGATTATGAGGTTCTAAATATGAACGACAACTCGTAAAACTTTACACACACATCAGGCCGAGCAAATTTATCAATATTTTATACGTTAGTTGTGCAGCTTTTTTGAAATGGCTCGCCATGGCCCTCGAGAAATGTTAAAAAAAGCAGCTCTGGTTGAGTGTTTCACCTCGCTTTTTGTAAATTTTATGGAGTACAGTGAACCCTCGGTTATCGCGGTTAACGGGGACCGAGACCACCCGCGAAAACTGAAAATCCGCGAAGTAGCTGCGCACCTTCAAAAATGCTTAAAAAAAATAAACAATATATATAATAATATATATATATATATATATATATATATATATATATATATATATATATATATATATATATATATATACGGGGAGAGAGAGAGTGAAATTCATGTTATAACAAAAAAACCAAATTATTATTAAAACGTATTATTTTTTTCTTCCCCAGCCATTCTTTTAGTATTTATTTAATTACTCCGACTTTTACCTGCTGGTACGCCGTCCGGTGTGCCCTGTGAAATGAAAGGTGGCATTCTTTATTTATTTATTCATTTATTCATTCATAACTGACAGCCTCGCGCTCCGCTCGTGCCCGGGCAGAAGAGGTGCTCCAATTTGGCTTAACTGTGACACACGCCCGCCCTCCTCCCCCGGAGCTTCCATTCGGTTAAACTTAGGGGCCGCTTGGCACCGCCCGTGCCCGGGGAAGGTGCTCCTCTTCGGCTTACTGTGACGCGAGCATGCCCTCCTCCTCCGGAGCTTCCATTCGGTTAAACTTAGGGGCCGCTTGGAACCGCCCATGCCCGGGGAAGGTGCTCCTCTACGGCTTAACTGCCACGCACGCCGGCCGGAGCTCTGGTACGGCCGAACCGCGCGAAACGTCGCCACCGATCGTGTCCGGGGGAACGTGCTCTTCTTCGTCCACTCTCCTCTTCGCCCACGCTCTTCTTTGGCGCACGCCGGCCGTCTAACCGCTCCAGCGCCCCGTCGTGCCGCTCGGCGAAACTACAATGCCCCCGAATATTTTTTAGACCCGCGAAGCACTGAACCCGCGAAAGGTGAACCGCGAAGTAGCGAGGGTTCACTGTATGTATAAGACCAAGACCTACAAAAAAGTCTCTTGGAGCAATGAGCTAGGTTTTACAGGAAGTCGGCCATTTTGAATTTACTTAAAAGGGGGCGGGTCACCACAATGGACTTTGTGTAGAAATTATTATTGGGGCCCGAGCAGCGACCGCGGCGAGGTCCCTATTGTTTTTGTAGAAAACATTATTACTTTTATTGTTATTATTATTATTATTATTAGGGCCTGAGCAGCGACCGCTGCGAAGTCCCTATTGTTTTTGTAGAAATTATTATTATTATTATTTTTCCGATTGTTCGATCGCATTTTTGACCCCCGAAACATGCACAAAAACTCACCAAACTTGGCAGTCTCATCGGGCATGGCGAAAAATTTGATATTTTAACGTCTAATATGAACAGGAAGTGAGTTATGAATTTTTGAAAGTCCGACTTTTGCCCTTTTTTGCATGTTTACAGGGGTGATTCTTTTGCACCCTGTTCCTAAAGGCTTCATCTGATTGCCTTAAAATTCTGTCTGTAGCATCTGAAGACCTGGCACAAACACTGGGGCTAAAATTTTTTGTTTCCGAAATACTATATGACGGGGGCGGGGCATCAAAGTTTTCACTTAAGATTTCCTTCGCCGCAATGGACAAAATGCTTAATAACTCTCCTGCACATGCTGCTAAAAATCCAAAACTTCACATGTACATAAAGAGTCTGTACCTGAAGACATCTATATGTTTATATTCAGTTATACACCTTGCGCCAATCAATATCATTTTTTACATTTTGACGTACTGCACGGTGCCCTTTTAACGAATCTGATTGAAAATTGGCTAGAAAAGACTCAAGACATTGATCTTACTCTATCCCTATTTTTGTGACTTTCCTTCGAAGGGCGTGGCTATTACGGTGCCGCAGAGTCTGATTATTCTCCGTGGCAACAAAAGTTCCTGCAAAATGATTCAGATGATCCATCTTCTCGAAATTTTTCACATTTGAGGATATTCAGGCCCTGAAGACGGCTGCCAACTTATTTTTGATCGCAGTGGTAGCGCCACCAACTGGTTAAAACAAATACAAATTATTTTCGTTGATTTTTTTCTCCGGGCAGGTTAACAAAATCTACCTTACATTTGCTCGGATGAGTGTTTAGGCCTTGAGGATGTCACAATACGAAAGTCTTTCGCCTTCTTCAGAGTGTCACATGATGGTGTCTTGTGGCCCGTCTTTATCAGCTGATGTTCCATGAGGGCGTGACTTACCTGTCACAAGAATGAAGGCAAGTCACGCCCCCCGCTGTCCGTTCACTCCGCCAAAATGCTGCTCCAGGTGGTAGAGAGGATGAAGGCTCCCTTGTCTCTGTTCATGGTTTTTATGCCTCGCTTGCAGATCTCAATGGCCTCTCTGATCCAGCGCTGTTGTTTGTTCTCTTCGGTGCGGATGACCCTGCCCTTCTCCCGGTCCATGATGTGGTTTTCCCTTTTGCAGTGGTCAGTGATTGCTGATTTGTAATGTTCATGTTGTGCTTGTTCTTTTACTGCTCTGATTTTTCATTTTTTTGACAGGTAAGTCACACCCTCATGGAACATCAGCTGATAAAGACGGGTCTCAAGACACCATCATGCGACACTCTGAAGAAGGCGAAAGACTCGCCGAAACATGTCAGGTAAAAAATTAACCTAAAACATAATTGTCTGCTTTTAATGAATCAGTCAAATATCAATAATAAGAAGACAAAATGAACCTAATACAAATAAATGAATGCTTAATAACTCCCCTGCACATGCTCCTAAAAATCCAAACCTTCACCTGTAAATAAAACGTCCCGACCTGAAGACATCTTAATGTTATTATTTTGTTATACACACAGTGCCGCCAAGTGGAATCAAAAATTTGTTTTTATTTTAATTTTCACGTACTGCACGGTGCCCTTTTGACGAATCCGACTGAAAATTAGTCAGAAAAGACTCAAGACAATGATCTTACTCTCTGCCGAATTTTGTGACGTTTTGGCAAAAGGCGTGGCTATTAAGGTGCTGAAAAGTCCGATTGTACTTTGTGGCAACAAAAGCTCCGGCAACATGACTCAGATGATCCTATCTTCTCGAAGTTGTACACATTTGAGGATACTTCAGCCCTGAAGACATCTACCAACTTATTTTACATCGTAGTAGTAGCGCCACCAACTGGTAAAAGCTAATACAAGTTATTTTCTTGGATGTTTTTCTCCGTGCAACTCAACAAGGTCGCCCTCATATATGCTCGGATGACTGTTTCGGCCATGAGGATGTCACAATACGAAATTCGTGATTTTTCGTGAAAAGTTGTGGGAGTGGCATTGCACTGTTCGGCAATAAAACAAAGCTGATTATGAGGTTCTAAATATGAACGACAACTCGTAAAACTTTACACACACATCAGGCCGAGCAAATTCATCAATATTTTATAAGTTAGTTGTGCAGCTTTTTTGAAATGGCTCGCCATGGCCCTCGAGAAATGTTAAAAAAAAGCAGCTCTGGTTGAGTGTTTCACCTCGCTTTTTGTAAATTTTATGGAGTACAGTGAACCCTCGGTTATCGCGGTTAATGGGGACCGAGACCACCCGCGAAAACTGAAAATCCGCGAAGTAGCGGCGCACCTTCAAAAATGCTTAAAAAAAATATACAATATATATCATAAATATATATATATATATATATATATATATATATATATATATATGGGGAGAGAGAGAGTGAAATTCATTTTATAACAAAAAAACCAAATTATTATTAAAACGTATTATTTTTTTATTCCCCAGCCATTCTTTTTGTATTTATTTAATTACTCCGACTTTTACCTGCTGGTACGCCGTCCGGTGTGCCCTGTGAAATGAAAGGTGGCATTCTTTATTTATTTATTCATTTATTCATTCATAACTGACAGCCTCGCGCTCCGCTCGTGCCCGGGCGGAAGAGGTGCTCCAATTCGGCTTAACTGTGACACACGCCCGCCCTCCTCCCCCGGAACTTCCATTCGGTTAAACTTAGGGGCCGCTTGGCACCGCCCGTGCCCGGGGAAGGTGCTCCTCTTCGGCTTACTGTGACGCGAGCATGCCCTCCTCCTCCGGAGCTTCCATTCAGTTAAACTTAGGGGCCGCTTGGAACCGCCCGTGCCCGGGGAAGGTGCTCCTCTTCGGCTTACTGTGACGCGAGCATGCCCTCCTCCTCCGGAGCTTCCATTCGGTTAAACTTAGGGGCCGCTTGGAACCGCCCGTGCCCGGGGAAGGTGCTCCTCTTCGGCTTACTGTGACGCGAGCATGCCCTCCTCCTCCGGAGCTTCCATTCGGTTAAACTTAGGGGCCGCTTGGCACCGCCCGTGCCCGGGGAAGGTGCTCCTCTACGGCTTAACTGCCACGCACGCCGGCCGGAGCTCTGGTACGGTCCGAACCGCGCGAAACGTCGCCACCGATCGTGTCCGGGAGAACGTGCTCTTCTTCGTCCACTCTCCTCTTCGCCCACGCTCTTCTTCGGCGCACGCCGGCCGTCTAACCGCTCCAGCGCCCCGTCGTGCCGCTCGGCGAAACTACAATGCCCCCGAATATTTTTTAGACCCGCGAAGCACTGAACCCGCGAAAGGTGAACCGCGAAGTAGCGAGGGTTCACTGTATGTATAAGACCAAGACCTACAAAAAAGTCTCTTGGAGCAATGAGCTAGGTTTTACAGGAAGTCGGCCATTTTGAATTTACTTAAAAGGGGGCGGGTCACCACAATGGACTTTGTGTAGAAATTATTATTGGGGCCCGAGCAGCGACCGCGGCGAGGTCCCTATTGTTTTTGTAGAAATTATTATTAGGGCCTGAGCAGCGACCGCTACGAGGTCCCCATTGTTTTTGTGGAAATTATTATTATTTTTATTATTATTATTATTAGGGCCCGAGCAGTGACCGCTGCGAGGTCCCTATTGTTTTTCTAGAAATTGTTATTAGGGCCCGAGCTGCGACGGCTGCGAGGTCCCTATTGTTTTTGTAGAAAATATTATTACTTTTATTATTATTAATATTATTATTATTATTATTAGGGCCTGAGCAGCGACCGCTGCAAAGTCCCTATTGTTTTTGTAGAAATTATTATTATTATTATTTTTCCGATTGTTCGATCGCATTTTTGACCCCCGAAACATGCACAAAAACTCACCAAACTTGGCAGTCTCATCGGGCATGGCGAAAAATTTGATATTTTAACGTCTAATATGAACAGGAAGTGAGTTATGAATTTTTGAAAGTCCGACTTTTGCCCTTTTTTGCATGTTTACAGGGGTCATTCTTTTGCACCCTGATCCTAAAGGCTTCATCTGATTGCCTTAAAATTCTGTCTGTAGCATCTGAAGACCTGGGACAAACACTGGGGCTAAAATTTTTTGTTTCCGAAATACTATATGACGGGGGCGGGGCTTCAAAGTTTTCACTTAAGATTTCCTTCGCCGCAATGGACAAAATGCTTAATAACTCTCCTGCACATGCTGCTAAAAATCCAAAACTTCACATGTACATAAAAAGTCTGTACCTGAAGACATCTATATGTTTATATTCAGTTATACACCTTGCGCCAATCAATATCATTTTTTACATTTTGACGTACTGCACGGTGCCCTTTTAACGAATCTGATTGAAAATTGGCTAGAAAAGACTCAAGACATTGATCTTACTCTATCCCTATTTTTGTGACTTTCCTTCGAAGGGCGTGGCTATTACGGTGCCGCAGAGTCTGATTATTCTCCGTGGCAACAAAAGTTCCTGCAAAATGATTCAGATGATCCATCTTCTCGAAATTTTTCACATTTGAGGATATTCAGGCCCTGAAGACGGCTGCCAACTTATTTTTGATCGCAGTGGTAGCGCCACCAACTGGTTAAAACAAATACAAATTATTTTCGTTGATGTTTTTCTCCGGGCAGGTGAACAAAATCTACCTTATATTTGCTCGGATGAGTGTTTAGGCCTTGAGCATGTCACAATACGAAAGTCTTTCGCCTTCTTCAGAGTGTCACATGATGCTGTCTTGTGACCCGTCTTTATCAGCTGATGTTCCATGAGGGCGTGACTTACCTGTCACAAGAATGAAGGCAAGTCACGCCCCCCGCTGTCCGTTCACTCCGCCAAGATGCTGGTCCAGGTGGTAGAGAGGATGAAGGCTCCCTTGTCTCTGTTCATGGTTTTTATGCCTCGCTTGCAGATCTCAATGGCCTCTCTGATCCAGCGCTGTTGTTTGTTCTCTTCTGTGCGGATGACCCTGCCCTTCTCCCGGTCCATGATGTGGTTTTCCCTTTTGCAGTGGTCAGTGATTGCTGATTTGTAATGTTCATGTTGTGCTTGTTCTTTTACTGCTCTGATTTTTTTCATTTTTTTGACAGGTAAGTCACACCCTCATGGAACATCAGCTCAAGACACCATCATGCGACACTCTGAAGAAGGCGAAAGACTCGCCGAAACATGTCAGGTAAAAAATTAACCTAAAACATAATTGTCTGCTTTTAATGAATCAGTCAAATATCAATAATAAGAAGACAAAATGAACCTAATACAAATAAATGAATGCTTAATAACTCCCCTGCACATGCTCCTAAAAATCCAAACCTTCACCTGTAAATAAAACGTCCCGACCTGAAGACATCGTAATGTTATTATTTTGTTATACACACAGTGCCGCCAAGTGGAATCAAAAATTTGTTTTTATTTTAATTTTCACGTACTGCACGGTGCCCTTTTGACGAATCCGACTGAAAATTAGTCAGAAAAGACTCAAGACAATGATCTTACTCTCTGCCGAATTTTGTGGCGTTTTGGCAAAAGGCGTGGCTATTAAGGTGCTGAAAAGTCCGATTGTACTCTGTGGCAACAAAAGCTCCGGCAACATGACTCAGATGATCTTATCTTCTCGAAGTTGTACACATTTGAGGATACTTCAGCCCTGAAGACATCTACCAACTTATTTTACATCGTAGTAGTAGCGCCACCAACTGGTAAAAGCTAATACAAGTTATTTTCTTGGATGTTTTTCTCCGTGCAACTCAACAAGGTCGCCCTCATATATGCTCGGATGACTGTTTCGGCCATGAGGATGTCACAATACGAAATTCGTCCTTTTTCGTGAAAAGTTGTGGGAGTGGCATTGCACTGTTCGGCAATAAAACAAAGCTGATTATGAGGTTCTAAATATGAACGACAACTCGTAAAACTTTACACACACATCAGGCCGAGCAAATTTATCAATATTTTATACGTTAGTTGTGCAGCTTTTTTGAAATGGCTCGCCATGGCCCTCGAGAAATGTTAAAAAAAGCAGCTCTGGTTGAGTGTTTCACCTCGCTTTTTGTAAATTTTATGGAGTACAGTGAACCCTCGGTTATCGCGGTTAATGGGGACCGAGACCACCCGCGAAAACTGAAAATCCGCGAAGTAGCGGCGCACCTTCAAAAATGCTTAAAAAAAATATACAATATATATAATAAATATATATATATATATATATATATATATATATATATATATATATATACGGGGAGAGAGAGAGTGAAATTCATGTTATAACAAAAAAACCAAATTATTATTAAAACGTATTATTTTTTTATTCCCCAGCCATTCTTTTTGTATTTATTTAATTACTCCGACTTTTACCTGCTGGTACGCCGTCCGGTGTGCCCTGTGAAATGAAAGGTGGCATTCTTTATTTATTTATTCATTTATTCATTCATAACTGACAGCCTCGCGCTCCGCTCGTGCCCGGGCAGAAGAGGTGCTCCAATTTGGCTTAACTGTGACACACGCCCGTCCTCCTCCCCCGGAGCTTCCATTCGGTTAAACTTAGGGGCCGCTTGGCACCGCCCGTGCCCGGGGAAGGTGCTCCTCTTCGGCTTACTGTGACGCGAGCATGCCCTCCTCCTCCGGAGCTTCCATTCGGTTAAACTTAGGGGCCGCTTGGAACCGCCCGTGCCCGGGGAAGGTGCTCCTCTTCGGCTTACTGTGACGCGAGCATGCCCTCCTCCTCCGGAGCTTCCATTCGGTTAAACTTAGGGGCCGCTTGGCACCGCCCGTGCCCGGGGATGGTGCTCCTCTACGGCTTAACTGCCACGCACGCTGGCCGGAGCTCTGGTACGGTCCGAACCGCGCGAAACGTCGCCACCGATCGTGTCCGGGGGAACGTGCTCTTCTTCGTCCACTCTCCTCTTCGCCCACGCTCTTCTTCGGCGCACGCCGGCCGTCTAACCGCTCCAGCGCCCCGTCGTGCCGCTCGGCGAAACTACAATGCCCCCGAATATTTTTTAGACCCGCGAAGCACTGAACCCGCGAAAGGTGAACCGCGAAGTAGCGAGGGTTCACTGTATGTATAAGACCAAGACCTACAAAAAAGTCTCTTGGAGCAATGAGCTAGGTTTTACAGGAAGTCGGCCATTTTGAATTTACTTAAAAGGGGGCGGGTGACCACAATGGACTTTGTGTAGAAATTATTATTGGGGCCCGAGCAGCGACCGCGGCGAGGTCCCTATTGTTTTTGTAGAAGATATTATTACTTTTATTATTATTATTATTATTATTATTAGGGCCTGAGCAGCGACCGCTGCGAAGTCCCTATTGTTTTTGAAGAAATTATTATTATTATTATTTTTCCGATTGTTCGATCGCATTTTTGACCCCCGAAACATGCACAAAAACTCACCAAACTTGGCAGTCTCATCGGGCATGGCGAAAAATTTGATATTTTAACGTCTAATATGAACAGGAAGTGAGTTATGAATTTTTGAAAGTCCGACTTTTGCCCTTTTTTGCATGTTTACAGGGGTCATTCTTTTGCACCCTGATCCTAAAGGCTTCATCTGATTGCCTTAAAATTCTGTCTGTAGCATCTGAAGACCTGGCACAAACACTGGGGCTAAAATTTTTTGTTTCCAAAATACTATATGACGGGGGCGGGGCATCAAAGTTTTCACTTAAGATTTCCTTCGCCGCAATGGACAAAATGCTTAATAACTCTCCTGCACATGCTGCTAAAAATCCAAAACTTCACATGTACATAAAGAGTCTGTACCTGAAGACATCTATATGTTTATATTCAGTTATACACCTTGCGCCAATCAATATCATTTTTTACATTTTGACGTACTGCACGGTGCCCTTTTAACGAATCTGATTGAAAATTGGCTAGAAAAGACTCAAGACATTGATCTTACTCTATCCCTATTTTTGTGACTTTCCTTCGAAGGGCGTGGCTATTACGGTGCCGCAGAGTCTGATTATTCTCCGTGGCAACAAAAGTTCCTGCAAAATGATTCAGATGATCCATCTTCTCGAAATTTTTCACATTTGAGGATATTCAGGCCCTGAAGACGGCTGCCAACTTATTTTTGATCGCAGTGGTAGCGCCACCAACTGGTTAAAACAAATACAAATTATTTTCGTTGATTTTTTTCTCCGGGCAGGTTAACAAAATCTACCTTACATTTGCTCGGATGAGTGTTTAGGCCTTGAGGATGTCACAATACGAAAGTCTTTCGCCTTCTTCAGAGTGTCACATGATGGTGTCTTGTGGCCCGTCTTTATCAACTGATGTTCCATGAGGGCGTGACTTACCTGTCACAAGAATGAAGGCAAGTCACGCCCCCCGCTGTCCGTTCACTCCGCCAAAATGCTGCTCCAGGTGGTAGAGAGGATGAAGGCTCCCTTGTCTCTGTTCATGGTTTTTATGCCTCGCTTGCAGATCTCAATGGCCTCTCTGATCCAGCGCTGTTGTTTGTTCTCTTCGGTGCGGATGACCCTGCCCTTCTCCCGGTCCATGATGTGGTTTTCCCTTTTGCAGTGGTCAGTGATTGCTGATTTGTAATGTCCATGTTGTGCTTGTTCTTTGACTGCTCTGATTTTTCATTTTTTTGACAGGTAAGTCACACCCTCATGGAACATCAGCTGATAAAGACGGGTCTCAAGACACCATCATGCGACACTCTGAAGAAGGCGAAAGACTCGCCGAAACATGTCAGGTAAAAAATTAACCTAAAACATAATTGTCTGCTTTTAATGAATCAGTCAAATATCAATAATAAGAAGACAAAATGAACCTAATACAAATAAATGAATGCTTAATAACTCCCCTGCACATGCTCCTAAAAATCCAAACCTTCACCTGTAAATAAAACGTCCCGACCTGAAGACATCTTAATGTTATTATTTTGTTATACACACAGTGCCGCCAAGTGGAATCAAAAATTTGTTTTTATTTTAATTTTCACGTACTGCACGGTGCCCTTTTGACGAATCCGACTGAAAATTAGTCAGAAAAGACTCAAGACAATGATCTTACTCTCTGCCGAATTTTGTGACGTTTTGGCAAAAGGCGTGGCTATTAAGGTGCTGAAAAGTCCGATTGTACTCTGTGGCAACAAAAGCTCCGGCAACATGACTCAGATGATCCTATCTTCTCGAAGTTGTACACATTTGAGGATACTTCAGCCCTGAAGACATCTACCAACTTATTTTACATCGTAGTAGTAGCGCCACCAACTGGTAAAAGCTAATACAAGTTATTTTCTTGGATGTTTTTCTCCGTGCAACTCAACAAGGTCGCCCTCATATATGCTCGGATGACTGTTTCGGCCATGAGGATGTCACAATACGAAATTCGTGATTTTTCGTGAAAAGTTGTGGGAGTGGCATTGCACTGTTCGGCAATAAAACAAAGCTGATTATGAGGTTCTAAATATGAACGACAACTCGTAAAACTTTACACACACATCAGGCCGAGCAAATTTATCAATATTTTATACGTTAGTTGTGCAGCTTTTTTGAAATGGCTCGCCATGGCCCTCGAGAAATGTTAAAAAAAAGCAGCTCTGGTTGAATGTTTCACCTCGCTTTTTGTAAATTTTATGGAGTACAGTGAACTCTCTGTTATCGCGGTTAATGGGGACCGAGACCATCCGCGAAAACTGAAAATCCGCGAAGTAGCGGCGCACCTTCAAAAATGCTTAAAAAAAATATACAATATATATAATAAATATATAAATATATATATATATATATATATATATATATATATATATATATATATATACGGGGAGAGAGAGAGTGAAATTCATGTTATAACAAAAAAAACAAATTATTATTAAAACGTATTATTTTTTTATTCCCCAGCCATTCTTTTTGTATTTATTTAATTACTCCGACTTTTACCTGCTGGTACGCCGTCCGGTGTGCCCTGTGAAATGAAAGGTGGCATTCTTTATTTATTTATTCATTTATTCATTCATAACTGACAGCCTCGCGCTCCGCTCGTGCCCGGGCAGAAGAGGTGCTCAAATTTGGCTTAACTGTGACACACGCCCGTCCTCCTCCCCCGGAGCTTCCATTCGGTTAAACTTAGGGGCCGCTTGGCACCGCCCGTGCCCGGGGAAGGTGCTCCTCTTCGGCTTACTGTGACGCGAGCATGCCCTCCTCCTCCGGAGCTTCCATTCGGTTAAACTTAGGGGCCGCTTGGAACCGCCCGTGCCCGGGGAAGGTGCTCCTCTTCGGCTTACTGTGACGCGAGCATGCCCTCCTCCTCCGGAGCTTCCATTCGGTTAAACTTAGGGGCCGCTTGGCACCGCCCGTGCCCGGGGAAGGTGCTCCTCTACGGCTTAACTGCCACGCACGCTGGCCGGAGCTCTGGTACGGTCCGAACCGCGTGAAACGTCGCCACCGATCGTGTCCGGGGGAACGTGCTCTTCTTCGTCCACTCTCCTCTTCGCCCACGCTCTTCTTCGGCGCACGCCGGCCGTCTAACCGCTCCAGCGCCCCGTCGTGCCGCTCGGCGAAACTACAATGCCCCCGAATATTTTTTAGACCCGCGAAGCACTGAACCCGCGAAAGGTGAACCGCGAAGTAGCGAGGGTTCACTGTATGTATAAGACCAAGACCTACAAAAAAGTCTCTTGGAGCAATGAGCTAGGTTTTACAGGAAGTCGGCCATTTTGAATTTACTTAAAAGGGGGCGGGTCACCACAATGGACTTTGTGTAGAAATTATTATTGGGGCCCGAGCAGCGACCGCGGCGAGGTCCCTATTGTTTTTGTAGAAGATATTATTACTTTTATTATTATTATTATTATTATTATTAGGGTCTGAGCAGCGACCGCTGCGAAGTCCCTATTGTTTTTGTAGAAATTATTATTATTATTATTTTTCCGATTGTTCGATCGCATTTTTGACCCCCGAAACATGCACAAAAACTCACCAAACTTGGCAGTCTCATCGGGCATGGCGAAAAATTTGATATTTTAACGTCTAATATGAACAGGAAGTGAGTTATGAATTTTTGAAAGTCCGACTTTTGCCCTTTTTTGCATGTTTACAGGGGTCATTCTTTTGCACCCTGATCCTAAAGGCTTCATCTGATTGCCTTAAAATTCTGTCTGTAGCATCTGAAGACCTGGCACAAACACTGGGGCTAAAATTTTTTGTTTCCGAAATACTATATGACGGGGGCGAGGCATCAAAGTTTTCACTTAAGATTTCCTTCGCCGCAATGGACAAAATGCTTAATAACTCTCCTGCACATGCTGCTAAAAATCCAAAACTTCACATGTACATAGTCTGTACCTGAAGACATCTATATGTTTATATTCAGTTATACACCTTGCGCCAATCAATATAATTTTTTACATTTTGACGTACTGCACGGTGCCCTTTTAACGAATCTGATTGAAAATTGGCTAGAAAAGACTCAAGACATTGATCTTACTCTATCCCTATTTTTGTGACTTTCCTTCGAAGGGCGTGGCTATTACGGTGCCGCAGAGTCTGATTATTCTCCGTGGCAACAAAAGTTCCTGCAAAATGATTCAGATGATCCATCTTCTCGAAATTTTTCACATTTGAGGATATTCAGGCCCTGAAGACGGCTGCCAACTTATTTTTGATCGCAGTGGTAGCGCCACCAACTGGTTAAAACAAATACAAATCATTTTCGTTGATTTTTTTCTCCGGGCAGGTTAACAAAATCTACCTTACATTTGCTCGGATGAGTGTTTAGGCCTTGAGGATGTCACAATACGAAAGTCTTTCGCCTTCTTCAGAGTGTCACATGATGGTGTCTTGTGGCCCGTCTTTATCAGCTGATGTTCCATGAGGGCGTGACTTACCTGTCACAAGAATGAAGGCAAGTCACGCCCCCCGCTGTCCGTTCACTCCGCCAAAATGCTGCTCCAGGTGGTAGAGAGGATGAAGGCTCCCTTGTCTCTGTTCATGGTTTTTATGCCTCGCTTGCAGATCTCAATGGCCTCTCTGATCCAGCGCTGTTGTTTGTTCTCTTCGGTGCGGATGACCCTGCCCTTCTCCCGGTCCATGATGTGGTTTTCCCTTTTGCAGTGGTCAGTGATTGCTGATTTGTAATGTTCATGTTGTGCTTGTTCTTTGACTGCTCTGATTTTTCATTTTTTTGACAGGTAAGTCACACCCTCATGGAACATCAGCTGATAAAGACGGGTCTCAAGACACCATCATGCGACACTCTGAAGAAGGCGAAAGACTCGCCGAAACATGTCAGGTAAAAAATTAACCTAAAACATAATTGTCTGCTTTTAATGAATCTGTCAAATATCAATAATAAGAAGACAAAATGAACCTAATACAAATAAATGAATGCTTAATAACTCCCCTGCACATGCTCCTAAAAATCCAAACCTTCACCTGTAAATAAAACGTCCCGACCTGAAGACATCTTAATGTTATTATTTTGTTATACACACAGTGCCGCCAAGTGGAATCAAAAATTTGTTTTTATTTTAATTTTCACGTACTGCACGGTGCCCTTTTGACGAATCCGACTGAAAATTAGTCAGAAAAGACTCAAGACAATGATCTTACTCTCTGCCGAATTTTGTGACGTTTTGGCAAAAGGCGTGGCTATTAAGGTGCTGAAAAGTCCGATTGTACTCTGTGGCAACAAAAGCTCCGGCAACATGACTCAGATGATCCTATCTTCTCGAAGTTGTACACATTTGAGGATACTTCAGCCCTGAAGACATCTACCAACTTATTTTACATCGTAGTAGTAGCGCCACCAACTGGTAAAAGCTAATACAAGTTATTTTCTTGGATGTTTTTCTCCGTGCAACTCAACAAGGTCGCCCTCATATATGCTCGGATGACTGTTTCGGCCATGAGGATGTCACAATACGAAATTCGTGATTTTTCGTGAAAAGTTGTGGGAGTGGCATTGCACTGTTCGGCAATAAAACAAAGCTGATTATGAGGTTCTAAATATGAACGACAACTCGTAAAACTTTACACACACATCAGGCCGAGCAAATTTATCAATATTTTATACGTTAGTTGTGCAGCTTTTTTGAAATGGCTCGCCATGGCCCTCGAGAAATGTTAAAAAAAAGCAGCTCTGGTTGAGTGTTTCACCTCGCTTTTTGTAAATTTTATGGAGTACAGTGAACCCTCGGTTATCGCGGTTAATGGGGACCGAGACCACCCGCGAAAACTGAAAATCCGCGAAGTAGCGGCGCACCTTCAAAAATGCTTAAAAAAAATATACAATATATATAATGAATATATATATATATATATATATATATATATATATATATATATATATATATATAAATATATACGGGGAGAGAGAGAGTGAAATTCATGTTATAACAAAAAAAACAAATTATTATTAAAACGTATTATTTTTTTATTCCCCAGCCATTCTTTTTGTATTTATTTAATTACTCCGACTTTTACCTGCTGGTACGCCGTCCGGTGTGCCCTGTGAAATGAAAGGTGGCATTCTTTATTTATTTATTCATTTATTCATTCATAACTGACAGCCTCGCGCTCCGCTCGTGCCCGGGCAGAAGAGGTGCTCCAATTTGGCTTAACTGTGACACACGCCCGTCCTCCTCCGTCCGGAGCTTCCATTCGGTTAAACTTAGGGGCCGCTTGGCACCGCCCGTGCCCGGGGAAGGTGCTCCTCTTCGGCTTACTGTGACGCGAGCATGCCCTCCTCCTCCGGAGCTTCCATTCGGTTAAACTTAGGGGCCGCTTGGAACCGCCCGTGCCCGGGGAAGGTGCTCCTCTTCGGCTTACTGTGACGCGAGCATGCCCTCCTCCTCCGGAGCTTCCATTCGGTTAAACTTAGGGGCCGCTTGGCACCGCCCGTGCCCGGGGAAGGTGCTCCTCTACGGCTTAACTGCCACGCACGCTGGCCGGAGCTCTGGTACGGTCCGAACCGCGCGAAACGTCGCCACCGATCGTGTCCGGGGGAACGTGCTCTTCTTCGTCCACTCTCCTCTTCGCCCACGCTCTTCTTCGGCGCACGCCGGCCGTCTAACCGCTCCAGCGCCCCGTCGTGCCGCTCGGCGAAACTACAATGCCCCCGAATATTTTTTAGACCCGCGAAGCACTGAACCTGCGAAAGGTGAACCGCGAAGTAGCGAGGGTTCACTGTATGTATAAGACCAAGACCTACAAAAAAGTCTCTTGGAGCAATGAGCTAGGTTTTACAGGAAGTCGGCCATTTTGAATTTACTTAAAAGGGGGCGGGTCACCACAATGGACTTTGTGTAGAAATTATTATTGGGGCCCGAGCAGCGACCGCGGCGAGGTCCCTATTGTTTTTGTAGAAAATATTATTACTTTTATTATTATTATTATTATTATTATTAGGGCCTGAGCAGCGACCGCTGCGAAGTCCCTATTGTTTTTGTAGAAATTATTATTATTATTTTTCCGATTGTTCGATCGCATTTTTGACCCCCGAAACATGCACAAAAACTCACCAAACCTGGCAGTCTCATCGGGCATGGCGAAAAATTTGATATTTTAACGTCTAATATGAACAGGAAGTGAGTTATGAATTTTTGAAAGTCCGACTTTTGCCCTTTTTTGCATGTTTACAGGGGTCATTCTTTTGCACCCTGATCCTAAAGGCTTCATCTGATTGCCTTAAAATTCTGTCTGTAGCATCTGAAGACCTGGGACAAACACTGGGGCTAAAATTTTTTGTTTCCGAAATACTATATGACGGGGGCGGGGCATCAAAGTTTTCACTTAAGATTTCCTTCGCCGCAATGGACAAAATGCTTAATAACTCTCCTGCACATGCTGCTAAAAATCCAAAACTTCACATGTACATAAAGAGTCTGTACCTGAAGACATCTATATGTTTATATTCAGTTATACACCTTGCGCCAATCAATATCATTTTATACATTTTGACGTACTGCACGGTGCCCTTTTAACGAATCTGATTGAAAATTGGCTAGAAAAGACTCAAGACATTGATCTTACTCTATCCCTATTTTTGTGACTTTCCTTCGAAGGGCGTGGCTATTACGGTGCCGCAGAGTCTGATTATTCTCCGTGGCAACAAAAGTTCCTGCAAAATGATTCAGATGATCCATCTTCTCGAAATTTTTCACATTTGAGGATATTCAGGCCCTGAAGACGGCTGCCAACTTATTTTTGATCGCAGTGGTAGCGCCACCAACTGGTTAAAACAAATATAAATTATTTTCGTTGATGTTTTTCTCCGGGCATGTTAACAAAATCTACCTTATATTTGCTCGGATGAGTGTTTAGGCCTTGAGCATGTCACAATACGAAAGTCTTTCGCCTTCTTCAGAGTGTCACATGATGGTGTCTTGTGACCCGCCTTTATCAGCTGATGTTCCATGAGGGCGTGACTTACCTGTCACAAGAATGAAGGCAAGTCACGCCCCCCGCTGTCCGTTCACTCCGCCAAGATGCTGGTCCAGGTGGTAGAGAGGATGAAGGCTCCCTTGTCTCTGTTCATGGTTTTTATGCCTCGCTTGCAGATCTCAATGGCCTCTCTGATCCAGCGCTGTTGTTTGTTCTCTTCTGTGCGGATGACCCTGCCCTTCTCCCGGTCCATGATGTGGTTTTCCCTTTTGCAGTGGTCAGTGATTGCTGATTTGTAATGTTCATGTTGTGCTTGTTCTTTTACTGCTCTGATTTTTTTCATTTTTTTGACAGGTAAGTCACACCCTCATGGAACATCAGCTCAAGACACCATCATGCGACACTCTGAAGTAGGCGAAAGACTCGCCGAAACATGTCAGGTAAAAAATTAACCTAAAACATAATTGTCTGCTTTTAATGAATCAGTCAAATATCAATAATAAGAAGACAAAATGAACCTAATACAAATAAATGAATGCTTAATAACTCCCCTGCACATGCTCCTAAAAATCCAAACCTTCACCTGTAAATAAAACGTCCCGACCTGAAGACATCTTAATGTTATTATTTTGTTATACACACAGTGCCGCCAAGTGGAATCAAAAATTTGTTTTTATTTTAATTTTCACGTACTGCACGGTGCCCTTTCGACGAATCCGACTGAAAATTAGTCAGAAAAGACTCAAGACAATGATCTTACTCTCTGCCGAATTTTGTGACGTTTTGGCAAAAGGCGTGGCTATTACGGTGCTGAAAAGTCCGATTGTACTCTGTGGCAACAAAAGCTCCAGCAACATGACTCAGATGATCCTATCTTCTCGAAGTTGCACACATTTGAGGATACTTCAGCCCTGAAGACATCTACCAACTTATTTTTCATCGTAGTAGTAGCGCCCCCAACTGGTAAAAGCTAATACAAGTTATTTTCTTGGATGTTTTTCTCCGTGCAACTCAACAAGGTCGCCCTCATATATGCTCGGATGACTGTTTCGGCCATGAGGATGTCACAATACGAAATTCGTCCTTTTTCATGAAAAGTTGTGGGAGTGGCATTGCACTGTTCGGCAATAAAACAAAGCTGATTATGAGGTTCTAAATATGAACGACAACTCGTGAAACTTTACACACACATCAGGCCGAGCAAATTTATCAATATTTTATACGTTAGTTGTGCAGCTTTTTTGAAATGGCTCGCCATGGCCCTCGAGAAATGTTCAAAAAAGCAGCCCTGGTTGAGTGTTTCACCTCGCTTTTTGTAAATTTTATGGAGTACAGTGAACCCTCGGTTATCGCGGTTAATGGGGACCGAGACCACCCGCGAAAACTGAAAATCCGCGAAGTAGCGGCGCACCTTCAAAAATGCTTAAAAAAAATATACAATATATATAATAAATATATAAATATATATATATATATATATATATATATATATATATATATATATATATATATACGGGGGGAGAGAGAGAGAGAGAGAGTGAAATTCATGTTATAACAAAAAAAACAAATTATTATTAAAACTTATTTTTTTTTTTATTCCCCAACCATTCTTTTTGTATTTATTTAATTACTCCGACTTTTACCTGCTGGTACGCCGTCCGGTGTGCCCTGTGAAATGAAAGGTGGCATTCTTTATTTATTTATTCATTTATTCATTCATAACTGACAGCCTCGCGCTCCGCTTGTGCCCGGCAGAAGAGGTGCTCCAATTCGGCTTAACTGTGACACACGCCCGCCCTCCTCCCCCGGAGCTTCCATTCGGTTAAACTTAGGGGCCGCTTGGCACCGCCCGTGCCCGGGGAAGGTGCTCCTCTTCGGCTTACTGTGACGCGAGCATGCCCTCCTCCTCCGGAGCTTCCATTCGGTTAAACTTAGGGGCCGCTTGGAACCGCCCGTGCCCGGGGAAGGTGCTCCTCTTCGGCTTACTGTGACGCGAGCATGCCCTCCTCCTCCGGAGCTTCCATTCGGTTAAACTCAGGGGCCGCTTGGAACCGCCCGTGCCCGGGGAAGGTGCTCCTCTACGGCTTAACTGCCACGCACGCCGGCCGGAGCTCTGGTACGGTCCGAACCGCGCGAAACGTCGCCACCGATCGTGTCCGGGGGAACGTGCTCTTCTTCGTCCACTCTCCTCTTCGCCCACGCTCTTCTTCGGCGCACGCCGGCCGTCTAACCGCTCCAGCGCCCCGTCGTGCCGCTCGGCGAAACTACAATGCCCCCGAATATTTTTTAGACCCGCGAAGCACTGAACCCGCGAAAGGTGAACCTCGAAGTAGCGAGGGTTCACTGTATGTATAAGACCAAGACCTACAAAAAAGTCTCTTGGAGCAATGAGCTAGGTTTTACAGGAAGTCGGCCATTTTGAATTTACTTAAAAGGGGGCGGGTCTCCACAATGGACTTTGTGTAGAAATTATTATTGGGGCCTGAGCAGCGACCGCGGCGAGGTCCCTATTGTTTTTGTAGAAAATATTATTACTTTTATTATTATCATTATTATTATTATTATTAGGGCCTGAGCAGCGACCGCTGCGAAGTCCCTATTGTTTTTGTAGAAATTATTATTATTATTATTTTTCCGATTGTTCGATCGCATTTTTGACCCCCGAAACATGCACAAAAACTCACCAAACTTGGCAGTCTCATCGGGCATGGCGAAAAATTTGATATTTTTTAACGTCTAATATGAACAGGAAGTGAGTTATGAATTTTTGAAAGTCCGACTTTTGCCCTTTTTTGCATGTTTACAGGGGTCATTCTTTTGCACCCTGATCCTAAAGGCTTCATCTGATTGCCTTAAAGTTCTGTCTGGAGCATCTTAAGACCTGGGACAAACACTGGGGCTAAAATTTTTTGTTTCCGAAATACTATATGACGGGGGCGGGGCTTCAAAGTTTTCACTTAAGATTTCCTTCGCCGCAATGGACAAAATGCTTAATAACTCTCCTGCACGTGCTGCTAAAAATCCAAAACTTCACATGTACATAAAGAGTCGGTACCTGAAGACATCTATATGTTTATATTCAGTTATACACCTTGCGCCAATCAATATAAATGTTTACATTTTGACGTACTGCACGGTGCCCTTTTAACGAATCCGACTGAAAATTGGCTAGAAAAGACTCAAGACATTGATCTTACTCTATCCCTATTTTTATGACTTTCCTTCAAAGGGCGTGGCTATTACGGTGCCGCAGAGTCTGATTATTCTCCGTGGCAACAAAAGTTCCTGCAAAATGATTCAGACTATCCATCTTCTGGAAATCTTTCACATTTGAGGATATTCAGGCCCTGAAGACGGCTGCCAACTTATTTTTGATCGCAGTGGTAGCGCCACCAACTGGTTAAAACAAATACAAATTATTTTCGTTGATGTTTTTCTCCGGGCAGGTTAACAAAATCTACCTTATATTTGCTCGGATGAGTGTTTAGGCCTTGAGCATGTCACAATACGAAAGTCTTTCGCCTTCTTCAGAGTGTCACATGATGGTGTCTTGTGACCCGTCTTTATCAGCTGATGTTCCATGAGGGCGTGACTTACCTGTCACAAGAATGAAGGCAAGTCACGCCCCCCGCTGTCCGTTCACTCCGCCAAGATGCTGGTCCAGGTGGTAGAGAGGATGAAGGCTCCCTTGTCTCTGTTCATGGTTTTTATGCCTCGCTTGCAGATCTCAATGGCCTCTCTGATCCAGCGCTGTTGTTTGTTCTCTTCTGTGCGGATGACCCTGCCCTTCTCCCGGTCCATGATGTGGTTTTCCCTTTTGCAGTGGTCAGTGATTGCTGATTTGTAATGTTCATGTTGTGCTTGTTCTTTTACTGCTCTGATTTTTTGATTTTTTTGACAGGTAAGTCACACCCTCATGGAACATCAGCTCAAGACACCATCATGCGACACTCTGAAGAAGGCGAAAGACTCGCCGAAACATGTCAGGTAAAAAATTAACCTAAAACATAATTGTCTGCTTTTAATGAATCAGTCAAATATCAATAATAAGAAGACAAAATGAACCTAATACAAATAAATGAATGCTTAATAACTCCCCTGCACATGCTCCTAAAAATCCAAACCTTCACCTGTAAATAAAACGTCCCGACCTGAAGACATCTTAATGTTATTATTTTGTTATACACACAGTGCCGCCAAGTGGAATCAAAAATTTGTTTTTATTTTAATTTTCACGTACTGCATGGTGCCCTTTTGACGAATCCGACTGAAAATTAGTCAGAAAAGACTTAAGACAATGATCTTACTCTCTGCCGAATTTTGTGACGTTTTGGCAAAAGGCGTGGCTATTAAGGTGCTGAAAAGTCCGATTGTACTCTGTGGCAACAAAAGCTCCGGCAACATGACTCAGATGATCCTATCTTCTCGAAGTTGTACACATTTGAGGATACTTCAGCCCTGAAGACATCTACCAACTTATTTTACATCGTAGTAGTAGCGCCACCAACTGGTAAAAGCTAATACAAGTTATTTTCTTGGATGTTTTTCTCCGTGCAACTCAACAAGGTCGCCCTCATATATGCTCGGATGACTGTTTCGGCCATGAGGATGTCACAATACGAAATTCGTGATTTTTCGTGAAAAGTTGTGGGAGTGGCATTGCACTGTTCAGCAATAAAACAAAGCTGATTATGAGGTTCTAAAAATGAACGACAACTCGTAAAACTTTACACACACATCAGGCCGAGCAAATTTATCAATATTTTATACGTTAGTTGTGCAGCTTTTTTGAAATGGCTCGCCATGGCCCTCGAGAAATGTTAAAAAAAAGCAGCTCTGGTTGAGTGTTTCACCTCGCTTTTTGAAAATTTTATGGAGTACAGTGAACCCTCGGTTATCGCGGTTAATGGGGACCGAGACCACCCGCGAAAACTGAAAATCCGCGAAGTAGCGGCGCACCTTCAAAAATGCTTAAAAAAAATATACAATATATATAATAAATATATAAATATATATATATATATATATATATATATATATATATATATATATATATATATATATATACGGGGAGAGAGAGAGTGAAATTCATGTTATAACAAAAAAAACAAATTATTATTAAAACGTATTATTTTTTTATTCCCCAGCCATTCTTTTTGTATTTATTTAATTACTCCGACTTTTACCTGCTGGTACGCCGTCCGGTGTGCCCTGTGAAATGAAAGGTGGCATTCTTTATTTATTTATTCATTTATTCATTCATAACTGACAGCCTCGCGCTCCGCTCGTGCCCGGGCAGAAGAGGTGCTCCAATTTGGCTTAACTGTGACACACGCCCGTCCTCCTCCCCCGGAGCTTCCATTCGGTTAAACTTAGGGGCCGCTTGGCACCGCCCGTGCCCGGGGAAGGTGCTCCTCTTCGGCTTACTGTGACGCGAGCATGCCCTCCTCCTCCGGAGCTTCCATTCGGTTAAACTTAGGGGCCGCTTGGAACCGCCCGTGCCCGGGGAAGGTGCTCCTCTTCGGCTTACTGTGACGCGAGCATGCCCTCCTCCTCCGGAGCTTCCATTCGGTTAAACTTAGGGGCCGCTTGGCACCGCCCGTGCCCGGGGAAGGTGCTCCTCTACGGCTTAACTGCCACGCACGCTGGCCGGAGCTCTGGTACGGTCCGAACCGCGCGAAACGTCGCCACTGATCGTGTCCGGGGGAATGTGCTCTTCTTCGTCCACTCTCCTCTTCGCCCACGCTCTTCTTCGGCGCACGCCGGCCGTCTAACCGCTCCAGCGCCCCGTCGTGCCGCTCGGCGAAACTACAATGCCCCCGAATATTTTTTAGACCCGCGAAGCACTGAACCCGCGAAAGGTGAACCGCGAAGTAGCGAGGGTTCACTGTATGTATAAGACCAAGACCTACAAAAAAGTCTCTTGGAGCAATGAGCTAGGTTTTACAGGAAGTCGGCCATTTTGAATTTACTTAAAAGGGGGCGGGTCACCACAATGGACTTTGTGTAGAAATTATTATTGGGGCCCGAGCAGCGACCGCGGCGAGGTCCCTGTTGTTTTTGTAGAAAATATTATTACTTTTATTATTATTATTATTATTATTATTAGGGCCTGAGCAGCGACCGCTGCGAAGTCCCTATTGTTTTTGTCGAAATTATTATTATTATTATTTTTCCGATTGTTCGATCGCATTTTTGACCCCTGAAACATGCACAAAAACTCACCAAACTTGGCAGTCTCATCGGGCATGGCGAAAAATTTGATATTTTAACGTCTAATATGAACAGGAAGTGAGTTATGAATTTTTGAAAGTCCGACTTTTGCCCTTTTTTGCATGTTTACAGGGGTCATTCTTTTGCACCCTGATCCTAAAGGCTTCATCTGATTGCCTTAAAATTCTGTCTGTAGCATCTGAAGACCTGGCACAAACACTGGGGCTAAAATTTTTTGTTTCCGAAATACTATATGACGGGGGCGGGGCATCAAAGTTTTCACTTAAGATTTCCTTCGCCGCAATGGACAAAATGCTTAATAACTCTCCTGCACATGCTGCTAAAAATCCAAAACTTCACATGTACATAAAGAGTCTGTACCTGAAGACATCTATATGTTTATATTCAGTTATACACCTTGCGCCAATCAATATCATTTTTTACATTTTGACGTACTGCACGGTGCCCTTTTAACGAATCTGATTGAAAATTGGCTAGAAAAGACTCAAGACATTGATCTTACTCTATCCCTATTTTTGTGACTTTCCTTCGAAGGGCGTGGCTATTACGGTGCCGCAGAGTCTGATTATTCTCCGTGGCAACAAAAGTTCCTGCAAAATGATTCAGATGATCCATCTTCTCGAAATTTTTCACTTTGAGGATATTCAGGCCCTGAAGACGGCTGCCAACTTATTTTTGATCGCAGTGGTAGCGCCACCAACTGGTTAAAACAAATACAAATCATTTTCATTGATTTTTTTATCCGGGCAGGTTAACAAAATCTACCTTACATTTGCTCGGATGAGTGTTTAGGCCTTGAGGATGTCACAATACGAAAGTCTTTCGCCTTCTTCAGAGTGTCACATGATGGTGTCTTGTGGCCCGTCTTTATCAGCTGATGTTCCATGAGGGCGTGACTTGCCTGTCACAAGAATGAAGGCAAGTCACGCCCCCCGCTGTCCGTTCACTCCGCCAAAATGCTGCTCCAGGTGGTAGAGAGGATGAAGGCTCCCTTGTCTCTGTTCATGGTTTTTATGCCTCGCTTGCAGATCTCAATGGCCTCTCTGATCCAGCGCTGTTGTTTGTTCTCTTCGGTGCGGATGACCCTGCCCTTCTCCCGGTCCATGATGTGGTTTTCCCTTTTGCAGTGGTCAGTGATTGCTGATTTGTAATGTTCATGTTGTGCTTGTTCTTTTACTGCTCTGATTTTTCATTTTTTTGACAGGTAAGTCACACCCTCATGGAACATCAGCTGATAAAGACGGGTCTCAAGACACCATCATGCGACACTCTGAAGAAGGCGAAAGACTCGCCGAAACATGTCAGGTAAAAAATTAACCTAAAACATAATTGTCTGCTTTTAATGAATCAGTCAAATATCAATAATAAGAAGACAAAATGAACCTAATACAAATAAATGAATGCTTAATAACTCCCCTGCACATGCTCCTAAAAATCCAAACCTTCACCTGTAAATAAAACGTCCCGACCTGAAGACATCTTAATGTTATTATTTTGTTATACACACAGTGCCGCCAAGTGGAATCAAAAATTTGTTTTTATTTTAATTTTCACGTACTGCACGGTGCCCTTTCGACGAATCCGACTGAAAATTAGTCAGAAAAGACTCAAGACAATGATCTTACTCTCTGCCGAATTTTGTGACGTTTTGGCAAAAGGCGTGGCTATTACGGTGCTGAAAAGTCCGATTGTACTCTGTGGCAACAAAAGCTCCAGCAACATGACTCAGGTGATCCTATCTTCTCGAAGTTGCACACATTTGAGGATACTTAAGCCCTGAAGACATCTACCAACTTATTTTTCATCGTAGTAGTAGCGCCACCAACTGGTAAAAGCTAATACAAGTTATTTTCTTGGATGTTTTTCTCCGTGCAACTCAACAAGGTCGCCCTCATATATGCTCGGATGACTGTTTCGGCCATGAGGATGTCACAATACGAAATTCGTCCTTTTTCATGAAAAGTTGTGGGAGTGGCATTGCACTGTTCGGCAATAAAACAAAGCTGATTATGAGGTTCTAAATATGAACGACAACTCGTGAAACTTTACACACACATCAGGCCGAGCAAATTTATCAATATTTTATACGTTAGTTGTGCAGCTTTTTTGAAATGGCTCGCCATGGCCCTCGAGAAATGTTCAAAAAAGCAGCCCTGGTTGAGTGTTTCACCTCGCTTTTTGTAAATTTTATGGAGTACAGTGAACCCTCGGTTATCGCGGTTAATGGGGACCGAGACCACCCGCAAAAACTGAAAATCCGCGAAGTAGCGGCGCACCTTCAAAAATGCTTAAAAAAAATATACAATATATATAATAAATATATAAATATATATATATATATATATATATATATATATATATATATATATATATATATATATACGGGGGGAGAGAGAGAGACAGAGAGTGAAATTCATGTTATAACAAAAAAAACAAATTATTATTAAAACTTATTATTTTTTTATTCCCCAACCATTCTTTTTGTATTTATTTAATTACTCCGACTTTTACCTGCTGGTACGCCGTCCGGTGTGCCCTGTGAAATGAAAGGTGGCATTCTTTATTTATTTATTCATTTATTCATTCATAACTGACAGCCTCGCGCTCCGCTCGTGCCCGGGCAGAAGAGGTGCTCCAATTCGGCTTCACTGTGACACACGCCCGCCCTCCTCCCCCGGAGCTTCCATTCGGTTAAACTTAGGGGCCGCTTGGCACCGCCCGTGCCCGGGGAAGGTGCTCCTCTTCGGCTTACTGTGACGCGAGCATGCCCTCCTCCTGCGGAGCTTCCATTCGGTTAAACTTAGGGGCCGCTTGGAACCGCCCGTGCCCGGGGAAGGTGCTCCTCTTCGGCTTACTGTGACGCGAGCATGCCCTCCTCCTCCGGAGCTTCCATTCGGTTAAACTTAGGGGCCGCTTGGCACCGCCCGTGCCCGGGGAAGGTGCTCCTCTACGGCTTAACTGCCACGCACGCCGGCCGGAGCTCTGGTACGGTCCGAACCGCGCGAAACGTCGCCACCGATCGTGTCCGGGGGAACGTGCTCTTCTTCGTCCACTCTCCTCTTCGCCCACGCTCTTCTTCGGCGCACGCCGGCCGTCTAACTGCTCCAGCGCCCCGTCGTGCCGCTCGGCGAAACTACAATGCCCCCGAATATTTTTTAGACCCGCGAAGCACTGAACCCGCGAAAGGTGAACCGCGAAGTAGCGAGGGTTCACTGTATGTATAAGACCAAGACCTACAAAAAAGTCTCTTGGAGCAATGAGCTAGGTTTTACAGGAAGTCGGCCATTTTGAATTTACTTAAAAGGGGGCGGGTCACCACAATGGACTTTGTGTAGAAATTATTATTGGGGCCCGAGCAGCGACCGCGGCGAGGTCCCTATTGTTTTTGTAGAAATTATTATTATTATTATTTTTCCGATTGTTCGATCGCATTTTTGACCCCCGAAACATGCACAAAAACTCACCAAACTTGGCAGTCTCATCGGGCATGGCGAAAAATTTGATATTTTAACGTCTAATATGAACAGGAAGTGAGTTATGAATTTTTGAAAGTCCGATTTTTGCCCTTTTTTGCATGTTTACAGGGGTCATTCTTTTGCACCCTGATCCTAAAGGCTTCATCTGATTGCCTTAAAATTCTGTCTGTAGCATCTTAAGACCTGGGACAAACACTGGGGCTAAAAATTTTTGTTTCCGAAATACTATATGACGGGGGCGGGGCTTCAAAGTTTTCACTTAAGATTTCCTTCGCCGCAATGGACAAAATGCTTAATAACTCTCCTGCACGTGCTGCTAAAAATCCAAAACTTCACATGTACATAAAGAGTCGGTACCTGAAGACATCTATATGTTTATATTCAGTTATACACCTTGCGCCAATCAATATCATTTTTTACATTTTGACGTACTGCACGGTGCCCTTTTAACGAATCTGATTGAAAATTGGCTAGAAAAGACTCAAGACATTGATCTTACTCTATCCCTATTTTTGTGACTTTCCTTCGAAGGGCGTGGCTATTACGGTGCCGCAGAGTCTGATTATTCTCCGTGGCAACAAAAGTTCCTGCAAAATGATTCAGATGATCCATCTTCTCGAAATTTTTCACATTTGAGGATATTCAGGCCCTGAAGACGGCTGCCAACTTATTTTTGATCGCAGTGGTAGCGCCACCAACTGGTTAAAACAAATACAAATTATTTTCGTTGATGTTTTTCTCCGGGCAGGTTAACAAAATCTACCTTATATTTGCTCGGATGAGTGTTTAGGCCTTGAGGATGTCACAATACGAAAGTCTTTCGCCTTCTTCAGAGTGTCACATGATGGTGTCTTGTGACCCGTCTTTATCAGCTGATGTTCCATGAGGGCGTGACTTACCTGTCACGAGAATGAAGGCAAGTCACGCCCCCCGCTGTCCGTTCACTCCGCCAAGATGCTGGTCCAGGTGGTAGAGAGGATGAAGGCTCCCTTGTCTCTGTTCATGGTTTTTATGCCTCGCTTGCAGATCTCAATGGCCTCTCTGATCCAGCGCTGTTGTTTGTTCTCTTCTGTGCGGATGACCCTGCCCTTCTCCCGGTCCATGATGTGGTTTTCCCTTTTGCAGTGGTCAGTGATTGCTGATTTGTAATGTTCATGTTGTGCTTGTTCTTTTACTGCTCTGATTTTTTTCATTTTTTTGACAGGTAAGTCACACCCTCATGGAACATCAGCTCAAGACACCATCATGCGACACTCTGAAGAAGGCGAAAGACTCGCCGAAACATGTCAGTGAAAAAATTAACCTAAAACATAATTGTCTGCTTTTAATGAATCAGTCAAATATCAATAATAAGAAGACAAAATGAACCTAATACAAATAAATGAATGCTTAATAACTCCCCTGCACATGCTCCTAAAAATCCAAACCTTCACCTGTAAATAAAACGTCCCGACCTGAAGACATCTTAATGTTATTATTTTGTTATACACACAGCGCCGCCAAGTGGAATCAAAAATTTGTTTTTATTTTAATTTTCACGTACTGCACGGTGCCCTTTTGTCGAATCCGACTGAAAATTAGTCAGAAAAGACTCAAGACAATGATCTTACTCTCTGCCGAATTTTGTGACGTTTTGGCAAAAGGCGTGGCTATTACGGTGCTGAAAAGTCCGATTGTACTCTGTGGCAACAAAAGCTCCGGCAACATGACTCAGATGATCCTATCTTCTCGAATTGTACACATTTGAGGATACTTCAGCCCTGAAGACATCTACCAACTTATTTTACATCGTAGTAGTAGCGCCACCAACTGGTAAAAGCTAATACAAGTTATTTTCTTGGATGTTTTTCTCCGTGCAACTCAACAAGGTCGCCCTCATATATGCTCGGATGACTGTTTCGGCCATGAGGATGTCACAATACGAAATTCGTCCTTTTTCGTGAAAAGTTGTGGGAGTGGCATTGCACTGTTCGGCAATAAAACAAAGCTGATTATGAGGTTCTAAATATGAACGACAACTCGTAAAACTTTACACACACCAGGCCGAGCAAATTTATCAATATTTTATACGTTAGTTGTGCAGCTTTTTTGAAATGGCTCGCCATGGCCCTCGAGAAATGTTAAAAAAAGCAGCTCTGGTTGAGTGTTTCACCTCGCTTTTTGTAAATTTTATGGAGTACAGTGAACCCTCGGTTATCGCGGTTAATGGGGACCGAGACCACCCGCGAAAACTGAAAATCCGCGAAGTAGCGGTGCACCTTCAAAAATGCTTAAAAAAAATATACAATATATATAATAAATATATATATATATATATATATATATACGGGGAGAGAGAGAGTGAAATTCATGTTATAACAAAAAAACCAAATTATTATTAAAACGTATTATTTTTTTATTCCCCAGCCATTCTTTTTGTATTTATTTAATTACTCCGACTTTTACCTGCTGGTACGCCGTCCGGTGTGCCCTGTGAAATGAAAGGTGGCATTCTTTATTTATTTATTCATTTATTCATTCATAACTGACAGCCTCGCGCTCCGCTCGTGCCCGGGCAGAAGAGGTGCTCCAATTTGGCTTAACTGTGACACACGCCCGCCCTCCTCCCCCGGAGCTTCCATTCGGTTAAACTTAGGGGCCGCTTGGCACCGCCCGTGCCCGGGGAAGGTGCTCCTCTTCGGCTTACTGTGACGTGAGCATGCCCTCCTCCTCCGGAGCTTCCATTCGGTTAAACTTAGGGGCCGCTTGGAACCGCCCGTGCCCGGGGAAGGTGCTCCTCTACGGCTTAACTGCCACGCACGCCGGCCGGAGCTCTGGTACGGTCCGAACCGCGCGAAACGTCGGCACCGATCGTGTCCGGGGGAACGTGCTCTTCTTCGTCCACTCTCCTCTTCGCCCACGCTCTTCTTTGGCGCACGCCGGCCGTCTAATCTCTCCAGCGACCCGTCGTGCCGCTCGGCGAAACTACAATGCCCCCGAATATTTTTTAGACCCGCGAAGCACTGAACCCGCGAAAGGTGAACCGCGAAGTAGCGAGGGTTCACTGTATGTATAAGACCAAGACCTACAAAAAAGTCTCTTGGAGCAATGAGCTAGGTTTTACAGGAAGTCGGCCATTTTGAATTTACTTAAAAGGGGGCGGGTCACCACAATGGACTTTGTGTAGAAATTATTATTGGGGCCCGAGCAGCGACCGCGGCGAGGTCCCTATTGTTTTTGTAGAAAATATTATTACTTTTATTATTATTATTATTATTATTATTAGGGCCTGAGCAGCGACCGCTGCGAAGTCCCTATTGTTTTTGTAGAAATTATTATTATTATTATTTTTCCGATTGTTCGATCGCATTTTTGACCCCCGAAACATGCACAAAAACTCACCAAACTTGGCAGTCTCATCGGGCATGGCGAAAAATTTGATATTTTAATGTCTAATATGAACAGGAAGTGAGTTATGAATTTTTGAAAGTCCGACTTTTGCCCTTTTTTGCATGTTTACAGGGGTCATTCTTTTGCACCCTGATCCTAAAGGCTTCATCTGATTGCCTTAAAATTCTGTCTGTAGCATCTGAAGACCTGGGACAAACACTGGGGCTAAAATTTTTTGTTTCCGAAATACTATATGACGGGGGCGGGGCATCAAAGTTTTCACTTAAGATTTCCTTCGCCGCAATGGACAAAATGCTTAATAACTCTCCTGCACATGCTGCTACAAATCCAAAACTTCACATGTACATAAAGAGTCTGTACCTGAAGACATCTATATGTTTATATTCAGTTATACACCTTGCGCCAATCAATATCATTTTTTACATTTTGACGTACTGCACGGTGCCCTTTTAACGAATCTGATTGAAAATTGGCTAGAAAAGACTCAAGACATTGATCTTACTCTATCCCTATTTTTGTGACTTTCCTTCAAAGGGCGTGGCTATTACGGTGCCGCAGAGTCTGATTATTCTCCGTGGCAACAAAAGTTCCTGCAAAATGATTCAGATGATCCATCTTCTCGAAATTTTTCACATTTGAGGATATTCAGGCCCTGAAGACGGCTGCCAACTTATTTTTGATCGCAGTGGTAGCGCCACCAACTGGTTAAAACAAATACAAATTATTTTCGTTGATGTTTTTCTCCGGGCATGTTAACAAAATCTACCTTATATTTGCTCGGATGAGTGTTTAGGCCTTGAGCATGTCACAATACGAAAGTCTTTCGCCTTCTTCAGAGTGTCACATGATGGTGTCTTGTGACCCGTCTTTATCAGCTGATGTTCCATGAGGGCGTGACTTACCTGTCACAAGAATGAAGGCAAGTCACGCCCCCCGCTGTCCGTTCACTCCGCCAAGATGCTGGTCCAGGTGGTAGAGAGGATGAAGGCTCCCTTGTCTCTGTTCATGGTTTTTATGCCTCGCTTGCAGATCTCAATGGCCTCTCTGATCCAGCGCTGTTGTTTGTTCTCTTCTGTGCGGATGACCCTGCCCTTCTCCCGGTCCATGATGTGGTTTTCCCTTTTGCAGTGGTCAGTGATTGCTGATTTGTAATGTTCATGTTGTGCTTGTTCTTTTACTGCTCTGATTTTTTTAATTTTTTTGACAGGTAAGTCACACCCTCATGGAACATCAGCTCAAGACACCATCATGCGACACTCTGAAGAAGGCGAAAGACTCGCCGAAACATGTCAGGTAAAAAATTAACCTCAAACATAATTGTCTGCTTTTAATGAATCAGTCAAATATCAATAATAAGAAGACAAAATGAACCTAATACAAATAAATGAATGCTTAATAACTCCCCTGCACATGCTCCTAAAAATCCAAACCTTCACCTGTAAATAAAACGTCCCGACCTGAAGACATCTTAATGTTATTATTTTGTTATACACACAGTGCCGCCAAGTGGAATCAAAAATTTGTTTTTATTTTAATTTTCACGTACTGCACGGTGCCCTTTTGACGAATCCGACTGAAAATTAGTCAGAAAAGACTCAAGACAATGATCTTACTCTCTGCCGAATTTTGTGACGTTTTGGCAAAAGGCGTGGCTATTAAGGTGCTGAAAAGTCCGATTGTACTCTGTGGCAACAAAAGCTCCGGCAACATGACTCAGATGATCCTATCTTCTCGAAGTTGTACACATTTGAGGATACTTCAGCCCTGAAGACATCTACCAACTTATTTTACATCGTAGTAGTAGCGCCACCAACTGGTAAAAGCTAATACAAGTTATTTTCTTGGATGTTTTTCTCCGTGCAACTCAACAAGGTCGCCCTCATATATGCTCGGATGACTGTTTCGGCCATGAGGATGTCACAATACGAAATTCGTGATTTTTCGTGAAAAGTTGTGGGAGTGGCATTGCACTGTTCGGCAATAAAACAAAGCTGATTATGAGGTTCTAAATATGAACGACAACTCGTAAAACTTTACACACACATCAGGCCGAGCAAATTTATCAATATTTTATAAGTTAGTTGTGCAGCTTTTTTGAAATGGCTCGCCATGGCCCTCGAGAAATGTTAAAAAAAAGCAGCTCTGGTTGAGTGTTTCACCTCGCTTTTTGTAAATTTTATGGAGTACAGTGAACCCTCGGTTATCGCGGTTAATGGGGACCGAGACCACCCGCGAAAACTGAAAATCCGCGAAGTAGCGGCGCACCTTCAAAAATGCTTAAAAAAAATATACAATATATATAATAAATATATATATATATATATATATATATATATACGGGGAGAGAGAGAGTGAAATTCATTTTACAACAAAAAAACCAAATTATTATTAAAACGTATTATTTTTTTATTCCCCAGCCATTCTTTTAGTATTTATTTAATTACTCCGACTTTTACCTGCTGGTACGCCGTCCGGTGTGCCCTGTGAAATGAAAGGTGGCATTCTTTATTTATTTATTCATTTATTCATTCATAACTGACAGCCTCGCGCTCCGCTCGTGCCCGGGCGGAAGAGGTGCTCCAATTCGGCTTAACTGTGACACACGCCCGCCCTCCTCCCCCGGAACTTCCATTCGGTTAAACTTAGGGGCCGCTTGGCACCGCCCGTGCCCGGGGAAGGTGCTCCTCTTCGGCTTACTGTGACGCGAGCATGCCCTCCTCCTCCGGAGCTTCCATTCAGTTAAACTTAGGGGCCGCTTGGAACCGCCCGTGCCCGGGGAAGGTGCTCCTCTTCGGCTTACTGTGACGCGAGCATGCCCTCCTCCTCCGGAGCTTCCATTCGGTTAAACTTAGGGGCCGCTTGGCACCGCCCGTGCCCGGGGAAGGTGCTCCTCTACGGCTTAACTGCCACGCACGCCGGCCGGAGCTCTGGTACGGTCCGAACCGCGCGAAACGTCGCCACCGATCGTGTCCGGGAGAACGTGCTCTTCTTCGTCCACTCTCCTCTTCGCCCACGCTCTTCTTCGGCGCACGCCGGCCGTCTAACCGCTCCAGCGCCCCGTCGTGCCGCTCGGCGAAACTACAATGCCCCCGAATATTTTTTAGACCCGCGAAGCACTGAACCCGCGAAAGGTGAACCGCGAAGTAGCGAGGGTTCACTGTATGTATAAGACCAAGACCTACAAAAAAGTCTCTTGGAGCAATGAGCTAGGTTTTACAGGAAGTCGGCCATTTTGAATTTACTTAAAAGGGGGCGGGTCACCACAATGGACTTTGTGTAGAAATTATTATTGGGGCCCGAGCAGCGACGGCGGCGAGGTCCCTATTGTTTTTGTAGAAATTATTATTAGGGCCTGAGCAGCGACCGCTACGAGGTCCCCATTGTTTTTGTGGAAATTATTATTATTTTTATTATTATTATTATTAGGGCCCGAGCAGTGACCGCTGCGAGGTCCCTATTGTTTTTCTAGAAATTGTTATTAGGGCCCGAGCTGCGACGGCTGCGAGGTCCCTATTGTTTTTGTAGAAAATATTATTACTTTTATTATTATTAATATTATTATTATTATTATTAGGGCCTGAGCAGCGACCGCTGCGAAGTCCCTATTGTTTTTGTAGAAATTATTATTATTATTATTTTTCCGATTGTTCGATCGCATTTTTGACCCCCGAAACATGCACAAAAACTCACCAAACTTGGCAGTCTCATCGGGCATGGCGAAAAATTTGATATTTTAACGTCTAATATGAACAGGAAGTGAGTTATGAATTTTTGAAAGTCCGACTTTTGCCCTTTTTTGCATGTTTACAGGGGTCATTCTTTTGCACCCTGATCCTAAAGGCTTCATCTGATTGCCTTAAAATTCTGTCTGTAGTATCTGAAGACCTGGGACAAACACTGGGGCTAAAATTTTTTGTTTCCGAAATACTATATGACGGGGGCGGGGCTTCAAAGTTTTCACTTAAGATTTCCTTCGCCGCAATGGACAAAATGCTTAATAACTCTCCTGCACATGCTGCTAAAAATCCAAAACTTCACATGTACATAAAAAGTCTGTACCTGAAGACATCTATATGTTTATATTCAGTTATACACCTTGCGCCAATCAATATCATTTTTTACATTTTGACGTACTGCACGGTGCCCTTTTAACGAATCTGATTGAAAATTGGCTAGAAAAGACTCAAGACATTGATCTTACTCTATCCCTATTTTTGTGACTTTCCTTCGAAGGGCGTGGCTATTACGGTGCCGCAGAGTCTGATTATTCTCCGTGGCAACAAAAGTTCCTGCAAAATGATTCAGATGATCCATCTTCTCGAAATTTTTCACATTTGAGGATATTCAGGCCCTGAAGACGGCTGCCAACTTATTTTTGATCGCAGTGGTAGCGCCACCAACTGGTTAAAACAAATACAAATTATTTTCGTTGATGTTTTTCTCCGGGCAGGTGAACAAAATCTACCTTATATTTGCTCGGATGAGTGTTTAGGCCTTGAGCATGTCACAATACGAAAGTCTTTCGCCTTCTTCAGAGTGTCACATGATGCTGTCTTGTGACCCGTCTTTATCAGCTGATGTTCCATGAGGGCGTGACTTACCTGTCACAAGAATGAAGGCAAGTCACGCCCCCCGCTGTCCGTTCACTCCGCCAAGATGCTGGTCCAGGTGGTAGAGAGGATGAAGGCTCCCTTGTCTCTGTTCATGGTTTTTATGCCTCGCTTGCAGATCTCAATGGCCTCTCTGATCCAGCGCTGTTGTTTGTTCTCTTCTGTGCGGATGACCCTGCCCTTCTCCCGGTCCATGATGTGGTTTTCCCTTTTGCAGTGGTCAGTGATTGCTGATTTGTAATGTTCATGTTGTGCTTGTTCTTTTACTGCTCTGATTTTTTTC
Source organism: Idiotropiscis lumnitzeri (assembly GCF_059441095.1). Classification (NCBI taxonomy): domain Eukaryota; kingdom Metazoa; phylum Chordata; class Actinopteri; order Syngnathiformes; family Syngnathidae; genus Idiotropiscis; species Idiotropiscis lumnitzeri. The sequence goes on from NW_028283656.1 coordinate 75,764, forward strand.
ATTTTTTTGACAGGTAAGTCACACCCTCATGGAACATCAGCTCAAGACACCATCATGCGACACTCTGAAGAAGGCGAAAGACTCGCCGAAACATGTCAGGTAAAAAATTAACCTAAAACATAATTGTCTGCTTTTAATGAATCAGTCAAATATCAATAATAAGAAGACAAAATGAACCTAATACAAATAAATGAATGCTTAATAACTCCCCTGCACATGCTCCTAAAAATCCAAACCTTCACCTGTAAATAAAACGTCCCGACCTGAAGACATCGTAATGTTATTATTTTGTTATACACACAGTGCCGCCAAGTGGAATCAAAAATTTGTTTTTATTTTAATTTTCACGTACTGCACGGTGCCCTTTTGACGAATCCGACTGAAAATTAGTCAGAAAAGACTCAAGACAATGATCTTACTCTCTGCCGAATTTTGTGACGTTTTGGCAAAAGAATAGAAATAATAGAAATCCCTTTATTGTCATTGTACTCAAGTGTGCAACGAGATTAGAGGCGTGGCTATTAAGGTGCTGAAAAGTCCGATTGTACTCTGTGACAACAAAAGCTCCGGCAACATGACTCAGATGATCCTATCTTCTCGAAGTTGTACACATTTGAGGATACTTCAGCCCTGAAGACATCTACCAACTTATTTTACATCGTAGTAGTAGCGCCACCAACTGGTAAAAGCTAATACAAGTTATTTTCTTGGATGTTTTTCTCCGTGCAACTCAACAAGGTCGCCCTCATATATGCTCGGATGACTGTTTCGGCCATGAGGATGTCACAATACGAAATTCGTCCTTTTTCGTGAAAAGTTGTGGGAGTGGCATTGCACTGTTCGGCAATAAAACAAAGCTGATTATGAGGTTCTAAATATGAACGACAACTCGTAAAACTTTACACACACATCAGGCCGAGCAAATTTATCAATATTTTATACGTTAGTTGTGCAGCTTTTTTGAAATGGCTCGCCATGGCCCTCGAGAAATGTTAAAAAAAGCAGCTCTGGTTGAGTGTTTCACCTCGCTTTTTGTAAATTTTATGGAGTACAGTGAACCCTCGGTTATCGCGGTTAATGGGGACCGAGACCACCCGCGAAAACTGAAAATCCGCGAAGTAGCGGCGCACCTTCAAAAATGCTTAAAAAAAATATACAATATATATAATAAATATATATATATATATATATATATATAAATATATATATATATATATATACTGGGAGAGAGAGAGTGAAATTCATGTTATAACAAAAAAACCAAATTATTATTAAAACGTATTATTTTTTTATTCCCCAGCCATTCTTTTAGTATTTATTTAATTACTCCGACTTTTACCTGCTGGTACGCCGTCCGGTGTGCCCTGTGAAATGAAAGGTGGCATTCTTTATTTATTTATTTATTTATTCATTCATAACTGACAGCCTCGCGCTCCGCTCGTGCCCGGGCAGAAGAGGTGCTCCAATTTGGCTTAACTGTGACACACGCCCGCCCTCCTCCCCCGGAGCTTCCATTCGGTTAAACTTAGGGGCCGCTTGGCACCGCCCGTGCCCGGGGAAGGTGCTCCTCTTCGGCTTACTGTGACGCGAGCATGCCCTCCTCCTCCGGAGCTTCCATTCGGTTAAACTTAGGGGCCGCTTGGAACCGCCCGTGCCCGGGGAAGGTGCTCCTCTACGGCTTAACTGCCACGCACGCCGGCCGGAGCTCTGGTACGGTCCGAACCGCGCGAAACGTCACCACCGATCGTGTCCGGGGGAACGTGCTCTTCTTCGTCCACTCTCCTCTTCGCCCACGCTCTTCTTCGGCGCACGCCGGCCGTCTAACCGCTCCAGCGCCCCGTCGTGCCGCTCGGCGAAACTACAATGCCCCCGAATATTTTTTAGACCCGCGAAGCACTGAACCCGCGAAAGGTGAACCGCGAAGTAGCGAGGGTTCACTGTATGTATAAGACCAAGACCTACAAAAAAGTCTCTTGGAGCAATGAGCTAGGTTTTACAGGAAGTCGGCCATTTTGAATTTACTTAAAAGGGGGCGGGTCACCACAATGGACTTTGTGTAGAAATTATTATTGGGGCCCGAGCAGCGACCGCGGCGAGGTCCCTATTGTTTTTGTAGAAAACATTATTACTTTTATTATTATTATTATTATTATTATTAGGGCCTGAGCAGCGACCGCTGCGAAGTCCCTATTGTTTTTGTAGAAATTATTATTATTATTATTTTTCCGATTGCTCGATCGCATTTTTGACCCCCGAAACATGCACAAAAACTCACCAAACTTGGCAGTCTCATCGGGCATGGCGAAAAATTTGATATTTTAACGTCTAATATGAACAGGAAGTGAGTTATGAATTTTTGAAAGTCCGACTTTTGCCCTTTTTTGCATGTTTACAGGGGTCATTCTTTTGCACCCTGATCCTAAAGGCTTCATCTGATTGCCTTAAAATTCTGTCTGTAGCATCTGAAGACCTGGGACAAACACTGGGGCTAAAATTTTTTGTTTCCGAAATACTATATGACGGGGGCGGGGCTTCAAAGTTTTCACTTAAGATTTCCTTCGCCGCAATGGACAAAATGCTTAATAACTCTCCTGCACATGCTGCTAAAAATCCAAAACTTCACATGTACATAAAGAGTCTGTACCTGAAGACATCGATATGTTTATATTCAGTTATACACCTTGCGCCAATCAATATCATTTTTTACATTTTGACGTACTGCATGGTACCCTTTTAACGAATCCGATTGAAAATTGGCTAGAAAAGACTCAAGACATTGATCTTACTCTATCCCTATTTTTATGACTTTCCTTCAAAGGGCGTGGCTATTACGGTGCCGCAGAGTCTGATTATTCTCCGTGGCAACAAAAGTTCCTGCAAAATGATTCAGATGATCCATCTTCTGGAAATCTTTCACATTTGAGGATATTCAGGCCCTGAAGACGGCTGCCAACTTATTTTTGATCGCAGTGGTAGCGCCACCAACTGGTTAAAACAAATACAAATTATTTTCGTTGATGTTTTTCTCCGGGCAGGTGAACAAAATCTACCTTATATTTGCTCGGATGAGTGTTTAGGCCTTGAGCATGTCACAATACAAAAGTCTTTCGCCTTCTTCAGAGTGTCACATGATGCTGTCTTGTGACCCGTCTTTATCAGCTGATGTTCCATGAGGGCGTGACTTACCTGTCACAAGAATGAAGGCAAGTCACGCCCCCCGCTGTCCGTTCACTCCGCCAAGATGCTGGTCCAGGTGGTAGAAAGGATGAAGGCTCCCTTGTCTCTGTTCATGGTTTTTATGCCTCGCTTGCAGATCTCAATGGCCTCTCTGATCCAGCGCTGTTGTTTGTTCTCTTCTGTGCGGATGACCCTGCCCTTCTCCCGGTCCATGATGTGGTTTTCCCTTTTGCAGTGGTCAGTGATTGCTGATTTGTAATGTTCATGTTGTGCTTGTTCTTTTACTGCTCTGATTTTTTCATTTTTTTGACAGGTAAGTCACACCCTCATGGAACATCAGCTGATAAAGACGGGTCTCAAGACACCATCATGCGACACTCTGAAGAAGGCGAAAGACTCGCCGAAACATGTCAGGTAAAAAATTAACCTAAAACATAATTGTCTGCTTTTAATGAATCAGTCAAATATCAATAATAAGAAGACAAAATGAACCTAATACAAATAAATGAATGCTTAATAACTCCCCTGCACATGCTCCTAAAAATCCAAACCTTCACCTGTAAATAAAACGTCCCGACCTGAAGACATCTTAATGTTATTATTTTGTTATACACACAGTGCCGCCAAGTGGAATCAAAAATTTTTTTTAATTTTAATTTTCACGTACTGCACGGTGCCCTTTTGACGAATCCGACTGAAAATTAGTCAGAAAAGACTCAAGACAATGATCTTACTCTCTGCCGAATTTTGTGACGTTTTGGCAAAAGGCGTGGCTATTAAGGTGCTGAAAAGTCCGATTGTACTCTGTGGCAACAAAAGCTCCGGCAACATGACTCAGATGATCCTATCTTCTCGAAGTTGTACACATTTGAGGATACTTCAGCCCTGAAGACATCTACCAACTTATTTTACATCATAGTAGTAGCGCCACCAACTGGTAAAAGCTAATACAAGTTATTTTCTTGGATGTTTTTCTCCGTGCAACTCAACAAGGTCGCCCTCATATATGCTCGGATGACTGTTTCGGCCATGAGGATGTCACAATACGAAATTAGTCCTTTTTCGTGAAAAGTTGTGGGAGTGGCATTGCACTGTTCGGCAATAAAACAACGCTGATTATGAGGTTCTAAATATGAACGACAACTCGTGAAACTTTACACACACATCAGGCCGAGCAAATTTATCAATATTTTATACGTTAGTTGTGCAGCTTTTTTGAAATGGCTCGCCATGGCCCTCGAGAAATGTTAAAAAAAAGCAGCTCTGGTTGAGTGTTTCACCTCGCTTTTTGTAAATTTTATGGAGTACAGTGAACCCTCGGTTATCGCGGTTAATGGGGACCGAGACCACCCGCGAAAACTGAAAATCCGCGAAGTAGCGGCGCACCTTCAAAAATGCTTAAAAAAAATATACAATATATATAATAAATATATATATATATATATATATATATATATATATATATATACGGGAAGAGAGAGAGTGAAATTCATGTTATAACAAAAAAAACTAATTATTATTAAAACGTATTATTTTTTTATTCCCCAGCCATTCTTTTTGTATTTATTTAATTACTCCGACTTTTACCTGCTGGTACGCCGTCCGGTGTGCCCTGTGAAATGAAAGGTGGCATTCTTTATTTATTTATTCATTTATTCATTCATAACTGACAGCCTCGCGCTCCGCTCGTGCCCGGGCAGAAGAGGTGCTCCAATTTGGCTTAACTGTGACACACGCCCGCCCTCCTCCCCCGGAGCTTCCATTCGGTTAAACTTAGGGGCCGCTTGGCACCGCCCGTGCCCGGGGAAGGTGCTCCTCTTCGGCTTACTGTGACGCGAGCATGCCCTCCTCCTCCGGAGCTTCCATTCGGTTAAACTTAGGGGCCGCTTGGAACCGCCCGTGCCCGGGGAAGGTGCTCCTCTTCGGCTTACTGTGACGCGAGCATGCCCTCCTCCTCCGGAGCTTCCATTCGGTTAAACTTAGGGGCCGCTTGGCACCGCCCGTGCCCGGGGAAGGTGCTCCTCTACGGCTTAACTGCCACGCACGCTGGCCGGAGCTCTGGTACGGTCCGAACCGCGCGAAACGTCGCCACCGATCGTGTCCGGGGGAACGTGCTTTTCTTCGTCCACTCTCCTCTTCGCCCACGCTCTTCTTCGGCGCACGCCGGCCGTCTAACCGCTCCAGCGCCCCGTCGTGCCGCTCGGCGAAACTACAATGCCCCCGAATATTTTTTAGACCCGCGAAGCACTGAATCCGCGAAAGGTGAACCGCGAAGTAGCGAGGGTTCACTGTATGTATAAGACCAAGACCTACAAAAAAGTCTCTTGGAGCAATGAGCTAGGTTTTACATTTTGAATTTACTTAAAAGGGGGCGGGTCACCACAATGGACTTTGTGTAGAAATTATTATTGGGGCCCGAGCAGCGACCGCGGCGAGGTCCCTATTGTTTTTGTAGAAAATATTATTACTTTTATTATTATTATTATTATTATTATTTGGGCCTGAGCAGCGACCGCTGCGAAGTCCCTATTGTTTTTGTAGAAATTATTATTATTATTATTTTTCCGATTGTTCTATCGCATTTTTGACCCCCGAAACATGCACAAAAACTCACCAAACTTGGCAGTCTCATCGGGCATGGCGAAAAATTTGATATTTTAACGTCTAATATGAACAGGAAGTGAGTTATGAAATTTTGAAAGTCCGACTTTTGCCCTTTTTTGCATGTTTACAGGGGTCATTCTTTTGCACCCTGTTCCTAAAGGCTTCATCTGATTGCCTTAAAATTCTGTCTGTAGCATCTGAAGACCTGGCACAAACACTGGGGCTAAAATTTTTTGTTTCCGAAATACTATATGACGGGGGCGGGGCATCAAAGTTTTCACTTAAGATTTCCTTTGCCGCAATGGACAAAATGCTTAATAACTCTCCTGCACATGCTGCTAAAAATCCCAAACTTCACATGTACATAAAGAGTCTGTACCTGAAGACATCTATATGTTTATATTCAGTTATACACCTTGCGCCAATCAATATCATTTTTTACATTTTGACGTACTGCACGGTGCCCTTTTAACGAATCTGATTGAAAATTGGCTAGAAAAGACTCAAGACATTAATCTTACTCTATCCCTATTTTTGTGACTTTCCTTCGAAGGGCGTGGCTATTACGGTGCCGCAGAGTCTGATTATTCTCCGTGGCAACAAAAGTTCCTGCAAAATGATTCAGATGATCCATCTTCTCGAAATTTTTCACATTTGAGGATATTCAGGCCCTGAAGACGGCTGCCAACTTATTTTTGATCGCAGTGGTAGCGCCACCAACTGGTTAAAACAAATACAAATTATTTTCGTTTATTTTTTTCTCCGGGCAGGTTAACAAAATCTACCTTACATTTGCTCGGATGAGTGTTTAGGCCTTGAGGATGTCACAATACGAAAGTCTTTCGCCTTCTTCAGAGTGTCACATGATGGTGTCTTGTGGCCCGTCTTTATCAGCTGATGTTCCATGAGGGCGTGACTTACCTGTCACAAGAATGAAGGCAAGTCACGCCCCCCGCTGTCCGTTCACTCCGCCAAAATGCTGCTCCAGGTGGTAGAGAGGATGAAGGCTCCCTTGTCTCTGTTCATGGTTTTTATGCCTCGCTTGCAGATCTCAATGGCCTCTCTGATCCAGCGCTGTTGTTTGTTCTCTTCGGTGCGGATGACCCTGCCCTTCTCCCGGTCCATGATGTGGTTTTCCCTTTTGCAGTGGTCAGTGATTGCTGATTTGTAATGTTCATGTTGTGCTTGTTCTTTTACTGCTCTGATTTTTCATTTTTTTGACAGGTAAGTCACACCCTCATGGAACATCAGCTGATAAAGACGGGTCTCAAGACACCATCATGCGACACTCTGAAGAAGGCGAAAGACTCGCCGAAACATGTCAGGTAAAAAATTAACCTAAAACATAATTGTCTGCTTTTAATGAATCAGTCAAATATCAATAATAAGAAGACAAAATGAACCTAATACAAATAAATGAATGCTTAATAACTCCCCTGCACATGCTCCTAAAAATCCAAACCTTCACCTGTAAATAAAACGTCCCGACCTGAAGACATCTTAATGTTATTATTTTGTTATACACACAGTGCCGCCAAGTGGAATCAAAAATGTGTTTTTATTTTAATTTTCACGTACTGCACGGTGCCCTTTTGACGAATCCGACTGAAAATTAGTCAGAAAAGACTCAAGACAATGATCTTACTCTCTGCCGAATTTTGTGACGTTTTGGCAAAAGGCGTGGCTATTAAGGTGCTGAAAAGTCCGATTGTACTCTGTGGCAACAAAAGCTCCGGCAACATGACTCAGATGATCCTATCTTCTCGAAGTTGTACACATTTGAGGATACTTCAGCCCTGAAGACATCTACCAACTTATTTTACATCGTAGTAGTAGCGCCACCAACTGGTAAAAGCTAATACAAGTTATTTTCTTGGATGTTTTTCTCCGTGCAACTCAACAATATGCTCGGATGACTGTTTCGGCCATGAGGATGTCACAATACGAAATTCGTGATTTTTCGTGAAAAGTTGTGGGAGTGGCATTGCACTGTTCGGCAATAAAACAAAGCTGATTATGAGGTTCTAAATATGAACGACAACTCGTAAAACTTTACACACACATCAGGCCGAGCAAATTTATCAATATTTTATACGTTAGTTGTGCAGCTTTTTTGAAATGGCTCGCCATGGCCCTCGAGAAATGTTAAAAAAAAGCAGCTCTGGTTGAGTGTTTCACCTCGCTTTTTGTAAATTTTATGGAGTACAGTGAACCCTCGGTTATCGCGGTTAATGGGGACCGAGACCACCCGCGAAAACTGAAAATCCGCGAAGTAGCGGCGCACCTTCAAAAATGCTTAAAAAAAATATACAATATATATAATAAATATATAAATATATATATATATATATATATATATATATATATATATATATATATACGGGGAGAGAGAGAGTGAAATTCATGTTATAACAAAAAAACCAAATTATTATTAAAACGTATTATTTTTTTATTCCCCAGCCATTCTTTTTGTATTTATTTAATTACTCCGACTTTTACCTGCTGGTACGCCGTCCGGTGTGCCCTGTGAAATGAAAGGTGGCATTCTTTATTTATTTATTCATTCATAACTGACAGCCTCGCGCTCCGCTCGTGCCCGGGCAGAAGAGGTGCTCCAATTTGGCTTAACTATGACACACGCCCGTCCTCCTCCCCCGGAGATTCCATTCGGTTAAACTTAGGGGCCGCTTGGCACCGCCCGTGCCCGGGGAAGGTGCTCCTCTACGGCTTAACTGCCACGCACGCTGGCCGGAGCTCTGGTACGGTCCGAACCGCGCGAAACGTCGCCACCGATCGTGTCCGGGGGAACGTGCTCTTCTTCGTCCACTCTCCTCTTCGCCCACGCTCTTCTTCGGCGCACGCCGGCCGTCTAACCGCTCCAGCGCCCCGTCGTGCCGCTCGGCGAAACTACAATGCCCCCGAATATTTTTTAGACCCGCGAAGCACTGAACCCGCGAAAGGTGAACCGCGAAGTAGCGAGGGTTCACTGTATGTATAAGACCAAGACCTACAAAAAAGTCTCTTGGAGCAATGAGCTAGGTTTTACAGGAAGTCGGCCATTTTGAATTTACTTAAAAGGGGGCGGGTCACCACAATGGACTTTGTGTAGAAATTATTATTGGGGCCCGAGCAGCGACCGCGGCGAGGTCCCTATTGTTTTTGTAGAAAATATTATTACTTTTATTATTATTATTATTATTATTATTAGGGCCTGAGCAGCGACCGCTGCGAAGTCCCTATTGTTTTTGTAGAAATTATTATTATTATTATTTTTCCGATTGTTCGAACGCATTTTTGACCCCCGAAACATGCACAAAAACTCACCAAACTTGGCAGTCTCATCGGGCATGGCGAAAAATTTGATATTTTAACGTCTAATATGAACAGGAAGTGAGTTATGAATTTTTGAAAGTCCGACTTTTGCCCTTTTTTGCATGTTTACAGGGGTCATTCTTTTGCACCCTGATCCTAAAGGCTTCATCTGATTGCCTTAAAATTCTGTCTGTAGCATCTGAAGACCTGGGACAAACACTGGGGCTAAAATATTTTGTTTCCGAAATACTATATGACGGGGGCGGGGCATCAAAGTTTTCACTTAAGATTTCCTTCGCCGCAATGGACAAAATGCTTAATAACTCTCCTGCACATGCTGCTAAAAATCCAAAACTTCACATGTACATAAAGAGTCTGTACCTGAAGACATCTATATGTTTATATTCAGTTATACACCTTGCGCCAATCAATATCATTTTTTACATTTTGACGTACTGCACGGTGCCCTTTTAACGAATCTGATTGAAAATTGGCTAGAAAAGACTCAAGACATTGATCTTACTCTATCCCTATTTTTACGACTTTCCTTCAAAGGGCGTGGCTATTACGGTGCCGCAGAGTCTGATTATTCTCCGTGGCAACAAAAGTTCCTGCAAAATGATTCAGATGATCCATCTTCTGGAAATCTTTCACATTTGAGGATATTCAGGCCCTGAAGACGGCTGCCAACTTATTTTTGATCGCAGTGGTAGTGCCACCAACTGGTTAAAACAAATACAAATTATTTTCGTTGATGTTTTTCTCCGGGCAGGTGAACAAAATCTACCTTATATTTGCTCGGATGAGTGTTTAGGCCTTGAGCATGTCACAATACGAAAGTCTTTCGCCTTCTTCAGAGTGTCACATGATGCTGTCTTGTGACCCGTCTTTATCAGCTGATGTTCCATGAGGGCGTGACTTACCTGTCACAAGAATGAAGGCAAGTCACGCCCCCCGCTGTCCGTTCACTCCGCCAAGATGCTGCTCCAGGTGGTAGAGAGGATGAAGGCTCCCTTGTCTCTGTTCATGGTTTTTATGCCTCGCTTGCAGATCTCAATGGCCTCTCTGATCCAGCGCTGTTGTTTGTTCTCTTCTGTGCGGATGACCCTGCCCTTCTCCCGGTCCATGATGTGGTTTTCCCTTTTGCAGTGGTCAGTGATTGCTGATTTGTAATGTTCATGTTGTGCTTGTTCTTTTACTGCTCTGATTTTTTCATTTTTTTGACAGGTAAGTCACACCCTCATGGAACATCAGCTCAAGACACCATCATGCGACACTCTGAAGAAGGCAAAAGACTCGCCGAAACATGTCAGGTAAAAAATTAACCTAAAACATAATTGTCTGCTTTTAATGAATCAGTCAAATATCAATAATAAGAAGACAAAATGAACCTAATACAAATAAATGAATGCTTAATAACTCCCCTGCACATGCTCCTAAAAATCCAAACCTTCACCTGTAAATAAAACGTCCCGACCTGAAGACATCTTAATGTTATTATTTTGTTATACACACAGTGCCGCCAAGTGGAATCAAAAATTTGTTTTTATTTTAATTTTCACGTACTGCACGGTGCCCTTTTGACGAATCCGACTGAAAATGAGTCAGAAAAGATTCAAGACAATGATCTTACTCTCTGCCGAATTTTGTGACGTTTTGGCAAAAGGCGTGGCTATTAAGGTGCTGAAAAGTCCGATTGTACTCTGTGGCAACAAAAGCTCCGGCAACATGACTCAGATGATCCTATCTTCTCGAAGTTGTACACATTTGAGGATACTTCAGCCCTGAAGACATCTACCAACTTATTTTACATCGTAGTAGTAGCGCCACCAACTGGTAAAAGCTAATACAAGTTATTTTCTTGGATGTTTTTCTCCGTGCAACTCAACAAGGTCGCCCTCATATATGCTCGGATGACTGTTTCGGCCATGAGGATGTCACAATACGAAATTCGTCCTTTTTCATGAAAAGTTGTGGGAGTGGCATTGCACTGTTCGGCAATAAAACAAAGCTGATTATGAGGTTCTAAATATGAACGACAACTCGTAAAACTTTACACACACATCAGGCCGAGCAAATTTATCAATATTTTATACGTTAGTTGTGCAGCTTTTTTGAAATGGCTCGCCATGGCCCTCGAGAAATGTTAAAAAAAGCAGCTCTGGTTGAGTGTTTCACCTCGCTTTTTGTAAATTTTATGGAGTACAGTGAACCCTCGGTTATCGCGGTTAATGGGGACCGAGACCACCCGCGAAAACTGAAAATCCGCGAAGTAGCGGCGCACCTTCAAAAATGCTTAAAAAAAATAAACAATATATATAATAATATATATATATATATATATATATATATATATATATATATATATATATATATATACGGGGAGAGAGAGAGTGAAATTCATGTTATAACAAAAAAACCAAATTATTATTAAAACGTATTATTTTTTTATTCCCCAGCCATTCTTTTAGTATTTATTTAATTACTCCGACTTTTACCTGCTGGTACGCCGTCCGGTGTGCCCTGTGAAATGAAAGGTGGCATTCTTTATTTATTTATTCATTTATTCATTCATAACTGACAGCCTCGCGCTCCGCTCGTACCCGGGCAGAAGAGGTGCTCCAATTTGGCTTAACTGTGACACACGCCCGCCCTCCGCCCCCGGAGCTTCCATTCGGTTAAACTTAGGGGCCGCTTGGCACCGCCCGTGCCCGGGGAAGGTGCTCCTCTTCGGCTTACTGTGACGCGAGCATGCCCTCCTCCTCCGGAGCTTCCATTCGGTTAAACTTAGGGGCCGCTTGGAACCGCCCGTGCCCGGGGAAGGTGCTCCTCTACGGCTTAACTGCCACGCACGCCGGCCGGAGCTCTGGTACGGTCCGAACCGCGCGAAACGTCGCCACCGATCGTGTCCGGGGGAACGTGCTCTTCTTCGTCCACTCTCCTCTTCGCCCACGCTCTTCTTCGGCGCACGCCGGCCGTCTAACCGCTCCAGCGCCCCGTCGTGCCGCTCGGCGAAACTACAATGCCCCCGAATATTTTTTAGACCCGCGAAGCACTGAACCCGCGAAAGGTGAACCGCGAAGTAGCGAGGGTTCACTGTATGTATAAGACCAAGACCTACAAAAAAGTCTCTTGGAGCAATGAGCTAGGTTTTACAGGAAGTCGGCCATTTTGAATTTACTTAAAAGGGGGCGGGTCACCACAATGGACTTTGTGTAGAAATTATTATTGGGGCCCGAGCAGCGACCGCGGCCAGGTCCCTATTGTTTTTGTAGAAAACATTATTACTTTTATTATTATTATTATTATTATTATTAGGGCCTGAGCAGCGACCGCTGCGAAGTCCCTATTGTTTTTGTAGAAATTATTATTATTATTATTTTTCCGATTGTTCGATCGCATTTTTGACCCCCGAAACATGCACAAAAACTCACCAAACTTGGCAGTCTCATCGGGCATGGCGAAAAATTTGATATTTTAACGTCTAATATGAACAGGAAGTGAGTTATGAATTTTTGAAAGTCCGACTTTTGCCCTTTTTTGCATGTTTACAGGGGTCATTCTTTTGCACCCTGATCCTAAAGGCTTCATCTGATTGCCTTAAAATTCTGTCTGTAGCATCTGAAGACCTGGGACAAACACTGGGGCTAAAATTTTTTGTTTCCGAAATACTATATGACGGGGGCGGGGCTTCAAAGTTTTCACTTAAGATTTCCTTCGCCGCAATGGACAAAATGCTTAATAACTCTCCTGCACATGCTGCTAAAAATCCAAAACTTCACATGTACATAAAGAGTCTGTACCTGAAGACATCTATATGTTTATATTCAGTTATACACCTTGCGCCAATCAATATCATTTTTTACATTTTGACGTACTGCATGGTGCCCTTTTAACGAATCCGATTGAAAATTGGCTAGAAAAGACTCAAGACATTGATCTTACTCTATCCCTATTTTTATGACTTTCCTTCAAAGGGCGTGGCTATTACGGTGCCGCAGAGTCTGATTATTCTCCGTGGCAACAAAAGTTCCTGCAAAATGATTCAGATGATCCATCTTCTGGAAATCTTTCACATTTGAGGATATTCAGGCCCTGAAGACGGCTGCCAACTTATTTTTGATCGCAGTGGTAGCGCCACCAACTGGTTAAAACAAATACAAATTATTTTCGTTGATGTTTTTCTCCGGGCAGGTGAACAAAATCTACCTTATATTTGCTCGGATGAGTGTTTAGGCCTTGAGCATGTCACAATACAAAAGTCTTTCGCCTTCTTCAGAGTGTCACATGATGCTGTCTTGTGACCCGTCTTTATCAGCTGATGTTCCATGAGGGCGTGACTTACCTGTCACAAGAATGAAGGCAAGTCACGCCCCCCGCTGTCCGTTCACTCCGCCAAGATGCTGGTCCAGGTGGTAGAGAGGATGAAGGCTCCCTTGTCTCTGTTCATGGTTTTTATGCCTCGCTTGCAGATCTCAATGGCCTCTCTGATCCAGCGCTGTTGTTTGTTCTCTTCTGTGCGGATGACCCTGCCCTTCTCCCGGTCCATGATGTGGTTTTCCCTTTTGCAGTGGTCAGTGATTGCTGATTTGTAATGTTCATGTTGTGCTTGTTCTTTTACTGCTCTGATTTTTTTCATTTTTTTGACAGGTAAGTCACACCCTCATGAAACATCAGCTCAAGACACCATCATGCGACACTCTGAAGAAGGCGAAAGACTCGCCGAAACATGTCAGGTAAAAAATTAACCTAAAACATAATTGTCTGCTTTTAATGAATCAGTCAAATATCAATAATAAGAAGACAAAATGAACCTAATACAAATAAATGAATGCTTAATAACTCCCCTGCACATGCTCCTAAAAATCCAAACCTTCACCTGTAAATAAAACGTCCCGACCTGAAGACATCGTAATGTTATTATTTTGTTATACACACAGTGCCGCCAAGTGGAATCAAAAATTTGTTTTTATTTTAATTTTCACGTACTGCACGGTGCCCTTTTGACGAATCCGACTGAAAATTAGTCAGAAAAGACTCAAGACAATGATCTTACTCTCTGCCGAATTTTGTGACGTTTTGGCAAAAGGCGTGGCTATTAAGGTGCTGAAAAGTCCGATTGTACTCTGTGGCAACAAAAGCTCCGGCAACATGACTCAGATGATCCTATCTTCTCGAAGTTGTACACATTTGAGGATACTTCAGCCCTGAAGACATCTACCAACTTATTTTACATCGTAGTAGTAGCGCCACCAACTGGTAAAAGCTAATACAAGTTATTTTCTTGGATGTTTTTCTCCGTGCAACTCAACAAGGTCGCCCTCATATATGCTCGGATGACTGTTTCGGCCATGAGGATGTCACAATACGAAATTCGTCCTTTTTCGTGAAAAGTTGTGGGAGTGGCATTGCACTGTTCGGCAATAAAACAAAGCTGATTATGAGGTTCTAAATATGAACGACAACTCGTAAAACTTTACACACACATCAGGCCGAGCAAATTTATCAATATTTTATACGTTAGTTGTGCAGCTTTTTTGAAATGGCTCGCCATGGCCCTCGAGAAATGTTAAAAAAAGCAGCTCTGGTTGAGTGTTTCACCTCGCTTTTTGTAAATTTTATGGAGTACAGTGAACCCTCGGTTATCGCGGTTAATGGGGACCGAGACCACCCGCGAAAACTGAAAATCCGCGAAGTAGCGGCGCACCTTCAAAAATGCTTAAAAAAAATATACAATATATATTATATATATATATATATATATATATATATATATATATATATATACGGGGAGAGAGAGAGTGAAATTCATGTTATAACAAAAAAACCAAATTATTATTAAAACGTATTATTTTTTTATTCCCCAGCCATTCTTTTAGTATTTATTTAATTACTCCGACTTTTACCTGCTGGTACGCCGTCCGGTGTGCCCTGTGAAATGAAAGGTGGCATTCTTTATTTATTTATTCATTTATTCATTCATAACTGACAGCCTCGCGCTCCGCTCGTGCCCGGGTAGAAGAGGTGCTCCAATTTGGCTTAACTGTGACACACGCCCGCCCTCCTCCCCCGGAGCTTCCATTCGGTTAAACTTAGGGGCCGCTTGGCACCGCCCGTGCCCGGGGAAGGTGCTCCTCTTCGGCTTACTGTGACGCGAGCATGCCCTCCTCCTCCGGAGCTTCCATTCGGTTAAACTTAGGGGCCGCTTGGAACCGCCCGTGCCCGGGGAAGGTGCTCCTCTACGGCTTAACTGCCACGCACGCCGGCCGGAGCTCTGGTACGGTCCGAACCGCGCGAAACGTCGCCACCGATCGTGTCCGGGGGAACGTGCTCTTCTTCGTCCACTCTCCTCTTCGCCCACGCTCTTCTTCGGCGCACGCCGGCCGTCTAACCGCTCCAGCGCCCCGTCGTGCCGCTCGGCGAAACTACAATGACCCCCGAATATTTTTTAGACCCGCGAAGCACTGAACCCGCGAAAGGTGAACCGCGAAGTAGCGAGGGTTCACTGTATGTATAAGACCAAGACCTACAAAAAAGTCTCTTGGAGCAATGAGCTAGGTTTTACAGGAAGTCGGCCATTTTGAATTTACTTAAAAGGGGGCGGGTCACCACAATGGACTTTGTGTAGAAATTATTATTGGGGCCCGAGCAGCGACCGCGGCGAGGTCCCTATTGTTTTTGTAGAAATTATTATTATTATTATTTTTCCGATTGTTCGATCGCATTTTTGACCCCCGAAACATGCACAAAAACTCACCAAACTTGGCAGTCTCATCGGGCATGGCGAAAAATTTGATATTTTAACGTCTAATATGAACAGGAAGTGAGTTATGAATTTTTGAAAGTCCGACTTTTGCCCTTTTTTGCATGTTTACAGGGGTCATTCTTTTGCACCCTGATCCTAAAGGCTTCATCTGATTGCCTTAAAATTCTGTCTGTAGCATCTGAAGACCTGGGACAAACACTGGGGCTAAAATTTTTTGTTTCCGAAATACTATATGACGGGGGCGGGGCTTCAAAGTTTTCACTTAAGATTTCCTTCGCCGCAATGGAAAAAATGCTTAATAACTCTCCTGCACATGCTGCTAAAAATCCAAAACTTCACATGTACATAAAGAGTCTGTACCTGAAGACATCTATATGTTTATATTCAGTTATACACCTTGCGCCAATCAATATCATTTTTTACATTTTGACGTACTGCATGGTGCCCTTTTAACGAATCCGATTGAAAATTGGCTAGAAAAGACTCAAGACATTGATCTTACTCTATCCCTATTTTTATGACTTTCCTTCAAAGGGCGTGGCTATTACGGTGCCGCAGAGTCTGATTATTCTCCGTGGCAACAAAAGTTCCTGCAAAATGATTCAGATGATCCATCTTCTGGAAATCTTTCACATTTGAGGATATTCAGGCCCTGAAGACGGCTGCCAACTTATTTTTGATCGCAGTGGTAGCGCCACCAACTGGTTAAAACAAATACAAATTATTTTCGTTGATGTTTTTCTCCGGGCAGGTGAACAAAATCTACCTTATATTTGCTCGGATGAGTGTTTAGGCCTTGAGCATGTCACAATACAAAAGTCTTTCGCCTTCTTCAGAGTGTCACATGATGCTGTCTTGTGACCCGTCTTTATCAGCTGATGTTCCATGAGGGCGTGACTTACCTGTCACAAGAATGAAGGCAAGTCACGCCCCCCGCTGTCCGTTCACTCCGCCAAGATGCTGGTCCAGGTGGTAGAGAGGATGAAGGCTCCCTTGTCTCTGTTCATGGTTTTTATGCCTCGCTTGCAGATCTCAATGGCCTCTCTGATCCAGCGCTGTTGTTTGTTCTCTTCGGTGCGGATGACCCTGCCCTTCTCCCGGTCCATGATGTGGTTTTCCCTTTTGCAGTGGTCAGTGATTGCTGATTTGTAATGTTCATGTTGTGCTTGTTCTTTGACTGCTCTGATTTTTCATTTTTTTGACAGGTAAGTCACACCCTCATGGAACATCAGCTGATAAAGACGGGTCTCAAGACACCATCATGCGACACTCTGAAGAAGGCGAAAGACTCGCCGAAACATGTCAGGTAAAAAATTAACCTAAAACATAATTGTCTGCTTTTAATGAATCAGTCAAATATCAATAATAAGAAGACAAAATGAACCTAATACAAATAAATGAATGCTTAATAACTCCCCTGCACATGCTCCTAAAAATCCAAACCTTCACCTGTAAATAAAACGTCCCGACCTGAAGACATCTTAATGTTATTATTTTGTTATACACACAGTGCCGCCAAGTGGAATCAAAAATTTGTTTTTATTTTAATTTTCACGTACTGCACGGTGCCCTTTTGACAAATCCGACTGAAAATTAGTCAGAAAAGACTCAAGACAATGATCTTACTCTCTGCCGAATTTTGTGACGTTTTGGCAAAAGGCGTGGCTATTAAGGTGCTGAAAAGTCCGATTGTACTCTGTGGCAACAAAAGCTCCGGCAACATGACTCAGATGATCCTATCTTCTCGAAGTTGTACACATTTGAGGATACTTCAGCCCTGAAGACATCTACCAACTTATTTTACATCGTAGTAGTAGCGCCACCAACTGGTAAAAGCTAATACAAGTTATTTTCTTGGATGTTTTTCTCCGTGCAACTCAACAAGGTCGCCCTCATATATGCTCGGATGACTGTTTCGGCCATGAGGATGTCACAATACGAAATTCGTGATTTTTCGTGAAAAGTTGTGGGAGTGGCATTGCACTGTTCGGCAATAAAACAAAGCTGATTATGAGGTTCTAAATATGAACGAAAACTCGTAAAACTTTACACACACATCAGGCCGAGCAAATTTATCAATATTTTATACGTTAGTTGTGCAGCTTTTTTGAAATGGCTCGCCATGGCCCTCGAGAAATGTTAAAAAAAAGCAGCTCTGGTTGAATGTTTCACCTCGCTTTTTGTAAATTTTATGGAGTACAGTGAACCCTCGGTTATCGCGGTTAATGGGGACCGAGACCATCCGCGAAAACTGAAAATCCGCGAAGTAGCGGCGCACCTTCAAAAATGCTTAAAAAAAATATACAATATATATAATAAATATATAAATATATATATATATATATATATACGGGGAGAGAGAGAGTGAAATTCATGTTATAACAAAAAAAACAAATTATTATTAAAACGTATTATTTTTTTATTCCCCAGCCATTCTTTTTGTATTTATTTAATTACTCCGACTTTTACCTGCTGGTACGCCGTCCGGTGTGCCCTGTGAAATGAAAGGTGGCATTCTTTATTTATTTATTCATTTATTCATTCATAACTGACAGCCTCGCGCTCCGCTCGTGCCCGGGCAGAAGAGGTGCTCCAATTTGGCTTAACTGTGACACACGCCCGTCCTCCTCCCCCGGAGCTTCCATTCGGTTAAACTTAGGGGCCGCTTGGCACCGCCCGTGCCCGGGGAAGGTGCTCCTCTTCGGCTTACTGTGACGCGAGCATGCCCTCCTCCTCCGGAGCTTCCATTCGGTTAAACTTAGGGGCCGCTTGGAACCGCCCGTGCCCGGGGAAGGTGCTCCTCTTCGGCTTACTGTGACGCGAGCATGCCCTCCTCCTCCGGAGCTTCCATTCGGTTAAACTTAGGGGCCGCTTGGCACCGCCCGTGCCCGGGGAAGGTGCTCCTCTACGGCTTAACTGCCACGCACGCTGGCCGGAGCTCTGGTACGGTCCGAACCGCGCGAAACGTCGCCACCGATCGTGTCCGGGGGAACGTGCTCTTCTTCGTCCACTCTCCTCTTCGCCCACGCTCTTCTTCGGCGCACGCCGGCCGTCTAACCGCTCCAGCGCCCCGTCGTGCCGCTCGGCGAAACTACAATGCCCCCGAATATTTTTTAGACCCGCGAAGCACTGAACCCGCGAAAGGTGAACCGCGAAGTAGCGAGGGTTCACTGTATGTATAAGACCAAGACCTACAAAAAAGTCTCTTGGAGCAATGAGCTAGGTTTTACAGGAAGTCGGCCATTTTGAATTTACTTAAAAGGGGGCGGGTCACCACAATGGACTTTGTGTAGAAATTATTATTGGGGCCCGAGCAGCGACCGCGGCGAGGTCCCTATTGTTTTTGTAGAAAATATTATTACTTTTATTATTATTATTATTATTATTATTAGGGCCTGAGCAGCGACCGCTGCGAAGTCCCTATTGTTTTTGTAGAAATTATTATTATTATTATTTTTCCGATTGTTCGATCGCATTTTTGACCACCGAAACATGCACAAAAACTCACCAAACTTGGCAGTCTCATCGGGCATGGCGAAAATTTTGATATTTTAACGTCTAATATGAACAGGAAGTGAGTTATGAATTTTTGAAAGTCCGACTTTTGCCCTTTTTTGCATGTTTACAGGGGTCATTCTTTTGCACCCTGATCCTAAAGGCTTCATCTGATTGCCTTAAAATTATGTCTGTAGCATCTGAAGACCTGGCACAAACACTGGGGCTAAAATTTTTTGTTTCCGAAATACTATATGACGGGGGCGGGGCATCAAAGTTTTCACTTAAGATTTCCTTCGCCGCAATGGACAAAATGCTTAATAACTCTCCTGCACATGCTGCTAAAAATCCAAAACTTCACATGTACATAAAGAGTCTGTACCTGAAGACATCTATATGTTTATATTCAGTTATAGACCTTGCGCCAATCAATATCATTTTTTACATTTTGACGTACTGCACGGTGCCCTTTTAACGAATCTGATTGAAAATTGGCTAGAAAAGACTCAAGACATTGATCTTACTCTATCCCTATTTTTGTGACTTTCCTTCGAAGGGCGTGGCTATTACGGTGCCGCAGAGTCTGATTATTCTCCGTGGCAACAAAAGTTCCTGCAAAATGATTCAGATGATCCATCTTCTCGAAATTTTTCACATTTGAGGATATTCAGGCCCTGAAGACGGCTGCCAACTTATTTTTGATCGCAGTGGTAGCGCCACCAACTGGTTAAAACAAATACAAATTATTTTCGTTGATTTTTTTCTCCGGGCAGGTTAACAAAATCTACCTTACATTTGCTCGGATGAGTGTTTAGGCCTTGAGGATGTCACAATACGAAAGTCTTTCGCCTTCTTCAGAGTGTCACATGATGGTGTCTTGTGGCCCGTCTTTATCAGCTGATGTTCCATGAGGGCGTGACTTACCTGTCACAAGAATGAAGGCAAGTCACGCCCCCCGCTGTCCGTTCACTCCGCCAAAATGCTGCTCCAGGTGGTAGAGAGGATGAAGGCTCCCTTGTCTCTGTTCATGGTTTTTATGCCTCGCTTGCAGATCTCAATGGCCTCTCTGATCCAGCGCTGTTGTTTGTTCTCTTCGGTGCGGATGACCCTGCCCTTCTCCCGGTCCATGATGTGGTTTTCCCTTTTGCAGTGGTCAGTGATTGCTGATTTGTAATGTTCATGTTGTGCTTGTTCTTTTACTGCTCTGATTTTTCATTTTTTTGACAGGTAAGTCACACCCTCATGGAACATCAGCTGATAAAGACGGGTCTCAAGACACCATCATGCGACACTCTGAAGAAGGCAAAAGACTCGCCGAAACATGTCAGGTAAAAAATTAACCTAAAACATAATTGTCTGCTTTTAATGAATCAGTCAAATATCAATAATAAGAAGACAAAATGAACCTAATACAAATAAATGAATGCTTAATAACTCCCCTGCACATGCTCCTAAAAATCCAAACCTTCACCTGTAAATAAAACGTCCCGACCTGAAGACATCTTAATGTTATTATTTTGTTATACACACAGTGCCGCCAAGTGGAATCAAAAATTTGTTTTTATTTTAATTTTCACGTACTGCACGGTGCCCTTTTGACGAATCCGACTGAAAATGAGTCAGAAAAGATTCAAGACAATGATCTTACTCTCTGCCGAATTTTGTGACGTTTTGGCAAAAGGCGTGGCTATTAAGGTGCTGAAAAGTCCGATTGTACTCTGTGGCAACAAAAGCTCCGGCAACATGACTCAGATGATCCTATCTTCTCGAAGTTGTACACATTTGAGGATACTTCAGCCCTGAAGACATCTACCAACTTATTTTACATCGTAGTAGTAGCGCCACCAACTGGTAAAAGCTAATACAAGTTATTTTCTTGGATGTTTTTCTCCGTGCAACTCAACAAGGTCGCCCTCATATATGCTCGGATGACTGTTTCGGCCATGAGGATGTCACAATACGAAATTCGTCCTTTTTCATGAAAAGTTGTGGGAGTGGCATTGCACTGTTCGGCAAGGGGGAACGTGCTCTTCTTCGTCCACTCTCCTCTTCGCCCACGCTCTTCTTCGGCGCCCGCCGGCCGTCTAACCGCTCCAGCGCCCCGTCGTGCCGCTCGGCGAAACTACAATGCCCCCGAATATTTTTTAGACCCGCGAAGCACTGAACCCGCGAAAGGTGAACCTCGAAGTAGCGAGGGTTCACTGTATGTATAAGACCAAGACCTACAAAAAAGTCTCTTGGAGCAATGAGCTAGGTTTTACAGGAAGTCGGCCATTTTGAATTTACTTAAAAGGGGGCGAGTCTCCACAATGGACTTTGTGTAGAAATTATTATTGGGGCCCGAGCAGCGACCGCGGCGAGGTCCCTATTGTTTTTGTAGAAAATATTATTACTTTTATTATTATTATTATTATTATTATTATTATTAGGGCCTGAGCAGCGACCGCTGCGAAGTCCCTATTGTTTTTGTAGAAATTATTATTATTATTATTTTTCCGATTGTTCGATCGCATTTTTGACCCCCGAAACATGCACAAAAACTCACCAAACTTGGCAGTCTCATCGGGCATGGCGAAAAATTTGATATTTTTTAACGTCTAATATGAACAGGAAGTGAGTTATGAATTTTTGAAAGTCCGACTTTTGCCCTTTTTTGCATGTTTACAGGGGTCATTCTTTTGCACCCTGATCCTAAAGGCTTCATCTGATTGCCTTAAAGTTCTGTCTGGAGCATCTTAAGACCTGGGACAAACACTGGGGCTAAAATTTTTTGTTTCCGAAATACTATATGACGGGGGCGGGGCTTCAAAGTTTTCACTTAAGATTTCCTTCGCCGCAATGGACAAAATGCTTAATAACTCTCCTGCACGTGCTGCTAAAAATCCAAAACTTCACATGTACATAAAGAGTCGGTACCTGAAGACATCTATATGTTTATATTCAGTTATACACCTTGCGCCAATCAATATAAATTTTTACATTTTGACGTACTGCACGGTGCCCTTTTAACGAATCCGATTGAAAATTGGCTAGAAAAGACTCAAGACATTGATCTTACTCTATCCCTATTTTTATGACTTTCCTTCAAAGGGCGTGGCTATTACGGTGCCGCAGAGTCTGATTATTCTCCGTGGCAACAAAAGTTCCTGCAAAATGATTCAGATGATCCATCTTCTGGAAATCTTTCACATTTGAGGATATTCAGGCCCTGAAGACGGCTGCCAACTTATTTTTGATCGCAGTGGTAGCGCCACCAACTGGTTAAAACAAATACAAATTATTTTCGTTGATGTTTTTCTCCGGGCAGGTGAACAAAATCTACCTTATATTTGCTCGGATGAGTGTTTAGGCCTTGAGCATGTCACAATACAAAAGTCTTTCGCCTTCTTCAGAGTGTCACATGATGCTGTCTTGTGACCCGTCTTTATCAGCTGATGTTCCATGAGGGCGTGACTTACCTGTCACAAGAATGAAGGCAAGTCACGCCCCCCGCTGTCCGTTCACTCCGCCAAGATGCTGGTCCAGGTGGTAGAGAGGATGAAGGCTCCCTTGTCTCTGTTCATGGTTTTTATGCCTCGCTTGCAGATCTCAATGGCCTCTCTGATCCAGCGCTGTTGTTTGTTCTCTTCTGTGCGGATGACCCTGCCCTTCTCCCGGTCCATGATGTGGTTTTCCCTTTTGCAGTGGTCAGTGATTGCTGATTTGTAATGTTCATGTTGTGCTTGTTCTTTTACTGCTCTGATTTTTTCATTTTTTTGACAGGTAAGTCACACCCTCATGGAACATCAGCTCAAGACACCATCATGCGACACTCTGAAGAAGGCGAAAGACTCGCCGAAACATGTCAGGTAAAAAATTAACCTAAAACATAATTGTCTGCTTTTAATGAATCAGTGAAATATCAATAATAAGAAGACAAAATGAACCTAATACAAATAAATGAATGCTTAATAACTCCCCTGCACATGCTCCTAAAAATCCAAACCTTCACCTGTAAATAAAACGTCCCGACCTGAAGACATCTTAATGTTATTATTTTGTTATACACACAGTGCCGCCAAGTGGAATCAAAAATGTGTTTTTATTTTAATTTTCACGTACTGCACGGTGCCCTTTTGACGAATCCGACTGAAAATTAGTCAGAAAAGACTCAAGACAATGATCTTACTCTCTGCCGAATTTTGTGACGTTTTGGCAAAAGGCGTGGCTATTAAGGTGCTGAAAAGTCCGATTGTACTCTGTGGCAACAAAAGCTCCGGCAACATGACTCAGATGATCCTATCTTCTCGAAGTTGTACACATTTGAGGATACTTCAGCCCTGAAGACATCTACCAACTTATTTTACATCGTAGTAGTAGCGCCACCAACTGGTAAAAGCTAATACAAGTTATTTTCTTGGATGTTTTTCTCCGTGCAACTCAACAAGGTCGCCCTCATATATGCTCGGATGACTGTTTCGGCCATGAGGATGTCACAATACGAAATTCGTCCTTTTTCGTGAAAAGTTGTGGGAGTGGCATTGCACTGTTCGGCAATAAAACAAAGCTGATTATGAGGTTCTAAATATGAACGACAACTCGTAAAACTTTACACACACATCAGGCCGAGCAAATTTATCAATATTTTATACGTTAGTTGTGCAGCTTTTTTGAAATGGCTCGCCATGGCCCTCGAGAAATGTTAAAAAAAAGCAGCTCTGGTTGAGTGTTTCACCTCGCTTTTTGTAAATTTTATGGAGTACAGTGAACCCTCGGTTATCGCGGTTAATGGGGACCGAGACCACCCGCGAAAACTGAAAATCCGCGAAGTAGCGGCGCACCTTCAAAAATGCTTAAAAAAAATATACAATATATAAAATAAATATATATATATATATATATATATATATATATATATATATATATATATATATATATATATATATATATACGGGGAGAGAGAGAGTGAAATTCATGTTATAACAAAAAAAACAAATTATTATTAAAACGTATTATTTTTTTATTCCCCAGCCATTCTTTTTGTATTTATTTAATTACTCCGACTTTTACCTGCTGGTACGCCGTCCGGTGTGCCCTGTGAAATGAAAGGTAGCATTCTTTATTTATTTATTCATTTATTCATTCATAACTGACAGCCTCGCGCTCCGCTCGTGCCCGGGCAGAAGAGGTGCTCCAATTCGGCTTAACTGTGACACACGCCCGCCCTCCTCCCCCGGAGCTTCCATTCGGTTAAACTTAGGGGCCGCTTGGCACCGCCGTGCCCGGGGAAGGTGCTCCTCTTCGGCTTACTGTGACGCGAGCATGCCCTCCTCCTCCGGAGCTTCCATTCGGTTAAACTTAGGGGCCGCTTGGAACCGCCCGTGCCCGGGGAAGGTGCTCCTCTTCGGCTTACTGTGACGCGAGCATGCCCTCCTCCTCCGGAGCTTCCATTCGGTTAAACTTAGGGGCCGCTTGGAACCGCCCGTGCCCGAGGAAGGTGCTCCTCTTCGGCTTACTGTGACGCGAACATGCCCTCCTCCTCCGGAGCTTCCATTCGGTTAAACTTAGGGGCCGCTTGGCACCGCCCGTGCCCGGGGAAGGTGCTCCTCTACGGCTTAACTGCCACACACGCCGGCCGGAGCTCTGGTACGGTCCGAACCGCGCGAAACGTCGCCACCGATCGTGTCCGGGGGAACGTGCTCTTCTTCGTCCACTCTCCTCTTCGCCCACGCTCTTCTTCGGCGCACGCCGGCCGTCTAACCGCTCCAGCGCCCCGTCGTGCCGCTTGGCGAAACTACAATGCCCCCGAATATTTTTTAGACCCGTGAAGCACTGAACCCGCGACAGGTGAACCACGAAGTAGCGAGGGTTCACTGTATGTATAAGACCAAGACCTACAAAAAAGTCTCTTGGAGCAATGAGCTAGGTTTTACAGGAAGTCGGCCATTTTGAATTTACTTAAAAGGGGGCGGGTCACCACAATGGACTTTGTGTAGAAATTATTATTGGGGCCCGAGCAGCGACCGCGGCGAGGTCCCTATTGTTTTTGTAGAAAATATTATTACTTTTATTATTATTATTATTAGGGCCTGAGCAGCGACCGCTGCGAAGTCCCTATTGTTTTTGTAGAAATTATTATTATTATTATTTTTCCGATTGTTCGATCGCATTTTTGACCCCCGAAACATGCACAAAAACTCACCAAACTTGGCAGTCTCATCGGGCATGGCGAAAAATTTTATATTTTTTAACGTCTAATATGAACAGGAAGTGAGTTATGAATTTTTGAAAGTCCGACTTTTGCCCTTTTTTGCATGTTTACAGGGGTCATTCTTTTGCACCCTGATCCTAAAGGCTTCATCTGATTGCCTTAAAGTTCTGTCTGGAGCATCTTAAGACCTGGGACAAACACTGGGGCTAAAATTTTTTGTTTCCGAAATACTATATGACGGGGGCGGGGCTTCAAAGTTTTCACTTAAGATTTCCTTCGCCGCAATGGACAAAATGCTTAATAACTCTCCTGCACATGCTGCTAAAAATCCAAAACTTCACATGTACATAAAGAGTCGGTACCTGAAGACATCTATATGTTTATATTCAGTTATACACCTTGCGCCAATCAATATCAATTTTTACATTTTGACGTACTGCACGGTGCCCTTTTAACGAATCCGATTGAAAATTGGCTAGAAAAGACTCAAGACATTGATCTTACTCTATCCCTATTTTTATGACTTTCCTTCAAAGGGCGTGGCTATTACGGTGCCGCAGATTCTGATTATTCTCCGTGGCAACAAAAGTTCCTGCAAAATGATTCAGATGATCCATCTTCTGGAAATCTTTCACATTTGAGGATATTCAGGCCCTGAAGACGGCTGCCAACTTATTTTTGATCGCAGTGGTAGTGCCACCAACTGGTTAAAACAAATACAAATTATTTTTGTTGATGTTTTTCTCCGGGCAAGTGAACAAAATCTACCTTATATTTGCTCGGATGAGTGTTTAGGCCTTGAGCATGTCACAATACGAAAGTCTTTCGCCTTCTTCAGAGTGTCACATGATGCTGTCTTGTGACCCGTCTTTATCAGCTGATGTTCCATGAGGGCGTGACTTACCTGTCACAAGAATGAAGGCAAGTCACGCCCCCCGCTGTCCGTTCACTCCGCCAAGATGCTGGTCCAGGTGGTAGAGAGGATGAAGGCTCCCTTGTCTCTGTTCATGGTTTTTATGCCTCGCTTGCAGATCTCAATGGCCTCTCTGATCCAGCGCTGTTGTTTGTTCTCTTCTGTGCGGATGACCCTGCCCTTCTCCCGGTCCATGATGTGGTTTTCCCTTTTGCAGTGGTCAGTGATTGCTGATTTGTAATGTTCATGTTGTGCTTGTTCTTTTACTGCTCTGATTTTTTTCATTTTTTTGACAGGTAAGTCACACCCTCATGGAACATCAGCTCAAGACACCATCATGCGACACTCTGAAGAAGGCGAAAGACTCGCCGAAACATGTCAGGTAAAAAATTAACCTAAAACATAATTGTCTGCTTTTAATGAATCAGTCAAATATCAATAATAAGAAGACAAAATGAACCTAATACAAATAAATGAATGCTTAATAACTCCCCTGCACATGCTCCTAAAAATCCAAACCTTCACCTGTAAATAAAACGTCCCGACCTGAAGACATCTTAATGTTATTATTTTGTTATACACACAGTGCCGCCAAGTGGAATCAAAAATTTGTTTTTATTTTAATTTTCACGTACTGCACGGTGCCCTTTTGACGAATCCGACTGAAAATGAGTCAGAAAAGACTCAAGACAATGATCTTACTCTCTGCCGAATTTTGTGACGTTTTGGCAAAAGGCGTGGCTATTAAGGTGCTGAAAAGTCTGATTGTACTCTGTGGCAACAAAAGCTCCGGCAACATGACTCAGATGATCCTATCTTCTCGAAGTTGTACACATTTGAGGATACTTCAGCCCTGAAGACATCTACCAACTTATTTTACATCGTAGTAGTAGCGCCACCAACTGGTAAAAGCTAATACAAGTTATTTTCTTGGATGTTTTTCTCCGTGCAACTCAACAAGGTCGCCCTCATATATGCTCGGATGACTGTTTCGGCCATGAGGATGTCACAATACGAAATTCGTCCTTTTTCATGAAAAGTTGTGGGAGTGGCATTGCACTGTTCGTCAATAAAACAAAGCTGATTATGAGGTTCTAAATATGAACGACAACTCGTAAAACTTTACACACACATCAGGCCGAGCAAATTTATCAATATTTTATACGTTAGTTGTGCAGCTTTTTTGAAATGGCTCGCCATGGCCCTCGAGAAATGTTAAAAAAAGCAGCTCTGGTTGAGTGTTTCACCTCGCTTTTTGTAAATTTTATGGAGTACAGTGAACCCTCGGTTATCGCGGTTAACGGGGACCGAGACCACCCGCGAAAACTGAAAATCCGCGAAGTAGCGGCGCACCTTCAAAAATGCTTAAAAAAAATATACAATATATATAATAAATATATATATATATATATATATATATATATACGGGGAGAGAGAGAGTGAAATTCATGTTATAACAAAAAAACCAAATTATTATTAAAACGTATTATTTTTTTATTCCCCAGCCATTCTTTTTGTATTTATTTAATTACTCCGACTTTTACCTGCTGGTACGCCGTCCGGTGTGCCCTGTGAAATGAAAGGTGGCATTCTTTATTTATTTATTCATTTATTCATTCATAACTGACAGCCTCGCGCTCCGCTCGTGCCCGGGCAGAAGAGGTGCTCCAATTTGGCTTAACTGTGACACACGCCCGCCCTCCTCCCCCGGAGCTTCCATTCGGTTAAACTTAGGGGCCGCTTGGCACCGCCCGTGCCCGGGGAAGGTGCTCCTCTTCGGCTTACTGTGACGCGAGCATGCCCTCCTCCTCCGGAGCTTCCATTCGGTTAAACTTAGGGGCCGCTTGGAACCGCCCGTGCCCGGGGAAGGTGCTCCTCTACGGCTTAACTGCCACGCACGCTGGCCGGAGCTCTGGTACGGTCCGAACCACGCGAAACGTCGCCACCGATCGTGTCCGGGGGAACGTGCTCTTCTTCGTCCACTCTCCTCTTCGCCCACGCTCTTCTTCGGCGCACGCCGGCCGTCTAACCGCTCCAGCGCCCCGTTGTGTCGCTCGGCGAAACTACAATGCCCCCGAATATTTTTTAGACCCGCGAAGCACTGAACCCGCGAAAGGTGAACCGCGAAGTAGCGAGGGTTCACTGTATGTATAAGACCAAGACCTACAAAATAGTCTCTTGGAGCAATGAGCTAGGTTTTACAGGAAGTCGGCCATTTTGAATTTACTTAAAAGGGGGCGGGTCACCACAATGGACTTTGTGTAGAAATTATTATTGGGGCCCGAGCAGCGACCGCGGCGAGGTCCCTATTGTTTTTGTAGAAATTGTTATTAGGGCCCGAGCTGCGACGGCTGCGAGGTCCCTATTGTTTTTGTAGAAAATATTATTACTTTTATTATTATTATTATTATTATTATTATTAGGGCCTGAGCAGCGACCACCTTGCACCACCCAGTGGTGACAAAAATTATAATTTTTTACATTTTGACGTACTGCACGGTGCCCTTTTAACGAATCTGATTGAAAATTGGCCAAAAATGACTTTAGACATTGATCTTGTTGAATCCTTTTGGGCAATTTATCGATACTCATAGTGGTGTCTTTGAAAAAGGTACCGATGACGCGCTGGTCCAATGATCAGCATCTCGGTTTTATCTGAGTTAAGACGCAAAAAATTGAAAGACATTCATAGTTTAATTTCGGCAAGGCATGCCTCTAATTTATAGCAATCACACGGATTCGTTATATCCAACGGCATGTATAATTGCGTATCATCAGCATAACAATGAAAACTAATGTTATATTTCCGTATAATATCACCAAGCGGTAGCATCTAGTACCAATCCCTGCGGAACTCCGCGTGTGATCTTACAAAGATCAGAAGTCGCATTGCCATGAATTACACGGTGCCTCCTCTCCGACAGATACGAATTAAACCAAGAAAGCGCTGAACCTGAAATGCCAACACAAGTTTCAAGGCGTTTTAATAATATGTTATGATCAAGTGTCAAAAGCGGCGCCAAGATCGAGTAAGAGTAATACAGTGAACCCTCGGTTATCGCGGTTAATGGGGACCGAGACCACCCGCGAAAACTGAAAATCCGCGAAGTAGCGGCGCACCTTCAAAAATGCTTAAATTATATATATATATATATATATATATATATATATATACGGGTAGAGAGAGAGAGAGTGAAATTCATGTTATAACAAAAAAAAATTATTATTAAAACTTCTTATTTTTTTATTCCCCAGCCATTATTTTTGTATTTATTCAATTACTTATTTTTGTATTTATTTAATTACTTCGACTTTTAACTTCTGGTACGCCGTCCGGTGTGCCCTGTGAATGTTATGATCCTCCAGCAGAGCTGGAGGATTGAGCAGGACTCTCCAAACGCAGACACAAGTAGGATAACAATCCGACGCCAGGTAGTCAGTGTAGGTGGTAGTGAGTGTAATCAGTGAGTGAATGGGAATCCGGTGCGGGGCTGGTGGGCGCGTCTCGCAGCAGCTGACCGCATGGCGCGAGACGATCGCTGGAGGAACGCCCACACAGCTGAAAAAACAAAAACACACGCGGCATGACAGGCACGGATCATGCCAGTGAAATGAAAGGTGGCATTCTTCATTTATTTATTTATTCATTTATTCATTCATAACTGACAGCCTCGCGCTCCGCTCGTGCCCGGGGGGAAGAGGTGCTCCTCTTCGGCTTAACTGTGACGCGAGCATGCCCTCCTCCTCCGGAGCTTCCATTCGGTTAAACTTAGGGGCCGCTTGACACCGCCCGTGCCCGGGGAAGGTGCTCCTCTTCGGCTTAACTGTGACGCGAGCATGCCCTCCTCCTCCGTAGCTTCCATTCGGTAAAACCTGATTGGAAAGGTTCAAATTGATTATTACTAGTCATATATTCATTAAGTTTTTCAAGATTTTTGCAATAAACGGAAGATTTGAAACCGGTCTATAGTTGTTGAGACTCTCTGGGTCGAGGTTTGGTTGCTTAAGTAGCGGTCGCATAATGGCGGTCCTAAAGCTGCTGGTACTATACCCGTGGTAAGTGATAGATTAATAATATTTAAGACAGACGGTCCTAGGGTCATAAACAGTTCTTTAATTAGTTTGCCAGGAAGCGGATCGAGCACACAAGTTGTCGGTTTTGCCCCACTAACCAATTTTGTTTGGCTTTCAAGAGATACTTTTTTAAATTGAGATAAGGTTATCGGACAGTTATCAGCCCTAATGTCCCTATTAACACCATTTATGACGGAATTCAACGGAATTGTAAGAACAGTGTCTTTAATCTCATCACGAATACACTCAATCTTCTGAGTAAAGAATTGCATGAAATCGTGAGCTGAATAGGAAGAGCTATCCGAGGTTGGTTGCTGTTGCGTTAGCATTGCTACAGTAGCAAATAAATATTTAGGGTTGTTTTTATGTAAAACAATTAATCTAGAGTAATAATTAGTTTTGGCTAGATTGAGCGCTTCCTTGTATAAACTAGCGCACCATGCCTGACGGAAGACCTCCAGTTTGGTCGCACGCCATTTGCGCTCAAGCTTCCTACAAGAATCGTTTCAGTATGCGTGTTTCCTCATAAAACCACGGAGTCAGCCTCTTTGGACAAGTTTTAGTTTTTAAAGGTGCGACGGAGTCAGGCGCATTTAACAGAGCGACATTAAAGTTGTTTGTAAGATCATCAATCGTACCAATATAATTAGGAAACGAATCGGTTACTAAAGGGAGTAGCTCAGAGAGCGCAGCGGTGGTTAAGGAGCTAATGTTGCGGCTGCTATAGCTTTGATCATGGTCAGAACGATGGCAATGCGCCAAGACTTCAAATTTGATTAAGTAATGGTCAGCTATAGCACTAGTATATGGTAATACAATTATTTTTGAGGATGCTAAGCCCCGGGTTAATACCAAATCTAACGTGTTACCATTTATATGCGTTGCTTCATCTATTATTTGCATGAAACCAAACATATCAATTATTGTCCGAAACGCCACGGTAAGTGGTTCCGACGGGAGATTCATATGAATGTTGAAGTCGCCCATGATATATTATCCGCATGAGTTACCAAATCAGCCACAAATTCAGAAAATTCATCTAAAAAGCCTGAGTAAGAGCCAGGGGGACGGTAAAAAACGGCAAGATAAAACGGCAGTGCGGCCGTGGATCGCATAATGAGAACTTCAAATGTTTTGAAGGAATTGCTAGGACGAGGACTAAGTTTTAGATTAAATTCGGAAATGAGGGCTACACCCCCATCTTTCTCATCATTGCCTCTCGCAGGCAAGGGGCCAGAGACAATTACTCGACTCAGACTCATCTTTCTGGCGAGATCACAAGTCCTTGCTATGTTTTTTCTTTGTGATCTCTGATTGCTTCATCCTAGTTGTTGGAGCAGTTTTCTTTTGAGTAATGCAGTATGGCAACACCACCACTAGGGCAATTGATGACGTCAGCACTGGTTGCGTTCATCCATAAATAACAAATGCAGGACAGGTGGGGGAACGCTGGTCGGATACCGTTTT
Source organism: Idiotropiscis lumnitzeri (assembly GCF_059441095.1). Taxonomy (NCBI): domain Eukaryota; kingdom Metazoa; phylum Chordata; class Actinopteri; order Syngnathiformes; family Syngnathidae; genus Idiotropiscis; species Idiotropiscis lumnitzeri. Next base: position 107,762 of record NW_028283656.1, read on the forward strand.
TCAACCGCACTTACTCAAGACGCATTATTTATGTACAAACTGGAAGATAGAAGATAGTATATTGTATTGATTACCGCATATGCGCGGATGTTTTTGATTTGAAGTTTGGAAGACCGTAGCCATTGATTTATTTATTTGATTTACTTGACTTCACGGCATGACATCTGGACTGAAATGACTACGATTAAGACTAACCCTTGACTGTTTGACGTGACATACATAACTACACATCAACATCAAGACCAGTGAAGCCGAGCGAACGTCATCGCAACTTCAACCCATGGTGAGTGAGTGCGCGTTAAAACTTTCTTTAGCCAGCGTATCATTGAAACGGCAGTAACACTAGTGTCATTGGAGCCGACGTGTATTACTATATCTGAATAGCTAGCGTTGTTTGCACTGCGCTGGTGTCTAGGTCTCTTGTGTGCTAGCTCCATAAGATTAGCTTCAATGTCGGGTGCTCTGGCCCCAGCAATACACATTCTGTGGTTGGATTTTCAAGCTTAATGTATCGAGTAATGGAGTCACCTTTCACTAAAGTGCGGGAGCCAGGAGACCGAGGTGGAATGGAACTGCTCTGTGTCTTAACAGGCTCAACGCGATTAGCAAGCCGTTTACGGCCAATGCTAACCGGTGCTGTCCGCCACATTTACGCTTACCACAGTACTCTGCTCTAGCTGGCGGACACGTCCCTCCAGCAGGGAGAGTCTTTCCATGAGAATGGTGCAAGTGTTGCATGTGGTGGTGCACGAAACCATAGTTGCGTTTTCACTTACTTTTGATACATTGTATCTGATAGTCCCTTGCAGACTAACCATGTGTTGCACGTCATCGCCCAAACAGACTCTATTGTGAGCTACTTCTAATAATTTATTGACGTCCTATTTTGTTCTTCCAAATGTAGCAACCGATAATAATGTGCCCTTTTAAAGTTTTGACGTTTGTTTGAATTCGCCCTTGCTTATTGACTCTGATATTAAGGTCCAATTGTGTCAGTGTATCACGGCCTAATAAGTAAAACGCACGTTCATGTAGAACTGCTTCTCCACTTGCTTTTTTTGTTTGTTTTTTACGTCACGTGATCCTCCGTTGCTTTCACGACTGGTCCTGACAAATCACAAATTTCTTATCAAACTTGATTCTGTCTGTGTAAATTGTAATCGGTTTTCCTGGGTGGTTGACGGCAGTTTCGAGCAAAGTGGCCATGTTTCCTACAGTTGTAGCAGACGTCGTCTTTTGTTGGCAGGTGTCCTCTTCCTCTTCCACGTCCTTGGTAGAAGATCGGTGCTGACGGGGTGGTCGTGAGGCCCGCAGCCCATTTACGCATATTATCTTGGATTGGTGTGATTGTTTGGCAGGCCGCTTTGCATTCATCTCTTGTGGCAGGCTTCCCAGGGCGCTGTTGTCCACTTGTTGAGGCAATCCCGGCTCCTTTTCTCGCTGGCCCTCCTCCTCAGCTCTCTCACCCTGACTTCCTTTTTCACTGTCACTGTCTCTTTGATCCTCGGCTGGTGCATTTCCTCCTTTTTTTCTCGCTCCTGTTTCTTCGTCTTTCTTTATCTCCATATTAAGTACTTTCTGCTTCTTCTCTTAAACGTCTTTCACTCTCTTTCTAAATCAGCACACATCTTTCTTGGAGATGATAACCACCGGACTGCACCACTCCGACTTGGAAGGCTCAATGACTCCAAGCTTCAGCATTTCCTGGAGCTCCTTGGTTAGTCTCTCCACCAAGTGTTGCGGAACTCGGTAGGGGCGCTGACGAATTGGTAATCCTTCTTTGAGACGAATGACGTGTTCTACCACCGTCGTCTTCCCTGGGCTGGCGGAAAAAAGAGAAGGCACCGTCTTGAAAATTAAGCACATCTCTGTGACTTGCTTGGGTTTCCGACGTGCCAGTGCAGGCGCATCTGTCGTCGTCGAGGACTCCAGCTCTGCCTCGTCATCATCATCATCATCATCATCATTGTCGTCGTCCTCGTCCTTGTCGTCGTCGTCGTCCTCCTCCACCTTCCGCGCGAGTATGACCTCCTTTGGAGCCTGGTTTGAACGCTCCTTCCACTCTTTGAGGAGGTTCACATGATAAGTTTGTTTATTTTTTTTCTTCTCCGGATGGAAAATCTCATAGGTCACTGGACCCATCTTCCGGGTGACCTCATATGGCCCCTGCCACTTTACTAAAAGCTTGTTGTTGCATGTGGGGAGAAGCCGCAATACTTTTTGGCCGGGTTTAAACTCCCGGTGGCGAGCTTGCTGGTCATACCAGGTCTTCTGGCTTTTCTGGGCCTCCCGCAGGTTGACCTCTGCCTCCTACTGGTACCTGGCCAGTCTCTCCCTCATTTCCAGCACAAATTTCACCACCCCCCGATCACTTCACGTGGTGGAAGGTGCCTCCTAGGCCTTTCGGAGCAAGTCCAATGGCCCCTGAACCTCCCAAGCATGCAAGAGTTCAAAGGGAGAGAAACCTGTTGACGCCTGAGGAACTTCGCGATAGGCAAACAGCAAAAAGGGCAGCCACCGGTCCCAGTCTTTTCCAGTATCATCCACAAATTTCTGGAGCATCTTCTTTAAGGTCTGATTGAACCTTTCCACTAGTCCATCAGTCTATGGGTGGTATGGAGTGGTTTTGATGGCGGAGATGCCCAGTTGTTTGTTGAACAGTTGCATTAACCTTGAAGTGAAATTGGTTCCCTGGTCTGTTAGAATCTCATCTGGTATGCCAACTCTGGAAAGGAGTTGCACCAAGGCACAAAGTACTGCCGGAGCAGTGATTGTGCGCAATGGAAATGCCTCTGGGAAACGTGTGGCGTTGTCACACACTACACCACTGCTTTTTGTCAAAGGACCCACAATGTCCATAGCAATCCTGCGGAATGGAATGTGCAGCTTTTTTAAAATGGCTTGCCATGGCCCTCTAGAAATATTCAAAAACATCAGCCCTGGTTGAGTGATTCACCTACTTTTTGTAAATTCGATGGAGTATGTATAAGGCCAAGACCTACAAAAAAGTCTCTTGGAGCCATGCGCTAGGTTTTACAGGAAGTCGGCCATTTTGAATTTACTTAAATGGGGGCGGTTCACCACAATGGACTAAATGCTTAAAAACTCCCCTGCTCATGCTCTAAAAAAATCCCAAACTTACCCTGTACATAAGGTGCTAACTTTGATAGGTAAGCTAAACTTTAGCCACAGTAGACGCGTCAGCGACTATGCAATCGGTGGGTGGCATTCATGAGAATCGGGATCGCTCAACATACAGATAATAAATAAAATCACTGTAACTGGAGGGATTGTAAACTGCTAAAGCAGGTACAACAAGCGGATCCAAAAAATTTCTGAGAGTTACCGGTGAGCAGTGGCAGCCAAACGTGCCAGCGTCCACCCAACCGGGAGTTGATTCAATATTCACAATATTTTATTATTTTGTCGTACAGTTGTTTAAAAATGGCTCGCTATCGCCCCCTAGAAAAAAAAAACAACAAAAAAAAACAGCCCCATATCTCTGTTTCACCAAACTGAAAATTTGATGAAGTGTGTACAAAGCCAAGACCTAATAAAAAGTCTCATGGAGCCGTATGCTAAATTGAACAGGAAGTCGGCCATTCTAAATTTATCAGAATCCGAAATCCTTTTATTGTCATTGTACAGTGTGCAACAAGATTAGGGAGCTCCCCTCTCCAGTGCAATACAACAATAATTTAATCAAATATATAAATTAGATAAATAAGAGAATAAATATTGTGATGGAAAATAGTATGAAATTGGAGAAATACAACACAATACGTCGCTGTTCAGCAAGGTAAGGGTGGTCGTGTGTGTGTGCATGTGTGTGAGAGTTCAGAATGGTGATGGCTCTCGGAAAGAAAATGTTTTTCAGTCTATTAGTCTTTGATTTGATGCACCTGTAGTGCCTGCCAACAAATTTACTTCAAACATTGACGAGGCTTTGAAAACAAAAGCTGCTCTAACTTTAACTACAAGCAAATTCCTCTTGAAGATTCCTCACGTTATTTCTCGGAAATATTTCACATTTCCAACGTGCCAGTACCCCAACGTTGTCCGGGTGGCGAGGGCCCTTTATAGCTGCTCGCAGCTCTAGTTTTTAATTAATTTTTTAAAATCAATGGTGATGACAGTGAAATATGTCTGGTCTGGTATCATGATAGCTGGAGGATATTTTGTCATGATATTTTAGTCAGGCGTGATAACAGTGATGTATGCTGATTTCAGGCTACTTTTATTTTGAAATGCCGTATCACATTTTGGTGGGACCGCAATTGATGGACAACTGGGGTTGTCTAGTGTCCCCCAAAATGGGTCTGATATCACGATAGCTCGAGGGTATTTTGAAATGATTATTTTAAAATCAGTGTTGATGACAATGAAATGTGCATATTTCAGGTGTTTTTTTTTTTATTGTGAAATTACACCAGATTTTGATGGGACCACTTTTGATGAACAGCTGGGGTCGTCGAGTGTCCAACAAAACTAGTCTGGTATTACGACAGCTCCAGCTCTTTTATTTTAAAATGCCTCCTTACATTTTGATGGGACTACTTTTGGTGGAAAGCTGTGTTGTCTAGTGTCCTCCAAACCTGGTTTGGTATTACCATAGCTAGAGGATATTTTTTAATGAAATTTTAAAGTCAGGCATGATGACAGTGAAATGTGCAGATTTCAGGCAACTTTTAGTTTGAAATTACAAATTAGATTTCAATGGGACCACTTTTTATGGACAGCTGGGGTAGTCTCGTGTCCCACAAAACTGGTCTGGTATCACGAAAGCTCGAGCTATGTTTTTTTTTAACTCAGTGGTGATGACCGTGAAATAAGCGAATTTCAGGCTACTTTTATTTTGAAGTGCCACATCACATTTTGATGTGACCACTTTTGGTGGACAGCTGGTGTGGTCTAGTATCCCCAGTCCTGGTTTGGTATCACGATAGTTTGAGGATATTTTTTAAAGATTTTTCTTTTAAATCAGTGTTGATCACAGTGCATATTTCAGGTGATTTTTTTATTTTGAAATGCCACATCAAATTTTGAAGTGACCACTTTTTGTGGACAACTGGGGTGGTCTGGTGTCCCGCAGAACTCGTCTGGTATCACGATAGCTTGAGGATTTTGTAATGATTTTAATTTTTTTAATCATTGGTGACGACAGACAAATAAGCAAATTTTCACGCTTTTATTTTTAAATATCCAATCAGATTTTGATGGGACCACATTTGTTTTTCCGGTTCCGTCGCCACGCGAGTGGCTACCTGCTAGAGCAGCACGGCTCACTATTTGAGCCTTTTTCGCGTGTTTTTCCCTTTACCCAGTTTTATTTATTTTACCTCATCGCAGCAATGGACATCCAAATTGCGGTGGTTTTATTGCTGCTGAGGGCTGTTTTTTGCGTGATCGTGTCCGGAGATGTCACTGGGAGCTACGGATCAATCGTTTACACAAGAGATCAGCTGTTAGCACTTCGTGCTAACCCCGTGCCGACTCCCGGAGCGAGACCCGATATCCCCCACGAGTTGAGGAGGAAGAGACGGGGGATGTCGCGCGGGGGCGAAACGCCAGGCAAAGAGGAGGCGTGACCACCCCGTCCTCCCGTCCGTTTTTATGGGAAATGTTAGATACCTTCCCAAGAAAATGGACGAGCTAACAGCGCTAACGCGGCACGAGAGGAACTTCCAATGAGCTAGCTTGCTGATGTTCACGGATTCATGGCTAACAGAGCTAACGCCGGACACCGTTGTGGAATTTGACGGCTTCCAAATACTACTTGCGGACAGGACACTGGAAAGCGGTAAGAGGAAAGAGGAGGGCTGGCTGTGTTTGTTAATGATAGATAGTGTAACCCTAGGCACATCACAGCTAAGGAGCAACTTTCCAGTCGGGACAATGAGCTGCTAGCTGTTAGCATGCGTCCATACTTGACAAGCATCGCGAGTTAACAAGGACGCGCACGTAACAGGTGCGTGAGTAAACTGCTTAAAACTTTGATCGTCATTCGGCTGACCTGCAAATTGAGACGCTACAGTCAGTTTGACGTTTTTGTTTGCTTCATTGTGGATTGACATGGAGGAACAAGACAGTGGAAAGCGGACATTAAAAATGACGGAGAAAAGCTGTAGAAGATCACAAGCCTAAACGGATGCAGGCACGCAGCTGCAAATTTGCTCAATTGACCTCCATGCAACGTCAAATTGAACAATTGATGGAGGATGATGCAAATGTTGACGCTGTAAAAAACTGAGGTTCGTGTTTGCTTTAGCGGCATGGAGCAAGAATTTGTGGACCTCAATTCCGGTCTGCAAAATTTAAAGACTGAAGAGGATTTTGCCGATGACCAAAATAACTGGTTTGATCCAAAAAATGTAATTAATGGAAATGTGAGCAATGGAAGAAGGACGTTTTGAAACGTGCAGAGGAAGGATGCAATAAACAAATATCACCTGCTGATAGTAGATCTGCATCAACTAACTACACCCACAGAAGTAGAAGTAAAGAATCTAACAGACAGAAGCTCACTTCTGTCAACGTCTTCAATTAAATTAAAGGCTCAAATGGAACGAGCATGTTTAAAGGCAAAGGCTGCTGATTTACAACAAAGGTTGGCACTTGAGCAAGAAGAAGCTGCAATTAAAGCAAAGAAGGAAATGCATGCAATGCAAACGGCACTCCCTGAGTCTGATGCTAAATTGGATGTCTTGAGAAGATATGAAAATACCCAGGAGGATGGTATCCACATTCCTGATGAGTGTGTTACAATTTAAACAAGGAAAAACATTCAATTACCATCACAGCCTATCAGAGCAACAAGCAGTGTTGACCTGAAATGCTCCCACTTCGACTATTCCAATGGCTAGATTTCCACATCAGACAGAAAGTAGAGAACAACAGGGACATGTGCTTGATGGCCTTTGCCACGCAATCTCACAGCAAGCCAGTGTCGCAGAATACTTAGCAAAGAGTCAAAAAGCATCGCTTCTTCCCGAACTTTCCATTCCTACGTTTTACAGGCGACCCTCTGCATTATAAAACCTGTATAGGTGCCATTGAACATGGGATTGAAGGCCGTACAAGTGATAACCGTGATCATCTTCAATTTTAGCTGCAGTATACTAGTGAACAACCACATGAGTTGGTGAAGAGCTGCATCCATATGGAACCTCTGACAGGATATACCAAAGCAAAACAAATCTTGAAGGAGTTTTATGGTGATGACTTCATGATAGCAGAAGCATATTTAAAGGAAGCCATGGATTGGCCAACAATCAAGTCTGAAGATGGTGTTGCACTTCAGTCTTTCACATTATTCCTTATGGGCTGTTCGAACATAATGGCAGATGTTAATTACATGGAGGACTTGGACAACATGGCTAATATAAAGGCATTGGCAAACAAACTTCCATACAGACTTATAGAATCTTGGAGAAAATTTGCCTGCAATCTCCAAGAAAGAACAAATAGAAGAGTGAAGTTTAAGGATTTTGTTGACTTTGTTGACAAGCACGAAAGATTTCTATAAAACAGAAAACAAAATCACAACACACAGAAACAACAAAATCAAAGAAAGTCTTCACAACAGTCATTGTGCCCGCCAAGATGGAAAACAACAAAACCACCACGCCAAAGGCAGAACCTGTTTCAGTGGATGCTATTGCCAAACCATGTGCTAATTGTAATGGAGAGCAACACAGTCTCACAATTGGTAAGGAATTTAGGAGAAAGCATCACAAGGATAAGATTGACTTCTTGAGGAGCAAGGGTCTGTGTTTTGCATGTTTGATGCACGGTCGCATTAGCAGTTGCTGGAAACAAAAGCTTCAATGTCAAGAATGCTCTAGACTGCATCCTACAGCACTACACATTGTCCATAAACTTCTGCAAAGAAACAGCCTAAGACGATTGTGAATAGCAGTACCTATTAAGCGCCCTCGTACAAACAACAGAAACCTGGGGTGTCACTTGGGCCTGTAAATAGGACTGCATCCTTTCAATAATTCCGGTATGGGTCAAGGCACAAAAAGGAACCAAGACAGTGGCGACTTACTGTCCGGTTTAAAAATGCCCTGACGCCTTTTTTAGACTGAAATAACTTACTAAAGTTTTCGTTTTGTGCCATTCAGAATGGGAGAGGGAGCCAGGAGGCGAAACAGCCGTCTTGCCAGTTCAATCCCGCACACCCTCTGACTCTCACCCTCCGTTCTGCCTTTTTATTGAAACTAACTCATCAATAACTAATCACCAGAAGACAGAAAAGCATCAACAACTAATCACCAAGAGACAGAAAACATCAATAACTCACGGTATAAAGGTCAGTTTAACTAAAGCATCAATAACTAATCACCAGGGACTCCAGCAGGCAGAAAATCATAACCCAAGGTCAGTTTAACTAAACACATCTTCAGGATACGGTGTCTGTGTGTGTGTGTGTTAAAATAACAAGTAAGTGTCTCTGTGTGTGTTCAACATTAATGAGTGTATAAAAACATGATTATGAATACACAAACTGATTACCTATCCTCAGCCCATCTTACATTTCCCCCCTGTTGTGGATTTAAAAATCATGTCCTTACGGCTTTAAGACAGATCATCATAATGAAATCATACAACAGTGTGATCATCAGTGGAGGAGCGAAAACCTCACATTAGGGAAAAATTCCCCTCCTCCCTTCCGGCGTAGAATGAGATCCTCATAATTTGATGACCATCAGGGAATAAAACTTGTCCCTGGGGTGACTTGGTGGAGGCCCTTGCCTCGTTGTAGGAGAGATAAGATAAGATAAGATAAGATAAGATGTCCTTTATTAGTCCCACAATGGGGAAATTTGAGGTGTTACAGCAGCAAAGATATATATCACACAGAGTCGGCGGCGTAATGTAGCCGTTAATGTATAACATTAGCAGCAGACATTCAGAAAAAGCATGCAAATATACACAGTATAAACGTATCTAAGTGTAAGGAAACACTCCTAATGTTTGTCCATTATACGGAGGGGGAAACGCTGTAATGATAAAAACTACTGAATGATTGAAAATACTGCAATCATAAAAATATTGCAATGATAAAAGTACTGTAATGGTAAGAGTACTGAAATGATAGAAAAGTACTGCATGATAGAAAATACTGCAATGGTAAAAGTACTGTAATAGTAAAAGTACTGCAACGATAGAAAAATACTGCAATGATGAAAGTACTGCAATGGTAAAAGTACTGCAATGGTAAAAGTACTGTAATAGTAAAAGTACCGCAATGATAGAAAAATACTGCAATGATAAAAGTACTGCAATGATAAAAGTACTGTAATAGTGAACATCCTGCAGTGGTAGAAATACTACAGTGATAGAAGTATTGTAATAAGAATACTGTAATGGTAAACAAAATACATCATTGGTCAATATTTAAGTACACCCTTGGCTGAAAGTACAGTAGTAGTTAATATTGCATCCTAGGACTGCACAATTGCACTAATGCCCTCCCGTTTGTAGGCCTGACCCAATGTTCTTGTTAAAAAGTCTGACAGCAGTTGGCAGGAAGGAGCGGCGAAATCTCTCTTTGGTACAGCGAGGGTGTAAAAGTCTGTCACTGAAGGAGCTGTAAAGTGTTCTCAGAGTGTCATTGAATGGGTGGGCTGGTTTGTCCAGCATTGATGACAGTTTTGCCGTCATCCTTCTGCCCCCCACTGAGTCCACAGAGTCCAGGGAGCAGCCCAGGACAGAGCTGGCCCTCCTCACCAGTTTGTCCAGTCTCTTTTTGTCTCGGCCCGAGATGCCTCCTGCCCAGGAGACCACTCCATAGAAGATGACTGATGAAACCACCGAGTCATAGAAGTTCCTGAGGAGTGTTCCCCGAACGCCAAAGGACCTCAGCCGCCTGAGTAGGAAGAGTCTGCTCTGACCCTTCCTATAGAGAGCGTCTGTGTTGTCGCTCCAGTCCAGTTTATTGTTCAGATGAACACCCAGGTACTTGTAAGTTGAGACCCTCTCAACGTCTGTTCCCTGGATATTCACTGGTGCAGGTGGAGAGTGCCGACGCTTGCGGAAATCCACCACCAGCTCTTTGGATTTCCCAGCGTTGATTTGGAGGCGGTTCTGCTGACACCAGTCCACGAACCCCTGCGTAACCCCTCTGTACTCCCGATCGTCATCGTCAGTGATGAGGCCGACAATCGCAGAGTCATCAGAGAACTTCTGCAGGTGACAGGTTGTGGAACTGTATTTGTAGTCCGAGGTGTAGAGGGTGAACAGGAAGGGAGCCAGCACAGTTCCCTGCGGCGCTCCCGTGCTGCAGAGGAGCACGTCAGACACACAGTCCTGTGTTCTCACGTACTGTGGCCGGTTTGTGAGGTAGTTGTGAATCCATGTGATGAGGTGGTGGGCCACTCCCGCCTGCTCCAGCTTGTCTCCCAATAAGGCGGGCTGGATGGTGTTGAAAGCACTTGAGAAATCAAAGAACATGATCCTCACCGTGCCCCCCGCCTTCTCCAGGTGGAAGAGTGAAGTGTGGAGCAGGTAGATGATGGCATCATCCACACTGATGCCAGGCTGGTATGCAAATTGGAGTGGGTCCATTGAGGAGCTGACCAGGGGGCGCAGATGGACGAGGACCAGTCTCTCCAGGGTCTTCATCAGATGAGACGTCAGCGCCACTGGTCTGAAGTTGTTGAGCTCCTTCGGATGGGGTGTCTTTGGAACCGGAACCAGGCAGGATGTTTTCCACAGCTGGGGGACTCTGCCCAGCTTCAAGCTCAGGTTGAACATGTGCTGGACGATTCCACACAGCTGGTCTGCGCAGGATTTGAGGAGCTGGGAGCTGGTCCCATCTGGGCCTGCCGCCTTCCTCGCCTTCATCTTCCTCAGCTGGTTCTTCACCTGAGATGTTGTGAGGAACAAGGCTGAGCAGGAGGAAGTGGTGGTTGTCTGATGAGGCTGGGAACTGGAGCCTGTGGAGAGAGAGAGGGGCGAGAGAGGGGGAGAGAGGGTCTTGTTCGCAGTGGCAGGAGGGGTGGGTGGGGGCTGCATCAGGGAAGCCTGAGCGGGGTCAGACATTTGATCAAACCTATTGAAAAATAGGTTCAACTCATTTGCCCACTGAAGCCCCCCCCCCTTCTGGGTCTTACCTGCTTGTCCGTGGCCTGAGATGGTCTTCAGGCCCCTCCAGACATCCCTGGCATTGTTCCGCTGCAGTTGTTCTTCCATCCGCATCCTGTAGGACAGCCGTCCTTACCTCCCGGATCTTCGTGTATGGTGTGTGTGTGTGTGCACGTGTGAGGACAGGGGCAAGAAGTCCATGTGTTTTTACGTTTCAGTGTCCAGTTTGAGTTCGTCATTCTCAACATTAATCAGGTTGTAATGGTACATTTGGGCAACAAACCTACGATTAACCATCGTCTTTGTCATAAAAATAATGCAACATGAACAGACTACACATAACAAAATGAAAACTATAATTATCCCTATATATTGTTTTTTAAATTCTTCATAGTGGTCATAACATCAATAATTGTTTCATTTTTATTAAAAATTTAAATGCAGTAATGTACTCCAATCAAGGCTGATATTCCTTTATGTACGTCATTAATTTCCAAACAATATCTAATCTTTTTGTTCTGTGGCTTCAACATATTTATCATCTCATCAATATTAGCACCACAGAGTACTGAGTTTCGAGATCCTCACAATAGTCGTTCTCAAAATGATATTTTATTTTTATCAATTTAGCTTTGTTAAGGTAAGATATTTTATTGACAATCTAACATTAATATGCAAAGAACATGTACATTAGTACGAAATGTAAAAGAAAATTGTGGTGGGGGGGTGTGAATTGTTTTCTTCTTGGTAGGGGGGGCATGACAGGAAATAATTGAGAACCACTGGTCTCGTCACACACCAGCTCGGGTTCATTCCCTACCAGAGAAATGACATTCCATGTCCCCAGAGCTAGGCGCTTTATGTTGCCGGGGATTGGACTGCCTTTGACTGCCTCCTAGCTCAAAGGAAACCCAAATTCTTTGGTCCCGCCCACTGGTAGTGAGCCGAAGCCCTTGTATTAAATAATAAATAAATACATAAAATAAAAAAATTAATAAATTTAAAAAACGGACCGATCCACTGCTTGGGTTAGTTTGACCCACCTTGAGATCCGTTCCCACTCAGTGACAGTGTCTACAAGCCACTGCCACCAGGCCAGTGAACCCAACGTCCAGGCAGTGACAAAAAACGTGATCAAATTACATTGCTCATCATAAGGTGTTTGTGAGACGCTCTTTGTATGTTTCCTCAATTAAGACCTGTTTTCCATTGGTGTATTTGAAAAAAGTGGTGAACCTGTTAAATTCACTACAAAACGTTAAGAAGATGAAAGTAATGTTTGAAGGAATATTATTTTTCTATCGACGTGCCGGCGGGCGGGCACAGATAGAGAGTGATAAAGCAGCACCACCCGCGCGGGGCGTGCTGACGAAAAGGCAAGCGCTCCTCCTCTCATCGCGTCCTTATTAAGACAGAAAAAAGACGCTGTTGAATTTGACCTATTCGCAGTTCGAGCAGGTGCTTAACGCTGGAGAATATCACCACTTCGAAGTTCGAACTGCTGTTGAAACGGAGAGGTAAGTGTTTTTCGTTGGGTTTTTTTCAAAACATGCGTCGAGTGCATTTGTTCATAGTTAGAGATAGTTGTGTGGAAAACACTATACAAAGTAGCACCATGGATGTGGGCCTACAACACTGGCCTAGCAAACATGTGCTCCTACATCGACATAATTGACGAGCTCCAGTTAAGCATTGAATAATTATAAAACGTCATGGTGCTTTTACTCATTTAAAGAACTAAACCGACGCGTATTGTCATCCGGTGGTCAGGTTTGCATTGAATGTGAGCACGAGGGACGCTAGCTTGTTGCGTTAGCTTTGCGGAGCTAACAGCTTGCACTTTTGTTATAGAACCACAGAATGCAAGTACCATGATAATTTCTGTCATTAATTTTTGTGTAAGACACGATGTTCACTGGTTAATTACATGATTCTTAAAGCAAAGGTTACTGTGAATGCAATTTTGGTAAGATTTTTGTAGTCGCACTGCATAAATCTGTCTGTGTCTGTTGTTTAAACTTCAATATAAACTATTATGGTTGAAATCGTTAATTGGGATGGAGGAATTGATATTTTTTTAATTTATAATTTATTTTTCTTACACTGATATTGTTAAAACTCCATTTAGCCCATAGTATTAATAATTCTCAACACAATACTGTCTTTTTTCTTTATAGAATAAACAATGCCTTCCCTGAGATGCAGGAAGTCCCCAAAGCAGGATACTATTGAACATGCAGTCAAGGGTCTGGACAAGACTGCAGAGTTAGAAGCGAAGTATATAAACTAATTTAAAGGTATGATGTTAACGCTTTTGCTAAGATATATTATTGTTTTCTGATAACCAAGCTGACATCGTTTTTTAAGTGGTTATTTTACATTAAGAGTGTCTTGACCTTTTCTTTTGCCACTTTTGTCAGTTTCAAGTTATTTCAGTGAGTGTGAAACCTGATGGTAGGAGTTCTATCTAAATTAAGGCTGTACTTGATGACGCCCTCCGGCATTTTTATACCACAATAGACCGGTGAACAAGTCCGATATTGATAGTCTAGTGTAAAGCACGTAATACGTCACAGAGATCACGTGACGCGATCCAATATGACTGTGTACAGTGTATGTCATTGTTTTGAAACTAAATAATCTTAAAGTTTTTTTTTTACGTAACCAGGTGCAATTGACATTTGTACTTTCAGTCCTAATACATACTGGCTAATGCAATGCTGGAAAATGAATTTTGGCTGGTCTGTTCCTTTAAAATCATAAAGAAGGGCTCTGCTCTATCCCTCACAAGAAGCAATGTTTCAAACCACCCTACATTAGGATAGTGGCCCAAATGAATATGATGACTCCTTATTTGTGTGCTTAAAAATATGACGAAGCTAACTTGATTTCCCTGTTAACTAGGTCGAGGAGTATTTACCAAGGCCCCTTTCAGGAAAGACGACTTTATTCTTTATTATGGAGTACAGAGGAAAATTGATAGATTCTGATGAATCTCAACGCAGGAAGATGGATGGAAGAGGCACTGTCTTTTTGTTTGACTTCCGCCGGCAAGAAAAAACTTGGAGGTGAGGCAAAGATTGAGATGTTATCTTATTTTTGTTTTTATTTAAAAAAATAAACACATACTCATCCCATAAGTGTTAGGGGAAAAATCATTCTCTAAGCAAAAATGTATAATTACTTTTATTCATGCGTTGAATCTGTACAAATGAAAATATAGATCATGAAGTCTCAAAGACAAGCTGTTAATAGGGTCTGATTCCAATAGAAATTTCTTGTATGATTTGATTTAGATTTAAAAATTGTGGATTTCCTATTTTTATGTTTTGTGTACACAAGATTGTCTCAAAGATTAATTTCTGACATTGATTGAATAATTGTTTTTTTTTTTTTTAATCTATTTTAAGTGTTGATGCAGCTCAAGAAGATGGCAGTCTGGGAAGACTGGTTAATGATGACCACATGCACCCCAACTGTAAAATGAAGAAGATGACAACAGAGGACAGACCACACCTCTGTCTGTTTGCGCTCCGAGACATTGATGTTGGCGAAGAAATAACTTAAGACTATGGACCAGCTGGCCTTGGAGAACACAGGTTTGTAAGATGCATCTTTAAGTACAATAACAGAGCCCACTTGTGGTGTTCTGGTGATGTAGTTTCCAATTAGTTTGGCAATCTAATAAATGTATGTGAAGTTTCTATGGAAGTTGAACATGATGACTGACTGGGGGAGTTCTCCATTGTCCACTATCTGTAATTCAAATTTGTGGGTCTGAGTCAAAGTTTGGCTCTGCAGGAACAACGAACTGGTCAGGGAGTGACAGTATTACAAAGTTCTGCGTTACTCCTTTCTGGGCGGTGGCCCTGTTAGGCCATCATATGCCATATTGCAAATATCCCCATTGTGGGACTAATTAAGGACATCTTTATGTTGTGGTTTCCCTACCAGAACCAGCACCAACCCTGTATATTCATGATATAAAACACTGTTTCAATTTGATATTTAGCCTTTCTATACTGTAAAAATAGAAGACCCCAGGCTTTCCTGCGCTCCCTTGCCCAATTGGTGGTGTTCAGGAGACAACCTGGGACTGAAATATCAGTCACAACCAGTGTTGTTTTCGTCACTGATGACTATGACGAAAATACTTCGTTAACGCCCCTTTTTTAATGACGATGACAAGCTATACGAGGTTCTTTTATGACGAAAACATGACGTGATGTACATGAATTTTTTTCGTTGACTAGACAAAATTGTTAGCATGTGGTTCATAAATTATTTTATGTTGCTTTTAGTGAAATAAAGCCACAACAGTTGCCCAACAAAATGTTTTGCTTCTCTGCTTATTTTGGAGTAGTGAGTATTGATTCCACTGTTGCCACTTTTTTCTGTTTGTAATGAAGAATCCTTAGTAGTCCATCCAAAAGTCTTTGTTATTGGGTGGAAACCTTGAATGCCTTGTTTTAACTCAAATGGACTTAAACCCATCCATCCATCCATCCATCCGTTATCTGTACCGCTTCTCCTCACTAGGGTCGCGGGGGGTGTTGGAGCCTATCCCAGCTGTCTTCGGCAGTAGGCGAGGTACACCCTGAATTGGTGTCCAGCCAATCGCAGGACATGCATAGACGAACAACCATCCACGCTCACACTCATGCCTCGGGGCAATTAGAGTGTCCAAGCAACTTGCCATGCATGTTTTAAGAATATGGGAGGAAACCGGATTACCCAGAGGAAACCCACGCAGGAAGGCCGGAGCCAGAATCGTACCTACGACCTCAATATTGTGAGGCCATCATGCTAACCAGTTGGGCCACCGTGCCGCTTGGACTAAAACCTTTGTGAATAAATTGACGAAAACTAGGGTAAAACTTTTTTTGCGTTTCCGTCGATTAAAACTGGACTAAAACCCTTTTTTTAGTTTTCGTTGACTAAAACTGGACTAAAACTATAACGAATTGGGATGACTAAATGTGATGTAAACAAATCAGCACTTTGTCCAAATGACTTGGACAAAATCTAAAATGCCTGCCAAAAACAACACTGGTCACAACACGTGTCTACAGAAGATTAATTGGCATGGGCGAAATTAATTAGTTTTATTTCATTCATGAGCTTATGTTTTGTTTTGGGTGGCTAAGGCTTAAAATGTGTAAAAATCTAATCCAACCTCAAATATAATTAATTCAATAAATTTATGATGCTACTAAAACATCGAAGCAGCCTCCTCCAGGCTTTACAGACTCAGAAATGGAGGTATGCGTATCGTGTGCTCATCCTGTCGTGTCTCGAGATGTTAAAATTGCAGTTAGATAGACGTGTGCTGATTAGACAAGACTTCTAATATATCTGGTGTCACAGGATATTTGTCAGTGAATGTGTATGTCTGGTTTGAGGCTCACTCAGCTTTTTCTTGTGTTGTGGGGTCCAGTTGAGTTGAATTGCGAGTCAGGTATGTTGGCCATCTGACACCCAACTGTCAGGTTTGCGTTCGTGGGGACCCCGTAGAGCCATTTTTATTGTTGACATAAATCATAGCTAATCATCTTTTCCTTCATTATCATATGAAATACAGTTAGGAGTTGTATGTGCCTTTACTATGTTATAATCTTAGAACCTACCAGCCACTACAGCTGTCCGACAAGAAGACTTTTGGCTGTCCTGTGCTCCATTGCGGCCCTGGTGGCGTTCAAAAGACAACCTGTGACTGAAATATCAGTCACAACATATCTCTACTGAAGATTAATTGTCATGCGCTAAAGTAATTGGTTTTGTTTCATTCGTGAACTTGTTCGTTAAAATGTGTAAAATTCTGATCCATTTTCTTTTTTTGAATTCATTAAATTAATATTCAACTTGTTCATTAGGATGGAGGACAACCGACAATGACTGAATCGGCTGAGGTTGATGCCACCAGAACATCGAAGCAGCCTTCTCAAGGTTTGACAGACTCTGAAAAGGAGGTATGCGTATCATGTGGTCATCCTGTCGTGTCTTGAGATGTTAAAATTACAGTTAGATAGACCTGTGCTGGTTGGACAAGTTTTCTAATATATCTGGACATAAATCGTAGCTAATAATATTTTCCCTCATCATCATATGATATACAGTTATGCGTAGTGTATGTCTTTACTATGTTACAATCTAAGAACCTACCAGCCACTACAGTTCTCTCATTGGGAGACTTAAGCTTTCGTCAGGCTGTCGACTGCTGCATTGCCCTCTTATTGGCTTTAAGTACACAACCTGTAACTGAATTATCTGTCAGAACAGAACCTATGTGTCCACAGCAGGTGATTTGGCATGTGGATTCTTCAGATTTTTAGAAAATAGGTAAAATTGTGATCAAAAGTTTAAAATGTATAAAATTCTGGTATAGTTTGCAATAGTATATCTATTAAATCATTTCAAAACTTCTTAACAAGGATGGAGAACATTGGCTGTGACCGAATTGGTTGAGGTTTACATTACCAGGACCATTGAGCAGCCTCCTCGGGATCTACAAATTTAGGAATGAAGATATGCATCCCATGTTACAATCCTGTTATGGCCCGAGGTTTTGAAGTTGCAGTTACATATTGGGCTGGGCGATATGGCTGATAAGTACATAGCGATATAAGTATTTCATATGGGTCCATCGATACACATTGAATTCTTTTTTCGTATTATTTTATTCATTATTTTTTTTATTTTCCAATATTTTCACTGCCCTGTTAAAAAAACATTTAATGTAGTTTTCCTCCCGGGAGCTTTTTGTTACGGTCAATTAAGTGTTTTTGTTAAATATAGCTGCGTAGAATAATTATATGCATTATTATCGTACCACAATGTTTTGGTTTTGCAAATAATTTCCTAAAATCATTCTAATTTTATGACATTATTTTGTCATAATATCATTCATCAATATTTTAGTTTTTTTTTTTTTTCAAATAGAATTAAGACCTTTTTCTGTGCAGATTCCTCTGGGGATTAAGTATTTAATGGGTTCTCAATTTTCTCTTGGACTCTGATGCAACCCAGTCTCCTCCCTTGGACAAAAAATATGGGCTGAATCTTCCTTGGAATAACGACACAGATTCTGACGAATCATTGTCAAATCCTGCCCCTGAACTTTGTGCCTCAGACCCAGACCATATTACTATCCCAAGGCTCAGGAGGACCAAAAGTATACAGGTAAACAACCCATATAGATTTCAGGGAATCTTACAAGCAAATTGCATATATTTTATTGGTCTCCTGCCTTCTATCCTTTATATTTCGTTGTTGTTGTTGTTTTTTAGATTAAAAAAACAGGCTGACTTTGGAATGGAGAAGCATTATTACTCCAACTCAGATGACGGTGGAGATGAATATATTCCGGATACAAGTGAGGCCTCTGATTCAGACGGAAGTGAATCTTTGAAAATTGTGGACCCTCTCTTGAAGTCTAAGAATGCCTTCAGAGATTTTTCTCCCACACCACGAATCTCAAAAGCCACCTCAACGCAGGTTGTTAATCAAGGGCGTTCACCCGTTCGGAGGAGTAGCAGCACTGGTGTGATTCTTGAATTCTATGGCTCTTCAAATATTTGTGCAGTTTAACACAAATCATCCAAAATAGAATTCAAGCACATCTGTGACAGAAATTCAAATTCAGAAGTCAAAGAGAGAGAACAAAAAAAAAATCTAATGCTGCGCTTCTTCCGAAGACATATACTGTAAACAGTAAATGTATGTTAGGACAATCTTGAAAAAAGTATTAGAACACCCTTTACTTTTATTTCTTGTTAATTTTATTAACCAAAATATGTCCATTTTTATTACAGATTAATGAATACAAAATTAAAACTCTAATCAGCTACTTTTTAATCGTTATATTTGTATAAACAAATGTTATACATCTGTGTGTTAACTTATACAAGAAATGACGGAAAAGCAAGGGTGGTTTAGTATTTTTTTATCGTATATAGTCTGTATAATATCTTTAACCTATGCTGATGCTGTTTAATACTGATTTAAATAATAATAATAATGTCATAATCTGTTGGTTTTACATGAACAAAACCTTTCAAGCACTTTTTAAAATTCTAAATACTACCTCTTGTCAGTAAGTTGGTTCACAGCACTGCCTTGGAGTGAAAGTGTGTAGTGCTGAGACAGTCGGTATGTGCTGAGTCGTCTGACGTTTGTGTGACTGGTACCCAGGAAGGTAGCAAAACCAGGCAGTGTGTATGTCGTACCCAGGAAGGCAGAGAAACCAAGCAATATGTATGTGGTACCCACGAAGGCAGAGAAACTAAGCAGTGTGTATGTGGTACCCGGGAAGGTAGCAAAACCAGGGAGTGTGCATGGATACAGACCCCAAAAGTGATTAAAACCAAATAAAGTCCCCAGAAGATCATCTGTAGTCAGGTGAAGGACCCTGTACTTTGTTCAACTCATTTACTCCCTTAGACGTACAAAGACGTCTTTTAATGCAATGGCGCCCTCTACCAAAGACGTATAAGTACGTTTCCTGTCTTTTTTACGTCATAGTGTACATAAGGGTCTGATGCAACCTCTGACTGAGAATCAGCCTTGTCCGCATTGTGAATCATGTAAAAATCACCCAGCAGGGGGCAGAGGTGCAAAAGATCCGCCTTGAATCTGCGCCAGAGGTACAAATGGGGGGGCGGGATCCTGGGGTAGACTTATAAGTGTGGAGAGCAGCGTGGGTAGCAGCAGCATCGGCAGCACTAGCAGCAGTCGCATTAGTAGCGTTAGCAATGAAATCCTCCAAGCAAATGACGATCGAGGAATGCTTTTTTTTTAAAAAAAAGCTTCCTAAAAGCATCAAGGCGATGGAGACGCTTTGGTTGAGAGGATGACGCTTCGTCGTCGTCACAACAAAACGGCGTCTAAAGAGGGTGCGCGTGCCTTGCGGCCTGCATCGCCTGCCTTCGGACAATAGCCAAAGCAGCTGAGAGTCCTCACCAGATCCCCCCGAACGAGGAGGTAAGCGCTCGCAAGTTACCATTGAACATGTGGTTTTACCCCTCATGCTTTTATTGTACATATCATGCATCTTGCGGGCAGAAAATGTCGCGTAAATGTGCAGTTAGACGCGAGCTTGCTCGCTGACTTCCTCATCCGGCCGCCTCTATTGCACAATTACACGCGAGCGTAAGTCCTCGCCGACGAGGAAGTAAACGCTCGCAAGTTACCATTAAACATGTGGTTTTAGCCCTCATGCTTTTATTGTACATATCATGCATCTTGCGGGCAGAAAATGTCGCGTAAATGTGCAGTTAGACGCAAGCTTGCTCGCTGACTTTCTCGTCCGGGCGCCTATTGCACAATTACACGCGAGCGTAAGTCCTCGCCGACGAGGAAGTAAACGCTCGCAAGTTACCATTGAACATGTGGTTTTAGCCCTCATGCTTTTATTGTACATATCATGCATCTTGCGGGCAGAAAATGTCGCGTAAATGTGCAGTTACGCGCGAGCGCATCTCCTCCCCGACGAGGAAACAACAATACTGAATGGTGTGGTAATCATGCATACTTTCTAAAATTCACAGATTGTGCATCCCGCGGCAAGAAAGTTCCTCCTCGTCTTGTTGGTGTAAAGAAAGGTAAATTATAATATGAAACTTCACACGCCAGCAATAAAATGCAGCAATAAATATATATTTCCAATTGTTTGTATTTCTGTAATTTACAGGTTGTGCATCAGGAAGCAGTGGTTCCGGATGGCGTCACACTGGATGGCAACCGAGGAAAATCGACTTTACAGCAACCCCTGGACCACTGAATGCCGCTGCCCATTTGGAGTCTGAGGAGCCAGCTGATTTCCTGCAGCTGTTTCTCACGGATGAGCTTCTGCAGCACATCGCGGATGCCAGCAATCACTTCCCAGACAATTATTTTCACACAAACCCCAGTGGACAAACACAAGCTCGCCTATTTTCCACGGACCAGCAAAGCCAGACCACAACGAAAGTGTCGGGTCTGTTTGTGCAAAGGCAAACGGAGTGAAACAAGAATGTGGTGTGAACTATGTTGTGTGCCCTTGCATCAAGGCAACTGTTTTATTTTATATCACACAAAAAAAAAGTATGTATGACACTGATGTATTTCATTTTTGTACATAGTTCAACAGTTCAGTCGTTTAGTGTTATGTGCAAATAAATTTATTTTATCAAAAACATTTTTTGTGCTTTTTTTTGTTATTTTATAGAAGGCATGCATTATTTAGATGTTAGAGGTGTCATAAAAGCCATAAATAATAGTGTCAAAATTCAAATTATGGTCAAAATGCATCAGTTTACAAAAAGCTCATTTTCTCAGTTTTTTCCCCAGGGATTGGAGTTTTCATGAAATTTAGCTATTTTCAAATGCCGATTGCTCAAGAATGGAAAAAGATAGGAACAAACATTTTTTTCTGTTGAAAGAAGAGAGTCTCATCTTTCTTCGGGTGTGCTCCATGTCTATATAGCATTAGAATACTATATTCTGTGGGCCTTGCAATATTAGTCAAAACCCAGGAAAACGCTGGGATTGAGCGGGTTGCTCCAGTGAAAATGGCTGGTATTTAATGAGTTAAGACTGGTTAGGACATCCGGCTCGCAGTCCCAAGGTGCAGGGTTCGATCCCGGGACCCAGCTTTCCTGTGTGGAGGTTGCATTTGTGAGTGAGTTTGAGCGCAGATGGTTGTTCGTCTTTGCGTGCCCTGCGATTGGCTGGCAACCACTTCAGGGTGTGCCCCGCCTACTGTCCGTTGACAGCTGGGTAGGCTCCAGCACGCTATCCTTGTGAGAATAAGCGGATTGGATATTACATGTATGTGTTTATGCCCTAGGCCAGGCGAGGGCAAACTACGGCCCGGGGGCCACATGCGGCCCGTTAAGTTTTAATCCGGGCCGCCGAACTTGAAAAAAATTTAATGAATAAACCTTGTTAATGTTTTATTTTCTAAACACTGTGGTTTTCAAAGACAAATATTATTGTTGGAATGCTTTTATTCACTTTCATTTAAAATTAAATGTATTTTTTTTCTCAGATGAGGTGAGGTTTCCAAAACACTCCATCCATCTGCTCCTGGTCCGGCCCCTCTGTCATATTTTAGAACCCATTGTGGTCCTCCAATCAAAAAGTTTGCCCGCCCCTGCCCTAGGCTTTGTGTCTTTGCTTGGTTGACTGTGTAATGAGTGTATGAATGCATTTCTTTCTACCAGACACCTTGGACTTCCCATGGCAGATTAATAATCTATTTTATCTATCCATCAGGGTCACGAATGTCATTTGATGAGTAGAGAATTTAGAGTCTCCAATTAACCTAATATACATGGATTTGCGCATGGAAACCTGAGAAAAAGCCCTTAGTCCTACTTTTCCATCTGAACCACTTTATCCTCACGAGGGTCACAGCCGTGACATCCCAGCTGACTTCAGAAAGTAAGTGGGCGACGACTCATGATCTCTTGGTTGAATAATATTGTTAGGGGCTCAAAATGGCCCTCTACAATAAAATGGCAGAAGAATATTACATACTCTCTGGCAGAAGAATATTGCGTTTTTTTTGTTTTGTCCAATTAACTTAAATAAAACTTGGGAAAATTTAATGATTACATGTAAACCAGCTGGTCTTCCACATACCAAGCCCTGGCTAAAACTGACTGAAAAATGCATGATGTGTGCCTTTTAAACTCCTCGGCCCATCCACTATGCCAGGGATGGGCAAACTTTTTGATTGGGAGGGGGGGGGCACAATGAGTCCTAAAATACATTTAATTTTAAACGAAAGTGAACAAAAGCATTACAACAATATATATGTCTTTGAAAAACCACAGTATTTAGAAAATAAACCATTAACAAGGCTTATTCATTTAATTTTTTTCAAGTTTGGGGGGCTGGATTGAAACGTTTAACGGGCCACAAGTGGCCCCCGGGCCGTAGTTTGCCCAAGTGCCCTAAGCCAATTGATTCTAAAAAATAACAGTTTTCTTCATCAAAACAACATTTTATGATCAACATAAATGTTAGTGAGTACATAAAGGTATACTCATTCGATCTATCATAACCCCATGCACTTAGACTGTACAAAAAAAAGAAAATTTTTATTTTAAAACCTAGTATTTCGCCATGACGTCACACGCTAGCGTCAAGTGCTTGGCGCTAAAAACCCGGAAGTAACAGCGGCGCTCGGTTTGAAAGTGGAGAGTTGTGCATGGTAGGCGAATTCGGGAGAAATGTTTGTTGAACACGAGGACTGTGGCGTAGAAGATGGTTTAACAGCGATCTAGTGCGCACCCAACCGTGATGGCTGACCAACGAAATAAATGCGGACCGACGGAGTGGACTGACAGGACGTGGAAAACAGGTGTGTGGCATGTGTGCGTGTGCACGAATGTGGGAGCGCGTTCACTATGGTGGCAGCGATCGCAAAGCAGCAGCACCACTCCTTGACAAAAGTATTGTACTTTCTCTGATGTTTTGGGTTTGCTCTGCTTTGGGGTTTGTAGTTCTGGCCACGCAAAAGTAACAAAGCAAGTTCTTGGATGTCTGCTTTTTTCTTGAACTGTTAATTGGTTAACATCGTGGCTCTTATTTTTATCTAATGTATGGAGTTTGGTGGCTATCTATATGCACAACTATATTAGTTGCACTTGAAATTGCATACAGAAAATTAGTATAAATAGGTTACGCTATAAAGTATAACAATATTAACAATCGTTATTGTTGTTACTGTTTATTTATTTTATTTTGCAATAACTGTGCTCCAAGCTTAGCTGTTGTGCCAGCTGCCAAGTAAAAATATGTAATCTCACTCAATAATAGGAATAAATACTTAACTAACATCTCAATTTTTCGGGTTGGGCTGTGGGGGAGGGGAGGGTGGCTGCCTGACATAAAGCAGACTGTCCTGCACATGCGCAGACCAGCCGAGTGTGTGAAGTGTGCGTAAGTGCAGTACCGGGACCGACCACTAGACAGCGATCCTGAGTAATTTTTCCGCACACACATTTCTAGCACACTCGTCTTGTTTTTGTGACCTTCCTGGGAAGCCCTGAAACTTTGACAGGACCTCCCCCTGAGCTTCTTATCACTGAATTCAATGCTCTTTTTTGTGGGGCCCAGATTTTTGGTCCCCACAAAAATTTTGGTCCCCTACAGTGGGTGTGCTGTCCGATGTTGGTCCCCAACATGTAGCTTATACAAACACACACACACACCCCTACTTGTTTTTGTGACATTGTTGGGCCACCTGAGCAAAACTCACATTGTGGGAACCACCCTTTCTAGTGGTTGTACAGCTCTGAAAAAAATCAGGCAGTGTCCAGGAATTTAGTTAAACACAAAAACCACTTCAAATTACCAATTAATGACCTGGAGGTCAAATGAGTGACTCAAGTGCATGTAATTCAGTCACTGTAGCCCAAAGATTCTCTGGGCCAGTGGATGAACCATTATTCGTCTTGGACAGCATTGAAGCAGGCCGTAGCCTGGTTTCTAAAGCTGAAAGACTTACTGACAGAGTAAAGGAAAATAGAAAGGAGTTAATCACATTAGGTGAAGAAGGCAAGATGAATTTATTCAAGAGAACTGTCAAAGGAAAGTATTTGACCTGCGACGACTTGGATAAAGCAGAAAGAGAACTTGTGAAATACTGTCAAAGGCGAAGTTTCAAAAAAGATTTAGCCATATTTGAAAAACAAAAAAGGGTGAAGAAAAGTAGCCCACTTTACAAGTTCAATATAGTACTTCAAGATGGTGTCATGAGGGTTGGTGGACAGTTGAGCCACGCAGCCATGCCTGAAACAGCAAAACAGCAAGCCATCTTGCCAAGGATTCACATAACACAAAGCTAGTCCTGAGATACATTCATGAGATTACAGCTCACGCTGGAAGGAACCACATGATGGCTAATCTGCATCAACAGTTTTGGATACCTCGAGCTGCTAGAGTCATCAGAAGAGTGCTACCTGACGATCCGCCTTTCAAGAGAATTGGCGTTGATTATTTTGGTCCATTCTAAGTAAGTAGGGTTAGAGGACAAGTAAAGAGATACGGCGTGATTTTTACATGTCTCGCTGTACGAGCCGTACATCTGGAAATTGCATCTTCACGTGACACAGATGCTTGTCTCAACGCAATCCGAAGATTTCTTGTCAGAAGAGGACAAGTGAGAGAGATGTATTCTGATAACGGAACCAACTTTAGATCAGCTGACAGTGAAATGAAGAAATCAATCAAAGAATGGAACACTAAGTAAATCGAGAAACACATGCTGCAAAAAGGTATTCAGTGGCATAGCAATCCCCCAGCAGGTTCCCACCACGGAGGAAGCTGTGAGCGACTTATTTGGTCTGTGAGAAAAATCCTGAATGTCACTGTAAAAGAACAAATTTCGGGTGAAGAAAGTCAATATACCTTGCTTGGTGAGGCTGAAGCAGTTATAAACAGCAGGCCTATCACAAGGACATCTTCCGACCTCAACGACTTGGAAGCACTCACACCCAACACTCTGTTGTGGCTGAAGGTCAAACCTGAGTTACCTCCTGGAGTCTTCTGTAAAGACGACCAATACGCCCCAATACGTACCTCTGGGAATGAGCTGGTCAGCTCTTTAAAGAGTATTATGTAAGTTGAAATACATTAATCCATTTTTCTTTTTTGGACCATCTTTAACTGTGTAGTGTGTAATGTCTAAAATACAAAATGATCTGATTTTAGGGTGCAGTTGACGACTGTGGCACAGGTCCTCGCTCTACAAGTGCTAATAGTCTTCGGCAAAGAGAAAAATCTGCCATAAGGTACAGAAAACATTGGCATCAGAGTAAATGGATGCATGTTTTTGCAATGTGCGAGGAAACTGGCGAACTCAGAGAAAACTACGCAGGCTTGGGAGAACATGCAAACTCTACACAGGAAGGCCGGAGCCGGAATCGATCCCACAACCTCTGCATTGTGAGACCATCGTGCTCACAAGTCGCCCACCGTGGCGGCCGTCCATTATGAATGCCATCCCACCATCCATTATCTGTACGGCTTCTCCTCACAAGGGTTGCGGGGGGTGCTGGAGCCTATCCCAGCTATCTTGGGGCAGTAGGTGGGGTACACCCTAAACTGGTTGCCAGCCAATCGCAGGTCACACAAAGACAAACAACCATCCGCGCTCACACTCACACCAATTTAGGGTGTCCAAACAACCTGCCATGCATGTGTTTGGAATGTGGGAGGAAACCGGAGAACCCACGCAGGCGTGTGGGAAACATGCAAACTCCAAACAGGAAAGCCGGAATCAATCCCGCGACCTCTGCATTGTGAGACCATCGTGCTAACAAGTCGCCCACCATGCATCCCTGCTAAATAAATGATTAATTTTTACATTTTAGTATTTGTAAGCGATCTTGTGTTCATGACAGCATTTTCAACAGTGTGGGTGTTTGTATGAAAGCATTTCACTCGTGTATGGGCATGAGCATGTTTCAGTTGTATTTATGAATAACAATAATTTCACAATTGTGCCTGAGCGCCTTTCACTGGTGTGTATGAGAATGTTTCACCTATGTGTATGAGCGCATTTGACGAGTGTATGAGCAACAACTATTTCACTAGTGTGTATGAGAGCGTTTCACTCGTATGTATGATAGCGTTTCATAAGTATGCATGAGCAACAACAATTTCACTGGTGTGTAAGAGTGCATTTCAGAAGTGTGAAGCGATTCCTGACTTTTGTCCCCAACGGCACCTCATACTCCCCATCTCCCGCTCACTTCTCCTGACCCCATGAGCCATCCCCGTTGCTACTACATGGAGATTTGATGTGTTTTTTTGTTTTTTTTGTTATTAGCTTCTTCAACATCTCTTCTGATTCTCATCTCTTCTCTGGCGCTCGTCTCCGCCTGTCTGATTTGAAGTCGACCTCAGAATTTGCACTATTTTGACATGACTTCTGTGGTAATCACTACTGACATATTGTGTCATTTGCTCAATAATACATTAAAATTATAATAAATAATTAAAATGGGTCCGGTGCCGAGCTCTGGCTTCATATCTTTAAAAGTGGTCTTCTCAAATCTGTTACTAATGGCCTCTAAATCAGTTGTGGTAGAGAAGGGGCAAATTAGACCTTATGGCATCTTAATTTGGTCAAGTCTTGTACCCATTTTCAAGGCCAGCGACTATTGCTTTAGCTATATACAAGAAAAGGATTACTCTGAATATACACAACAACAAATCCCAGATGTCCAACCCAAATGTTGTTTCAAAATAATCCAGTTCAGATGATAAACAAATGTATTGGTATGTTGAGGTCATTATTTCAAATCAAAATATACACTTCTTTTTCAGACAATGGGGAGGATCGAAGAAGTGGAAAAGTTGCAGGAGTAACTTCAAAACAATGCAAAGAGACAGAATCTGGAAGAATGTCAAGTTTGTCCATGTTTATATTTCTGGAATTTAGTGGGCGTGCATCTCGAAATGTTTGGGGATGGTTCGGGCTGCCAGACAAGACTTTCACTGCGAGCGCTGGACCACTGGATGCTGCGGCAAACAGCGGACTTCTTGCAGCTATTTATTACCAACAAGCTACTCCTGCACATCAATGATGCGGATGGCACAGACTGCTTTGCAGACAATTATTTTGAGGCAAAACCAAGAGGTCTGTAAGCACTCTGAAAACAAAGTAAAATATTTGACACCCACGGCAAAAAAAGCCATGCTACAGCATAGGGCTGGGCGATAAACCGAAAATTTACCGTTACCGAAATTTATTACAATGACCGAAATCATTTTGCCCATGTCGGTAAATTCGATGAATAAAAAAAGAAAAGCCTTTTGTCTGCGGCAATGTTCATGCCCCTTTAAGACCGCTACAGCGCCTCTAGTCATGTGACTCCACCCGTCTGTCGCTCTCGTTGCTGGCGATTCAAATCCAGAAGCTTTCTCACCACCCACAACACAACCATGCTGTGCTGAAAGTTCAAAGTGAGAAGCAAGGTTCGACAAGTGACAACAGCCCATGAACGGAGGCGACACCATACGAGAGAACGTCTCAGAGGTGGACGCGATAGCTTAGCACATAGCTAAAGATAAAGCTCCTCTAGTTACGTGGCGCGCACAGGATTTAAACGCTTCATGAAAGCCGTATTTCCCGATATGGACTACATCGGGCCGGGAGCTTAGACATGTCAAGCATTTTGCATCTACATCCGACTTGTGGTCGGGTCGCAACATGGATCCCTGATTGAGCCTAACTGTGCATTACATAGATGACAAGTGGCGACTGCGCAGCAGAGTACTCGAGACGGCACATTTTCCCCGATAATACCCACTTGTTTATTTGGCTTGCATTGACATTTTCTTTCATTTTATTTAGCGTTTTTTTATTTGCCATTATTTACATCATGAGAGCATCTTGGCGCAATCTATTTGCAGAAAAAGATTTCGCAAGAGGTACCCTTTTTCTTTGTGACATTGTTCAAGTCATGCAAAGCAAGCTCAGGGTTCGCGGTTAACCGCTTCCCGATTGCCCGGGGCAAGTGAAATTTGGCCACGGGCAAGGTAAAATTATGGGCAACTTGCCCGACCGGGCAAGCATTTTTTAAAGCAGCCAAATATCTTTAATTTTGACGAAAACGGTGGTGTGATCTGTTTGTGTGCACTGTATGGTGATGGTTTAACCCAGACAACCCCTTATGTTTTGGTATGGTCCATTGGCCTTATCGGGGGCAATGGGCGGGCGCTACGGGGATCAGTTAGTTCAGTGAATGTCGAGTTAAAGTGGACGTCAATAAATCCCGCAGTATTGGAACTCGCTGTCGTAGCATCCTCATTTGAAGTTTGAAAAACACAACAAAAACCTACGATATTTTGGCCGAAAATTGGCGACGAGTTCGTTCAAATCCGAACATTTCGGATTCCTCTGACATGACTAAAATAGCTCGAATATTTTTAAGTAGACAATTCAGTTGTGAGTAAGGAAGGGAGTAATATTTGATTATTGGCTGTTAATTCATTAGCTCCATGATGTGACCTGACATAGTGTCAGTGACTGTGTTCTGTTTATGCTATGAAACTTATGGAGGCAGCACCACAGGCACTGGTCTTAAAGGAATACACAAATTTGCCACACTCATAATTTACTCATGTGATTCCTCAATTAATACGCTCTCCTGGACTTAAAATTGATCATCTGGATTGCTGTAATATCATTTTCCCAATTTAACATGCAGATTTGTTAATTATTAAAACTACAATTAACATTTTCAATAACTGCACAGGATGATACATTTGCTCTTGTGAGTAGGGTTTCATGGTTGACGATGAAAACAAGATTAATTTATGCTTATCAGATTATATGTTTATTTACATTTGTGGCGCACATTTTACAACCATAAACATTTTATTCTTAGAGAAAAAAAATTGTCACTTGCCCAAGTCGGGCAAGTAATTTGGCCACTCGGGCAAGGCAAATTTTAGTGGCACTTGCCCTATGGGCAAGCAGTTTTTAAAGTTAACCGCGAACCCTGCAAGCTATTTGGAATGTTCATACAAATGATTTTTGTACTTTTATTTTTCATTGAAAGTAAAGTGTACCAGTTGGTCAATAAAAAAAACAGTCAATATGCAATTCCTGCATTTATTTTGATTTTAGTCCACGTGGGAATTTATTGTGCATTTATCGTTATCGAGGTAAAATTGCTCGATTTCTCGCGATATTGATTTGAGGTCATATCGCCCAGCCCTTCTACAGCATGTATACAGTGTGAGACGTGTTGTGTTCACTTGCTCCAAGGCAATTGTTTTTAAGTGTATACCACATACCCAACGAATTGTGTAATTTGTATGGCGGGGTGTACACATGCGTTGCAAAAACACATGCACACACTGTCACTCACGCACTTCCGTATATAGTTTATTTCAGCACCTTTTGTCATGCTGTTTTTATTTTATAGAAGGAAAGCATTATTTTGATGTCTGAGCTGTCACAAAAGAAAAAATAGAACTGTTGAAGTCAAGTCAAGCTTGTGCTTGAAATGTTTGTTCTTAGTTTCTCAGTTTTTCGTGAGCAATGGGAATTCAGTTATATTCAAACGCTGTCAGGTAAAGGCTCCATATTTTTATAGCATTATAGCACACTATTCTGTGGGCGCTAGAATTGAAGGGTTTGCGTTAGTAAAAATAGGTGGGATTAAATGAGCTGAAGTGTATCTCTTGAGTGCTCCTTAAATATTTGCCTGTGTTGGTATATTTTATTTTGGTCGTGTCATGTTTATTCTTACGCTGAAAGAGACATGAGGTGTTCGAAAAAAATAAATGATTTTTTTTTCCCGGTCAAAACTACCAATGGTGTCTGTTTTTTTTCCCTCCGTGAAATGTACGAGTTATCACTTTGACGCGCATGATGTCACGTGGCTGGAGGACTGGAAACTTGCACGAACAACATTTACGTTGAAATGTAACAATGACACATATATCGACATCTAACAAACATGCATGGGCATCTAACATTGACACTTACATTGACGTCTATAACATAAACCATTACAATCACATCTAACAAACACGGACATCTAACAGACACATCGACATCCATCATAAACATTTACATAGACATCGACATCTAACCAACCTTTACATAGACATCTTACACACATCGACATCTAACAAACATTTACATAGACATCTAACATAAACACATCTAATATAGACACATAGATTGACATCTAACATCGACACATTGAGATCTAACATAGACATACATTGACATCTAACAAAGACTGTTACATCGACAACTAACATCGACACAAGGCTTTGTCAAATGACACGTCATGACGACATATACAGAGACACAAGGCACAACAGCATATTTTTGGTACAAATTGAACCCGATATGTTAGCTACCTCGTTCGACTTAAAGGGTTAGCGAACTTGTTATGGTGGTTGAGGCGTGGTGGCTACCCAGCTCGTGTAGTGTATATTAAACTTAAGTTAATAATTTATGACCAGTAAACACGGATGTTGTAACGCAAAACAATGTTCAAATGTTAGTTTTTTTTCAACACATTTCATGAGAAAAAGCTCTACTTGTCTGTGAGAAATGTATGTTGTAGACCCATTATATAACACAATATTACACAATTTTACATTGGAATTTCATTTAATAAAACATTGACAATTATCTTTACAAACACTGTGTATGATTCATCTTTTCATTTGTTGTTCAATGAGCAAAACAGTGGCGATCAAAACAGTGCAAATTAAATGACATTTTATAGGTATCTGGCTGCAATACAGTGAACCCTCGCTACTTCGCGGTTCACCTTTCGCGGGTTCAGTGCTTCGCGGGTCTAAAAAATATTCGGGGGCATTGTAGTTTCGCCGAGCGGCACGACGGGGCGCTGGAGTGGTTAGACGGCCGGCGTGCGCCGAAGAAGAACGTGGGCGAAGAGGAGAGTGGACAAAGAAGAGCACGTTCCCCCGGGCACGATTTGGGGCGACGTTTCGCGCGGTTCGGACCGTACCAGAGCTCCGGCCAGCGTGCGTGGCAGTTAAGCCGAAGAGGAACAACTTCCGCCCGGGCACTAGCGGGGCGACATTTCGCTCCGTTCGGGACCGTGCGAGAGCTCCGGAGGAGACCGGCCGGCGTGCGTGGTTGTTAAGCCGAAGAGGAACACCTTCCGCCCGGGCATGAGCGGAGCGCGAGGCTGTCAGTTATGAATGAATAAATGAATAAATAAATGAAGAATGCCAGGGCACACCGGACGGCGTACCAGCAGGTAAAAGTCGAAGTAATTAAATAAATACAAAAAGAAGTAATTGAATAAATACAAAAATAATGGCTGGGGAATAAAAAAATGTTTTAATAATTTTTTTTTTTGTTATAACATGAATTTCACCCTCTCTCTCTCTACCCGTATATATATATATATATATATATATATATATATTATTTTATTTATTTATTTTTTTAAGCATTTTTGAAGGTGCGCCGCTACTTCGCACTTTTTTTTTTTAAGCATTTTTGAAGGTGCGCCGCTACTTCGCACTTTTTTTTTTTAAGCATTTTTGAAGGTGCGCCGCTACTTCGCGGATTTTCAGTTTTCGCGGGTGGTCTCGGTCCCCATTAACCGCGATAACCGAGGGTTCACTGTAGTAAGTTACATTCTAATTTACATTTACAGGTAATGGAAATGACTACTGGTAACCTCAATTTAACTGTATTTCAGTCAGAATGCCTCAAACATCATAAAAAAATAAAACGTTGAGTATTATTTCTCCTTCAAAATGTCAGAAGAAATACTCTATAATGGCCTGACGACATTAACATAGTTTATAGTATATAGCAGGGGTGGGAAAACTTTTTTATTGGCGGGCCACAATGGGTTCTAAAATTTGACAGAGGGGCTGGACCAGGAGCAGATGGATGGAGTGTTTTGGTAACCTCATCTCATCTGAGAAAAAAAATACATTTAATTTTAAATGAAAGTGAACAAAAGCTTGTCTTTGAAAAACCACACTATTTTGAAAATAAAACATTAACAAGGTTTATTTATTTTTTTTTCAAATTCGGCGGGCCGGATTAAAACGTTTAACGGGCCGCATGTGGCCCCCAGGCCGTAGTTTTCTCACGGCGGTATATAGCATAGCGGCATAGGTTCCCTCGTCAACATCAAGTGAGTTACCCTCTTACCAAGACCAAAATACGGGGCTCCCCATCTCCCGGTCACTTCTCCAGACCCCAACAGTCACCCTCGTTGCGAGAACTTTAAGATTCGATGTTTATTTTTTTTCGCTTCTTCAACTTCGTGTCTGATTCTTTTCTCTTCTCTGGCTCCAGGATTCCGCTGTCAATCAGATGACGATTGAGGCGGGACTTCCGGTTCAAAGTCACCCTCAGAGTTTGCAACCATTTGAGATGGCTTCTGTGGTAATAACAACTGTCATAGGTGCAATTTGCTCTATAAAGCATTAAAAAAAAAAAATAATAATAAATTACAAAAAATAGTCAAGTACAGCACTCGTCTCATAAACTAGGTAAGAATTTAGCGTTACTAACGTTGCTACACTATAAAGAGTGTTTTACTGACTAGCTAAACCCAGTTTTGGTTTAGCTGTTATAAAAGTTTGGTTTTTTAGTGCTGTAAATGCATTTTCAGCTCGCGCTGTACACATTTGCTATGAGAGGCATTATCTCATAAGGGAAATATTGGACAATCAAATTAATGACTGCCCAGGCATCAGGATGTCTTTTTACACTATATAAAGGTGGAAATTTACATTGGAAACGTTTAGTTTAGCTGTTAATGAAGTTTCGTTTTTTTTAGTGCTGAAAATTCATTGTCTGCTGGCGCTGTACACTTTTTCTAAGTGTTGCAATATCTCATGAAGGAAATACTGGACAATCAAATTAATGACTTTCCAGGCTTCAGGATGCCTTTCTACACTATATAAAGGTGGAAATTTACATTGGAAACGTTTGGTTAGCTGTTATAAAAGTTTGGTTTTTTAGTGCTGTAAATGCATTTTCAGCTCGCGCTGTACACATTTGCTATGAGAGGCATTATCTCATAAGGGAAATATTGGACAATCAAATTAATGACTGCCCAGGCTTCAGGATGTCTTTTTACACTATATAAAGGTGGAAATTTACATTGGAAACGTTTGGTTTAGCTGTTATAAAAGTTTGGTTTTTTTAGTGCTGAAAATGCATTTTCAGCTCGCACTGTACACATTTGCTATGTGAGGCATTATCTCATAAGGGAAATACTGGACAATCAAATTAATGACTGCCCAGGCTTCAGGATGTCTTTTTACACTATATAAAGGTGGAATTTACATTGGAAACGTTTGGTTTAGCTGTTATAAAAGTTTGGTTTTTTGTGCTGAAAATGCATTTTCAGCTCGCACTGTACACATTTGCTATGTGAGGCATTATCTCATGAAGGAAATACTGGACAATCAAATTAATGACTTTCCAGGCTTCAGGATGCCTTTTTACACTATATAAAGGTGGAAATTTACATTGGAAACGTTTGGTTTAGCTGTTATAAAAGTTTGGTTTTTTAGTGCTGTAAATGCATTTTCAGCTCGCGCTGTACACATTTGCTATGAGAGGCATTATCTCAAAAGGGAAATATTGGACAATCAAATTAATGACTGCCCAGGCTTCAGGATGTCTTTTTACACTATATAAAGGTGGAATTTACATTGGAAACGTTTGGTTTAGCTGTTATAAAAGTTTGGTTTTTTAGTGCTGAAAATGCATTTTCAGCTCGCACTGTACACATTTGCTATGTGAGGCATTATCTCATGAAGGAAATACTGGACAATCAAATTAATGACTTTCCAGGCTTCAGGATGCCTTTTTACACTATATAAAGGTGGAAATTTACATTGGAAACGTTTGGTTTAGCTGTTATAAAAGTTTGGTTTTTTAGTGCTGTAAATGCATTTTCAGCTCGCGCTGTACACATTTGCTATGAGAGGCATTATCTCATAAAGGAAATATTGGACAATCGAATTAATGACTGCCCAGGCTTCAGGATGTCTTTTTACACTATATAAAGGTGGAAATTTACATTGGAAACGTTTGGTTTAGCTGTTATAAAAGTTTGGTTTTTTAGTGCTGAAAATGCATTTTCAGCTCGCACTGTACACATTTGCTATGTGAGGCATTATCTCATAAGGGAAATACTGGACAATCAAATTAATGACTTCCCAGGCTTTCAGGATGCCTTTTTACACTCTATAAATGTGGAAATTTACATTGGAAACGTTTGGTTTAGCTGTTAATGAAGTTTCGTTTTTTTAGTGCTGAAAATTCATTGTCTGCTGGCGCTGTACACCTTTTCTAAGTGTTGCAATATCTCATGAAGGAAATACTGGACAATCAAATTAATGACTTTCCAGGCTTCAAGATGCCTTTCTACACTATATAAAGGTGGAAATTTACATTGGAAACGTTTGGTTTAGCTGTTATAAAAGTTTGGGTTTTTAGTCCTGTAAATGCATTTTCAGCTCGCGCTGTACACATTTGCTATGAGAGGCATTATCTCATAAGCGAAATATTGGACAATCAAATTAATGACTGCCCAGGCTTCAGGATGTCTTTTTACACTATATAAAGGTGGAAATTTACATTGGAAACGTTTAGTTTAGCTGTTATAAAAGTTTGTTTTTTTAGTGCTGTAAATGCATTTTCAGCTCGCGCTGTACACATTTGCTATGTGAGGCATTATCTCATAAGGGAAATACTGGACAATCAAATTAATGACTGCCCAGGCTTCAGGATGTCTTTTTACACTATATAAAGGTGGAAATTTACATTGAAAACGTTTGGTTTAGCTGTTATAAAAGTTTGGTTTTTTAGTGCTGAAAATGCATTTTCAGCTCGCACTGTACACATTTGCTATGTGAGGCATTATCTCATAAGGGAAATACTGGACAATCAAATTAATTACTTCCCAGGCTTCAGGATGCCTTTTTACACTCTATAAATGTGGAAATTTACATTGGAAACGTTTGGTTTAGCTGTTAATGAAGTTTCGTTTTTTTAGTGCTGAAAATTCATTGTCTGCTGGCGCTGTACACTTTTTCTAAGTGTTGCAATATCTCATGAAGGAAATACTGGACAATCAAATTAATGACTTTCCAGGCTTCAGGATGCCTTTCTACACTATATAAAGGTGGAAATTTACATTGGAAACGTTTGGTTTAGCTGTTATAAAAGTTTGGTTTTTTAGTGCTGTAAATGCATTTTCAGCTCGCGCTGTACACATTTGCTATGAGAGGCATTATCTCATAAGGGAAATATTGGACAATCAAATTAATGACTGCCCAGGCTTCAGGATGTCTTTTTACACTATATAAAGGTGGAAATTTACATTGGAAACGTTTGGTTTAGCTGTTATAAAAGTTTGGTTTTTTAGTGCTGTAAATGCATTTTCAGCTCGCGCTGTACACATTTGCTATGAGAGGCATTATCTCATAAGGGAAATATTGGACAATCAAATTAATGACTGCCCAGGCTTCAGGATGTCTTTTTACACTATATAAAGGTGGAAATTTACATTGGAAACGTTTAGTTTAGCTGTTAATGAAGTTTCGTTTTTTTAGTGCTGAAAATTCATTGTCTGCTGGCCTGTACACTTTTTCTAAGTGTTGCAATATCTCATGAAGGAAATACTGGACAATCAAATTAATGACTTTCCAGGCTTCAGGATGCCTTTCTACACTATATAAAGGTAGAAATTTACATTGGAAACGTTTAGTTTAGCTGTTATAAAAGTTTGGTTTTTTAGTGCTGTAAATGCATTTTCAGCTCGCGCTGTACACATTTGCTATGAGAGGCATTATCTCATAAGGGAAATATTGGACAATCAAATTAATGACTGCCCAGGCTTCAGGATGTCTTTTTACACTATATAAAGGTGGAAATTTACATTGGAAACGTTTGGTTTAGCTGTTATAAAAGTTTGGTTTTTTAGTGCTGTAAATGCATTTTCAGCTCGCGCTGTACACATTTGCTATGAGAGGCATTATCTCATAAGGGAAATATTGGACAATCAAATTAATGGCTGCCCAGGCTTCAGGATGTCTTTTTACACTATATAAAGGTGGAAATTTACATTGGAAACGTTTAGTTTAGCTGTTAATGAAGTTTCGGTTTTTTAGTGCTGAAAATTCATTGTCTCCTGGCGCTGTACACTTTTTCTAAGTGTTGCAATATCTCATGAAGGAAATACTGGACAATCAAATTAATGACTTTCCAGGCTTCAGGATGCCTTTCTACACTATATAAAGGTGGAAATTTACATTGGAAACGTTTGGTTTAGCTGTTATAAAAGTTTGGTTTTTTAGTGCTGTAAATGCATTTTCAGCTCGCGCTGTACACATATGCTATGAGAGGCATTATCTCAAAAGGGAAATATTGGACAATCAAATTAATGACTGCCCAGGCTTCAGGATGTCTTTTTACACTATATAAAGGTGGAATTTACATTGGAAACGTTTGGTTTAGCTGTTATAAAAGTTTGGTTTTTTAGTGCTGAAAATGCATTTTCAGCTCGCACTGTACACATTTGCTATGTGAGGCATTATCTCATGAAGGAAATACTGGACAATCAAATTAATGACTTTCCAGGCTTCAGGATGCCTTTTTACACTATATAAAGGTGGAAATTTACATTGGAAACGTTTGGTTTAGCTGTTATAAAAGTTTGGTTTTTTAGTGCTGTAAATGCATTTTCAGCTCGCGCTGTACACATTTGCAATGAGAGGCATTATCTCATAAAGGAAATATTGGACAATCGAATTAATGACTGCCCAGGCTTCAGGATGTCTTTTTACACTATATAAAGGTGGAAATTTACATTGGAAACGTTTGGTTTAGCTGTTATAAAAGTTTGGTTTTTTAGTGCTGAAAATGCATTTTCAGCTCGCACTGTACACATTTGCTATGTGAGGCATTATCTCATAAGGGAAATACTGGACAATCAAATTAATGACTTCCCAGGCTTTCAGGATGCCTTTTTACACTCTATAAATGTGGAAATTTACATTGGAAACGTTTGGTTTAGCTGTTAATGAAGTTTCGTTTTTTTAGTGCTGAAAATTCATTGTCTGCTGGCGCTGTACACCTTTTCTAAGTGTTGCAATATCTCATGAAGGAAATACTGGACAATCAAATTAATGACTTTCCAGGCTTCAAGATGCCTTTCTACACTATATAAAGGTGGAAATTTACATTGGAAACGTTTGGTTTAGCTGTTATAAAAGTTTGGGTTTTTAGTCCTGTAAATGCATTTTCAGCTCGCGCTGTACACATTTGCTATGAGAGGCATTATCTCATAAGCGAAATATTGGACAATCAAATTAATGACTGCCCAGGCTTCAGGATGTCTTTTTACACTATATAAAGGTGGAAATTTACATTGGAAACGTTTAGTTTAGCTGTTATAAAAGTTTGTTTTTTTAGTGCTGTAAATGCATTTTCAGCTCGCGCTGTACACATTTGCTATGTGAGGCATTATCTCATAAGGGAAATACTGGACAATCAAATTAATGACTGCCCAGGCTTCAGGATGTCTTTTTACACTATATAAACGTGGAAATTTACATTGGAAACGTTTGGTTTAGCTGTTATAAAAGTTTGGTTTTTTAGTGCTGAAAATGCATTTTCAGCTCGCACTGTACACATTTGCTATGTGAGGCATTATCTCATAAGGGAAATACTGGACAATCAAATTAATGACTTCCCAGGCTTCAGGATGCCTTTTTACACTCTATAAATGTGGAAATTTACATTGGAAACGTTTGGTTTAGCTGTTAATGAAGTTTCGTTTTTTTAGTGCTGAAAATTCATTGTCTGCTGGCGCTGTACACTTTTTCTAAGTGTTGCAATATCTCATGAAGGAAATACTGGACAATCAAATTAATGACTTTCCAGGCTTCAGGATGCCTTTCTACACTATATAAAGGTGGAAATTTACATTGGAAACGTTTGGTTTAGCTGTTATAAAACTTTGGTTTTTTAGTGCTGTAAATGCATTTTCAGCTCGCGCTGTACACATTTGCTATGAGAGGCATTATCTCATAAGGGAAATATTGGACAATCAAATTAATGACTGCCCAGGCTTCAGGATGTCTTTTTACACTATATAAAGGTGGAAATTTACATTGGAAACGTTTAGTTTAGCTGTTAATGAAGTTTGGTTTTTTTAGTGCTGAAAATTCATTGTCTGCTGGCGCTGTACACTTTTTCTAAGTGTTGCAATATCTCATGAAGGAAATACTGGACAATCAAATTAATGACTTTCCAGGCTTCAGGATGCCTTTCTACACTATATAAAGGTGGAAATGTACATTGGAAACGTTTGGTTTAGCTGTTATAAAAGTTTGTTTTTTTAGTGCTGTAAATGCATTTTCAGCTCGCGCTGTACACATTTGCTATGAGAGGCATTATCTCATAAGGGAAATATTGGACAATCAAATTAATGACTGCCCAGGCTCCAGGATGTCTTTTTACACTATATAAAGGTGGAAATTTACATTGGAAACGTTTGGTTTAGTTGTTATAAAAGTTTGGTTTTTTTCGTGCTGAAAATGCATTTTCAGCTCGCACTGTACACATTTGCTATGTGAGGCATTATCTCATAAGGGAAATACTGGACAATCAAATTAATGACTGCCCAGGCTTCAGGATGTCTTTTTACACTATATAAAGGTGGAAATTTACATTGGAAACGTTTGGTTTAGCTGTTATAAAAGTTTGGTTTTTTAGTGCTGAAAATGCATTTTCAGCTCGCACTGTACACATTTGCTATGTGAGGCATTATCTCATAAGGGAAATACTGGACAATCAAATTAATGACTTCCCAGGCTTCAGGATGCCTTTTTACACTCTATAAATGTGGAAATTTACATTGGAAACGTTTGGTTTAGCTGTTAATGAAGTTTCGTTTTTTTAGTGCTGAAAATTCATTGTCTGCTGGCGCTGTACACTTTTTCTAAGTGTTGCAATATCTCATGAAGGAAATACTGGACAATCAAATTAATGACTTTCCAGGCTTCAGGATGCCTTTCTACACTATATAAAGGTGGAAATTTACATTGGAAACGTTTGGTTTAGCTGTTATAAAAGTTTGTTTTTTTAGTGCTGTAAATGCATTTTCAGCTCGCGCTGTACACATTTGCTATGAGAGGCATTATCTCATAAGGGAAATATTGGACAATCAAATTAATGGCTGCCCAGGCTTCAGGATGTCTTTTTACACTATATAAAGGTGGAAATTTACATTGGAAACGTTTAGTTTAGCTGTTATAAAAGTTTGTTTTTTTAGTGCTGTAAATGCATTTTCAGCTCGCGCTGTACACATTTGCTATGTGAGGCATTATCTCATAAGGGAAATACTGGACAATCAAATTAATGACTGCCGAGGCTTCAGGATGTCTTTTTACACTATATAAAGGTGGAAATTTACATTGGAAACGTTTGGTTTAGCTGTTATAAAAGTTTGGTTTTTTAGTGCTGTAAATGCATTTTCAGCTCGCGCTGTACACATTTGCTATGAGAGGCATTATCTCATAAGGGAAATATTGGACAATCAAATTAATGGCTGCCCAGGCTTCAGGATGTCTTTTTACACTATATAAAGGTGGAAATTTACATTGGAAACGTTTAGTTTAGCTGTTAATGAAGTTTCGGTTTTTTAGTGCTGAAAATTCATTGTCTCCTGGCGCTGTACACTTTTTCTAAGTGTTGCAATATCTTATGAAGGAAATACTGGACAATCAAATTAATGACTTTCCAGGCTTCAGGATGCCTTTCTACACTATATAAAGGTGGAAATTTACATTGGAAACGTTTGGTTTAGCTGTTATAAAAGTTTGGTTTTTTAGTGCTGTAAATGCATTTTCAGCTCGCGCTGTACACATTTGCTATGAGAGGCATTATCTCATAAGGGAAATATTGGACAATCAAATTAATGACTGCCCAGGCTTCAGGATGTCTTTTTACACTATATAAAGGTGGAATTTACATTGGAAACGTTTGGTTTAGCTGTTATAAAAGTTTGGTTTTTTAGTGCTGAAAATGCATTTTCAGCTCGCACTGTACACATTTGCTATGTGAGGCATTATCTCATGAAGGAAATACTGGACAATCAAATTAATGACTTTCCAGGCTTCAGGATGCCTTTTTACACTATATAAAGGTGAAAATTTACATTGGAAACGTTTGGTTTAGCTGTTATAAAAGTTTGGTTTTTTAGTGCTGTTAATGCATTTTCAGCTCGCGCTGTACACATTTGCTATGAGAGGCATTATCTCATAAAGGAAATATTGGACAATCGAATTAATGACTGCCCAGGCTTCAGGATGTCTTTTTACACTATATATAGGTGGAAATTTACATTGGAAACGTTTGGTTTAGCTGTTATAAAAGTTTGGTTTTTTAGTGCTGAAAATGCATTTTCAGCTCGCACTGTACACATTTGCTATGTGAGGCATTATCTCATAAGGGAAATACTGGACAATCAAATTAATGACTTCCCAGGCTTCAGGATGCCTTTTTACACTCTATAAATGTGGAAATTTACATTGGAAACGTTTGGTTTAGCTGTTAATGAAGTTTCGTTTTTTAGTGCTGAAAATTCATTGTCTGCTGGCGCTGTACACCTTTTCTAAGTGTTGCAATATCTCATGAAGGAAATACTGGACAATCAAATTAATGACTTTCCAGGCTTCAAGATGCCTTTCTACACTATATAAAGGTGGAAATTTACATTGGAAACGTTTGGTTTAGCTGTTATAAAAGTTTGGGTTTTTAGTCCCGTAAATGCATTTTCAGCTCGCGCTGTACACATTTGCTATGAGAGGCATTATCTCATAAGGGAAATATTGGACAATCAAATTAATGACTGCCCAGGCTTCAGGATGTCTTTTTACACTATATAAAGGTGGAAATTTACATTGGAAACGTTTAGTTTAGCTGTTATAAAAGTTTGTTTTTTTAGTGCTGTAAATGCATTTTCAGCTCGCGCTGTACACATTTGCTATGTGAGGCATTATCTCATAAGGGAAATACTGGACAATCAAATTAATGACTGCCCGGGCTTCAGGATGTCTTTTTACACTATATAAAGGTGGAAATTTACATTGGAAACGTTTGGTTTAGCTGTTATAAAAGTTTGGTTTTTTAGTGCTGAAAATGCATTTTCAGCTCGCACTGTACACATTTGCTATGTGAGGCATTATCTCATAAGGGAAATACTGGACAATCAAATTAATGACTTCCCAGGCTTCAGGATGCCTTTTTACACTCTATAAATGTGGAAATTTACATTGGAAACGTTTGGTTTAGCTGTTAATGAAGTTTCGTTTTTTTAGTGCTGAAAATTCATTGTCTGCTGGCGCTGTACACTTTTTCTAAGTGTTGCAATATCTCATGAAGGAAATACTGGACAATCAAATTAATGACTTTCCAGGCTTCAGGATGCCTTTCTACACTATATAAAGGTGGAAATTTACATTGGAAACGTTTGGTTTAGCTGTTATAAAAGTTTGGTTTTTTAGTGCTGTAAATGCATTTTCAGCTCGCGCTGTACACATTTGCTATGAGAGGCATTATCTCATAAGGGAAATATTGGACAATCAAATTAATGACTGCCCAGGCTTCAGGATGTCTTTTTACACTATATAAAGGTGGAAATTTACATTGGAAACGTTTAGTTTAGCTGTTAATGAAGTTTCGTTTTTTTAGTGCTGAAAATTCATTGTCTGCTGGCGCTGTACACTTTTTCTAAGTGTTGCAATATCTCATGAAGGAAATACTGGACAATCAAATTAATGACTTTCCAGGCTTCAGGATGCCTTTCTACACTATATAAAGGTGGAAATTTACATTGGAAACGTTTGGTTTAGCTGTTATAAAAGTTTGGTTTTTTAGTGCTGTAAATGCATTTTCAGCTCGCGCTGTACACATTTGCTATGAGAGGCATTATCTCATAAGGGAAATTTTGGACAATCAAATTAATGACTGCCCAGGCTTCAGGATGTCTTTTTACACTATATAAAGGTGGAAATTTACATTGGAAACGTTTGGTTTCGCTGTTATAAAAGTTTGGTTTTTTAGTGCTGAAAATGCATTTTCAGCTCGCACTGTACACATTTGCTATGTGAGGCATTATCTCATAAGGGAAATACTGGACAATCAAATTAATGACTTCCCAGGCTTCGGGATGCCTTTTTACACTCTATAAATGTGGAAATTTGCATTGGAAACGTTTGGTTTAGCTGTTAATGAAGTTTCGTTTTTTTAGTGCTGAAAATGCATTTTCAGCTCGCACTGTACACATTTGCTATGTGAGGCATTATCTCATAAGGGAAATACTGGACAATCAAATTAATGACTTCCCAGGCTTCAGGATGCCTTTTTACACTATATAAAGGTGGAAATTTACATTGGAAAGTTTGGTTTAGCTGTTATAAAAGTTTGGTTTTTTAGTGCTGTAAATGCATTTTCAGCTCGCGCTGTACACATTTGCCTATGAGAGGCATTATCTCATAAAGGAAATATTGGACAATCGAATTAATGACTGCCCAGGCTTCAGGATGTCTTTTTACACTATATAAAGGTGGAAATTTACATTGGAAACGTTTGGTTTAGCTGTTATAAAAGTTTGGTTTTTTAGTGCTGAAAATGCATTTTCAGCTCGAACTGTACACATTTGCTATGTGAGGCATTATCTCATAAGGGAAATACTGGACAATCAAATTAATGGCTTCCCAGGCTTCAGGATGCCTTTTTACACTCTATAAATGTGGAAATTTACATTGGAAACGTTTGGTTTAGCTGTTAATGAAGTTTCGTTTTTTTAGTGCTGAAAATTCATTGTCTGCTGGCGCTGTACACTTTTTCTAAGTGTTGCAATATCTCATGAAGGAAATACTGGACAATCAAATTAATGACTTTCCAGGCTTCAGGGTGCCTTTCTACACTATATAAAGGTGGAAATTTACATTGGAAACGTTTGGTTTAGCTGTTATAAAAGTTTGTTTTTTTAGTGCTGTAAATGCATTTTCAGCTCGCGCTGTACACATTTGCTATGAGAGGCATTATCTCATAAGGGAAATATTGGACAATCAAATAAATGGCTGCCCAGGCTTCAGGATGTCTTTTTACTCTATATAAAGGTGGAAATTTACATTGGAAACGTTTAGTTTAGCTGTTAATGAAGTTTCGTTTTTTTAGTGCTGAAAATTCATTGTCTGCTGGCGCTGTACACTTTTTCTAAGTGTTGCAATATCTCATGAAGGAAATACTGGACAATCAAATCAATGACTTTCCAGGCTTCAGGATGCCTTTCTACACTATATAAAGGTGGAAATTTACATTGGAAACGTTTGGTTTAGCTGTTATAAAAGTTTGGTTTTTTAGTGCTGTAAATGCATTTTCAGCTCGAACTGTACACATTTGCTATGTGAGGCATTATCTCATAAGGGAAATACTGGACGATCAAATTAATGACTTCCCAGGCTTCAGGATGCCTTTTTACACTCTATAAATGTGGAAATTTACATTGGAAACGTTTGGTTTAGCTGTTAATGAAGTTTCGTTTTTTTAGTGCTGAAAATTCATTGTCTGCTGGCGCTGTACACCTTTTC
Source organism: Idiotropiscis lumnitzeri (assembly GCF_059441095.1). Classification (NCBI taxonomy): domain Eukaryota; kingdom Metazoa; phylum Chordata; class Actinopteri; order Syngnathiformes; family Syngnathidae; genus Idiotropiscis; species Idiotropiscis lumnitzeri. Next base: position 151,994 of record NW_028283656.1, read on the forward strand.
TAAGTGTTGCAATATCTCATGAAGGAAATACTGGACAATCAAATTAATGACTTTCCAGGCTTCAGGATGCCTTTCTACACTATATAAAGGTGGAAATTTACATTGGAAACGTTTGGTTTAGCTGTTAATGAAGTTTCGATTTTTTAGTGCTGAAAATTCATTGTCTGCTGGCGCTGTACACCTTTTCTAAGTGTTGCAATATCTCATGAAGGAAATACTGGACAATCAAATTAATGACTTTCCAGGCTTCAGGATGCCTTTCTACACTATATAAAGGTGGAAATTTACATTGGAAACGTTTGGTTTAGCTGTTATAAAAGTTTGGGTTTTTAGTGCTGTAAATGCATTTTCAGCTCGCGCTGTACACATTTGCTATGAGAGGCATTATCTCATAAGGGAAATATTGGACAATCAAATTAATGACTGCCCAGGCTTCAGGATGTCTTTTTACACTATATAAAGGTGGAAATTTACATTGGAAACGTTTAGTTTAGCTGTTATAAAAGTTTGTTTTTTTAGTGCTGTAAATGCATTTTCAGCTCGCGCTGTACACATTTGCTATGTGAGGCATTATCTCATAAGGGAAATACTGGACAATCAAATTAATGACTGCCCAGGCTTCAGGATGTCTTTTTACACTATATAAAGGTGGAAATTTACATTGGAAACGTTTGGTTTAGCTGTTATAAAAGTTTGGTTTTTTAGTGCTGAAAATGCATTTTCAGCTCGCACTGTACACATTTGCTATGTGAGGCATTATCTCATAAGGGATATACTGGACAATCAAATTAATGACTTCCCAGGCTTCAGGATGCCTTTTTACACTCTATAAATGTGGAAATTTACATTGGAAACGTTTGGTTTAGCTGTTAATGAAGTTTCGTTTTTTTAGTGCTGAAAATTCATTGTCTGCTGGCGCTGTACACTTTTTCTAAGTGTTGCAATATCTCATGAAGGAAATACTGGACAATCAAATTAATGACTTTCCAGGCTTCAGGATGCCTTTCTACACTATATAAAGGTGGAAATTTACATTGGAAACGTTTAGTTTAGCTGTTATAAAAGTTTGGTTTTTTAGTGCTGTAAATGCATTTTCAGCTCGCGCTGTACACATTTGCTATGAGAGGCATTATCTCATAAGGGAAATATTGGACAATCAAATTAATGACTGCCCAGGCTTCAGGATGTCTTTTTACACTATATAAAGGTGGAAATTTACATTGGAAACGTTTAGTTTAGCTGTTAATGAAGTTTCGTTTTTTTAGTGCTGGAAATTCATTGTCTGCTGGCGCTGTACACTTTTTCTAAGTGTTGCAATATCTCATGAAGGAAATACTGGACAATCAAATTAATGACTTTCCAGGCTTCAGGATGCCTTTCTACACTATATAAAGGTCGAAATTTACATTGGAAACGTTTGGTTTAGCTGTTATAAAAGTTTGGTTTTTTAGTGCTGTAAATGCATTTTCAGCTCGCGCTGTACACATTTGCTATGAGAGGCATTATCTCATAAGGGAAATATTGGACAATCAAATTAATGACTGCCCAGGCTTCAGGATGTCTTTTTACACTATATAAAGGTGGAAATTTACATTGGAAACGTTTAGTTTAGCTGTTAATGAAGTTTCGGTTTTTTAGTGCTGAAAATTCATTGTCTGCTGGCGCTGTACACTTTTTCTAAGTGTTGCAATATCTCATGAAGGAAATACTGGACAATCAAATTAATCACTTTCCAGGCTTCAGGATGCCTTTCTACACTATATAAAGGTGGAAATTTACATTGGAAACGTTTGGTTTAGCTGTTATAAAAGTTTGGTTTTTTAGTGCTGTAAATGCATTTTCAGCTCGCGCTGTACACATTTGCTATGTGAGGCATTATCTCATAAGGGAAATACTGGACAATCAAATTAATGACTTCCCAGGCTTCAGGATGCCTTTTTACACTCTATCTATAAATGTGGAAATTTACATTGGAAACGTTTGGTTTAGCTGTTAATGAAGTTTCGTTTTTTTAGTGCTGAAAATTCATTGTCTGCTGGCGCTGTACACTTTTTCTAAGTTTTGCAATATCTCATGTAGGAAATACTGGACAATCAAATTAATGACTTTCCAGGCTTCAGGATGCCTTTCTACACTATATAAAGGTGGAAATTTACATTGGAAACGTTTGGTTTAGCTGTTATAAAAGTTTGTTTTTTTAGTGCTGTAAATGCATTTTCAGCTCGCGCTGTACACATTTGCTATGTGAGGCATTATCTCATAAGGGAAATACTGGACAATCAAATTAATGACTGCCCAGGCTTCAGGATGTCTTTTTACACTATATAAAGGTGGAAATTTACATTGGAAACGTTTGGTTTAGCTGTTATAAAAGTTTGGTTTTTTTAGTGCTGAAAATTCATTGTCTGCTGGCGCTGTACACTTTTTCTAAGTGTTGCAATATCTCATGAAGGAAATACTGGACAATCAAATTAATGACTTTCCAGGCTCCAGGATGCCTTTCTACACTATATAAAGGTGGAAATTTACATTGGAAACGTTTGGTTTAGCTGTTATAAAAGTTTGGTTTTTTAGTGCTGTAAATGCATTTTCAGCTCGCGCTGTACACATTTGCTATGAGAGGCATTATCTCATAAGGGAAATATTGGACAATCAAATTAATGACTGCCCAGGCTTCAGGATGTCTTTTTACACTATATAAAGGTGGAAATTTACATTGGAAACGTTTAGTTTAGCTGTTAATGAAGTTTCGTTTTTTTAGTGCTGAAAATTCATTGTCTACTGGCGCTGTACACTTTTTCTAAGTGTTGCAATATCTCATGAAGGAAATACTGGACAATCAAATTAATGACTTTCCAGGCTTCAGGATGCCTTTCTACACTATATAAAGGTGGAAATTTACATTGGAAACGTTTGGTTTAGCTGTTATAAAAGTTTGGTTTTTTAGTGCTGTAAATGCATTTTCAGCTCGCGCTGTACACATTTGCTATGAGAGGCATTATCTCATAAGGGAAATATTGGACAATCAAATTAATGACTGCCCAGGCTTCAGGATGTCTTTTTACACTATATAAAGGTGGAAATTTACATTGGAAACGTTTGGTTTAGCTGTTATAAAAGTTTGGTTTTTTAGTGCTGAAAATGCATTTTCAGCTTGCACTGTACACATTTGCTATGTGAGGCATTATCTCATAAGGGAAATACTGGACAATCAAATTAATGACTTCCCAGGCTTCAGGATGCATTTTTACACTCTATAAATGTGGAAATTTACATTGGAAACGTTTGGTTTAGCTGTTAATGAAGTTTCGTTTTTTTAGTGCTGAAAATTCATTGTCTGCTGGCGCTGTACACCTTTTCTAAGTGTTGCAATATCTCATGAAGGAAATACTGGACAATCAAATTAATGACTTTCCAGGCTTCAGGATGCCTTTCTACACTATATAAAGGTGGAAATTTACATTGGAAACGTTTGGTTTAGCTGTTATAAAAGTTTGGGTTTTTAGTGCTGTAAATGCATTTTCAGCTCGCGCTGAACACATTTGCTATGAGAGGCATTATCTCATAAGGGAAATATTGGACAATCAAATTAATGACTGCCCAGGCTTCAGGATGTCTTTTTACACTATATAAAGGTGGAAATTTACATTGGAAACGTTTAGTTTAGCTGTTATAAAAGTTTGTTTTTTTAGTGCTGTAAATGCATTTTCAGCTCGCGCTGTACACATTTGCTATGAGAGGCATTATCTCATAAGGGAAATATTGGACAATCAAATTAATGACTGCCCAGGCTTCAGGATGTCTTTTTACACTATATAAAGGTGGAAATTTACATTGGAAACGTTTAGTTTAGCTGTTATAAAAGTTTGTTTTTTTAGTGCTGAAAATGCATTTTCAGCTCGCACTGTACACATTTGCTATGTGAGGCATTATCTCATAAGGGAAATACTGGACAATCAAATTAATGACTTCCCAGGCTTTAGGATGCCTTTTTACACTCTATAAATGTGGAAATTTACATTGGAAACGTTTAGTTTAGCTGTTAATGAAGTTTCGTTTTTTTAGTGCTGGAAATTCATTGTCTGCTGGCGCTGTACACTTTTTCTAAGTGTTGCAATATCTCATGAAGGAAATACTGGACAATCAAATTAATGACTTTCCAGGCTTCAGGATGCCTTTCTACACTATATAAAGGTGGAAATTTACATTGGAAACGTTTGGTTTAGCTGTTATAAAAGTTTGGTTTTTTAGTGCTGTAAATGCATTTTCAGCTCGCGCTGTACACATTTGCTATGAGAGGCATTATCTCATAAGGGAAATATTGGACAATCAAATTAATGACTGCCCAGGCTTCAGGATGTCTTTTTACACTATATAAAGGTGGAAATTTACATTGGAAACGTTTAGTTTAGCTGTTAATGAAGTTTCGGTTTTTTAGTGCTGAAAATTCATTGTCTGCTGGCGCTGTACACTTTTTCTAAGTGTTGCAATATCTCATGAAGGAAATACTGGACAATCAAATTAATCACTTTCCAGGCTTCAGGATGCCTTTCTACACTATATAAAGGTGGAAATTTACATTGGAAACGTTTGGTTTAGCTGTTATAAAAGTTTGGTTTTTTAGTGCTGTAAATGCATTTTCAGCTCGCGCTGTACACATTTGCTATGTGAGGCATTATCTCATAAGGGAAATACTGGACAATCAAATTAATGACTTCCCAGGCTTCAGGATGCCTTTTTACACTCTATAAATGTGGAAATTTACATTGGAAACGTTTGGTTTAGCTGTTATAAAAGTTTGGTTTTTTAGTGCTGTAAATGCATTTTCAGCTCGCGCTGTACACATTTGCTATGAGAGGCATTATCTCATAAGGGAAATATTGGACAATCAAATTAATGGCTGCCCAGGCTTCAGGATGTCTTTTTACTCTATATAAAGGTGGAAATTTACATTGGAAACGTTTAGTTTAGCTGTTAATGAAGTTTCGTTTTTTTAGTGCTGAAAATTCATTGTCTGCTGGCGCTGTACACTTTTTCTAAGTGTTGCAATATCTCATGAAGGAAATACTGGACAATCAAATCAATGACTTTCCAGGCTTCAGGATGCCTTTCTACACTATATAAAGGTGGAAATTTACATTGGAAACGTTTGGTTTAGCTGTTATAAAAGTTTGGTTTTTTAGTGCTGTAAATGCATTTTCAGCTCGAACTGTACACATTTGCTATGTGAGGCATTATCTCATAAGGGAAATACTGGACAATCAAATTAATGACTTCCCAGGCTTCAGGATGCCTTTTTACACTCTATAAATGTGGAAATTTACATTGGAAACGTTTGGTTTAGCTGTTAATGAAGTTTCGTTTTTTTAGTGCTGAAAATTCATTGTCTGCTGGCGCTGTACACCTTTTCTAAGTGTTGCAATATCTCATGAAGGAAATACTGGACAATCAAATTAATGACTTTCCAGGCTTCAGGATGCCTTTCTACACTATATAAAGGTGGAAATTTACATTGGAAACGTTTGGTTTAGCTGTTAATGAAGTTTCGATTTTTTAGTGCTGAAAATTCATTGTCTGCTGGCGCTGTACACCTTTTCTAAGTGTTGCAATATCTCATGAAGGAAATACTGGACAATCAAATTAATGACCTTCCAGGCTTCAGGATGCCTTTCTACACTATATAAAGGTGGAAATTTACATTGGAAACGTTTGGTTTAGCTGTTATAAAAGTTTGGGTTTTTAGTGCTGTAAATGCATTTTCAGCTCGCGCTGTACACATTTGCTATGTGAGGCATTATCTCATAAGGGAAATACTGGACAATCAAATTAATGACTGCCCAGGCTTCAGGATGTCTTTTTACACTATATAAAGGTGGAAATTTACATTGGAAACGTTTGGTTTAGCTGTTATAAAAGTTTGGTTTTTTAGTGCTGAAAATGCATTTTCAGCTCGCACTGTACACATTTGCTATGTGAGGCATTATCTCATAAGGGAAATACTGGACAATCAAATTAATTACTTCCCAGGCTTCAGGATGCCTTTTTACACTCTATAAATGTGGAAATTTACATTGGAAACGTTTGGTTTAGCTGTTAATGAAGTTTCGTTTTTTTAGTGCTGAAAATTCATTGTCTGCTGGCGCTGTACACTTTTTCTAAGTGTTGCAATATCTCATGAAGGAAATACTGGACAATCAAATTAATGACTTTCCAGGCTTCAGGATGCCTCTCTACACTATATAAAGGTGGAAATTTACATTGGAAACGTTTGGTTTAGCTGTTATAAAAGTTTGGTTTTTTAGTGCTGTAAATGCATTTTCAGCTCGCGCTGTACACATTTGCTATGAGAGGCATTATCTCATAAGGGAAATATTGGACAATCAAATTAATGACTGCCCAGGCTTCAGGATGTCTTTTTACACTATATAAAGGTGGAAATTTACATTGGAAACGTTTAGTTTAGCTGTTAATGAAGTTTCGTTTTTTTAGTGCTGGAAATTCATTGTCTGCTGGCGCTGTACACTTTTTCTAAGTGTTGCAATATCTCATGAAGGAAATACTGGACAATCAAATTAATGACTTTCCAGGCTTCAGGATGCCTTTCTACACTATATAAAGGTGGAAATTTACATTGGAAACGTTTGGTTTAGCTGTTATAAAAGTTTGGTTTTTTAGTGCTGAAAATGCATTTTCAGCTCGCACTGTACACATTTGCTATGTGAGGCATTATCTCATAAGGGAAATACTGGACAATCAAATTAATGACTTCCCAGGCTTCAGGATGCATTTTTACACTCTATAAATGTGGAAATTTACATTGGAAACGTTTGGTTTAGCTGTTAATGAAGTTTCGTTTTTTTAGTGCTGAAAATTCATTGTCTGCTGGCGCTGTACACCTTTTCTAAGTGTTGCAATATCTCATGAAGGAAATACTGGACAATCAAATTAATGACTTTCCAGGCTTCAGGATGCCTTTCTACACTATATAAAGGTGGAAATTTACATTGGAAACGTTTGGTTTAGCTGTTATAAAAGTTTGGTTTTTTAGTGCTGTAAATGCATTTTCAGCTCGCGCTGTACACATTTGCTATGTGAGGCATTATCTCATAAGGGAAATACTGGACAATCAAATTAATGACTTCCCAGGCTTCAGGATGCCTTTTTACACTCTATAAATGTGGAAATTTACATTGGAAACGTTTGGTTTAGCTGTTATAAAAGTTTGGTTTTTTAGTGCTGTAAATGCATTTTCAGCTCGCGCTGTACACATTTGCTATGAGAGGCATTATCTCATAAGGGAAATACTGGACAATCAAATTAATGACTGCCCAGGCTTCAGGATGTCTTTTTACACTATATAAAGGTGGAAATTTACATTGGAAACGTTTAGTTTAGCTGTTAATGAAGTTTCGGTTTTTTAGTGCTGAAAATTCATTGTCTGCTGGCGCTGTACACTTTTTCTAAGTGTTGCAATATCTCATGAAGGAAATACTGGACAATCAAATTAATCACTTTCCAGGCTTCAGGATGCCTTTCTACACTATATAAAGGTGGAAATTTACATTGGAAACGTTTGGTTTAGCTGTTATAAAAGTTTGGTTTTTTAGTGCTGTAAATGCATTTTCAGCTCGCGCTGTACACATTTGCTATGTGAGGCATTATCTCATAAGGGAAATACTGGACAATCAAATTAATGACTTCCCAGGCTTCAGGATGCCTTTTTACACTCTATAAATGTGGAAATTTACATTGGAAACGTTTGGTTTAGCTGTTAATGAAGTTTCGTTTTTTTAGTGCTGAAAATTCATTGTCTGCTGGCGCTGTACACTTTTTCTAAGTGTTGCAATATCTCATGAAGGAAATACTGGACAATCAAATCAATGACTTTCCAGGCTTCAGGATGCCTTTCTACACTATATAAAGGTGGAAATTTACATTGGAAACGTTTGGTTTAGCTGTTATAAAAGTTTGGTTTTTTAGTGCTGTAAATGCATTTTCAGCTCGAACTGTACACATTTGCTATGTGAGGCATTATCTCATAAGGGAAATACTGGACAATCAAATTAATGACTTCCCAGGCTTCAGGATGCCTTTTTACACTCTATAAATGTGGAAATTTACATTGGAAACGTTTGGTTTAGCTGTTAATGAAGTTTCGTTTTTTTAGTGCTGAAAATTCATTGTCTGCTGGCGCTGTACACCTTTTCTAAGTGTTGCAATATCTCATGAAGGAAATACTGGACAATCAAATTAATGACTTTCCAGGCTTCAGGATGCCTTTCTACACTATATAAAGGTGGAAATTTACATTGGAAACGTTTGGTTTAGCTGTTAATGAAGTTTCGATTTTTTAGTGCTGAAAATTCATTGTCTGCTGGCGCTGTACACCTTTTCTAAGTGTTGCAATATCTCATGAAGGAAATACTGGACAATCAAATTAATGACCTTCCAGGCTTCAGGATGCCTTTCTACACTATATAAAGGTGGAAATTTACATTGGAAACGTTTGGTTTAGCTGTTATAAAAGTTTGGGTTTTTAGTGCTGTAAATGCATTTTCAGCTCGCGCTGTACACATTTGCTATGTGAGGCATTATCTCATAAGGGAAATACTGGACAATCAAATTAATGACTGCCCAGGCTTCAGGATGTCTTTTTACACTATATAAAGGTGGAAATTTACATTGGAAACGTTTGGTTTAGCTGTTATAAAAGTTTGGTTTTTTAGTGCTGAAAATGCATTTTCAGCTCGCACTGTACACATTTGCTATGTGAGGCATTATCTCATAAGGGAAATACTGGACAATCAAATTAATTACTTCCCAGGCTTCAGGATGCCTTTTTACACTCTATAAATGTGGAAATTTACATTGGAAACGTTTGGTTTAGCTGTTAATGAAGTTTCGTTTTTTTAGTGCTGAAAATTCATTGTCTGCTGGCGCTGTACACTTTTTCTAAGTGTTGCAATATCTCATGAAGGAAATACTGGACAATCAAATTAATGACTTTCCAGGCTTCAGGATGCCTCTCTACACTATATAAAGGTGGAAATTTACATTGGAAACGTTTGGTTTAGCTGTTATAAAAGTTTGGTTTTTTAGTGCTGTAAATGCATTTTCAGCTCGCGCTGTACACATTTGCTATGAGAGGCATTATCTCATAAGGGAAATATTGGACAATCAAATTAATGACTGCCCAGGCTTCAGGATGTCTTTTTACACTATATAAAGGTGGAAATTTACATTGGAAACGTTTAGTTTAGCTGTTAATGAAGTTTCGTTTTTTTAGTGCTGGAAATTCATTGTCTGCTGGCGCTGTACACTTTTTCTAAGTGTTGCAATATCTCATGAAGGAAATACTGGACAATCAAATTAATGACTTTCCAGGCTTCAGGATGCCTTTCTACACTATATAAAGGTGGAAATTTACATTGGAAACGTTTGGTTTAGCTGTTATAAAAGTTTGGTTTTTTAGTGCTGAAAATGCATTTTCAGCTCGCACTGTACACATTTGCTATGTGAGGCATTATCTCATAAGGGAAATACTGGACAATCAAATTAATGACTTCCCAGGCTTCAGGATGCATTTTTACACTCTATAAATGTGGAAATTTACATTGGAAACGTTTGGTTTAGCTGTTAATGAAGTTTCGTTTTTTTAGTGCTGAAAATTCATTGTCTGCTGGCGCTGTACACCTTTTCTAAGTGTTGCAATATCTCATGAAGGAAATACTGGACAATCAAATTAATGACTTTCCAGGCTTCAGGATGCCTTTCTACACTATATAAAGGTGGAAATTTACATTGGAAACGTTTGGTTTAGCTGTTATAAAAGTTTGGTTTTTTAGTGCTGTAAATGCATTTTCAGCTCGCGCTGTACACATTTGCTATGAGAGGCATTATCTCATAAGGGAAATATTGGACAATCAAATTAATGACTGCCCAGGCTTCAGGATGTCTTTTTACACTATATAAAGGTGGAAATTTACATTGGAAACGTTTAGTTTAGCTGTTATAAAAGTTTGTTTTTTTAGTGCTGTAAATGCATTTTCAGCTCGCGCTGTACACATTTGCTATGAGAGGCATTATCTCATAAGGGAAATATTGGACAATCAAATTAATGACTGCCCAGGCTTCAGGATGTCTTTTTACACTATATAAAGGTGGAAATTTACATTGGAAACGTTTAGTTTAGCTGTTATAAAAGTTTGTTTTTTTAGTGCTGAAAATGCATTTTCAGCTCGCACTGTACACATTTGCTATGTGAGGCATTATCTCATAAGGGAAATACTGGACAATCAAATTAATGACTTCCCAGGCTTCAGGATGCCTTTTTACACTCTCTAAATGTGGAAATTTACATTGGAAACGTTTGGTTTAGCTGTTAATGAAGTTTCGTTTTTTTAGTGCTGAAAATTCATTGTCTGCTGGCGCTGTACACTTTTTCTAAGTGTTGCAATATCTCATGAAGGAAATACTGGACAATCAAATTAATGACTTTCCAGGCTTCAGGATGCCTTTCTACACTATATAAAGGTGGAAATTTACATTGGAAACGTTTGGTTTAGCTGTTATAAAAGTTTGTTTTTTTAGTGCTGTAAATGCATTTTCAGCTCGCGCTGTACACATTTGCTATGAGAGGCATTATCTCATAAGGGAAATATTGGACAATCAAATTAATGACTGCCCAGGCTTCAGGATGTCTTTTTACACTATATAAAGGTGGAAATTTACATTGGAAACGTTTAGTTTAGCTGTTATAAAAGTTTGTTTTTTTAGTGCTGTAAATGCATTTTCAGCTCGCGCTGTACACATTTGCTATGTGAGGCATTATCTCATAAGGGAAATACTGGACAATCAAATTAATGACTGCCCAGGCTTCAGGATGTCTTTTTACACTATATAAAGGTGGAAATTTACATTGGAAACGTTTGGTTTAGCTGTTATAAAAGTTTGGTTTTTTAGTGCTGAAAATGCATTTTCAGCTCGCACTGTACACATTTGCTATGTGAGGCATTATCTCATAAGGGAAATACTGGACAATCAAATTAATGACTTCCCAGGCTTCAGGATGCCTTTTTACACTCTATAAATGTGGAAATTTACATTGGAAACGTTTGGTTTAGCTGTTAATGAAGTTTCGTTTTTTTAGTGCTGAAAATTCATTGTCTGCTGGCGCTGTACACTTTTTCTAAGTGTTGCAATATCTCATGAAGGGAATACTGGACAATCAAATTAATGACTTTCCAGGCTTCAGGATGCCTTTCTACACTATATAAAGGTGGAAATTTACATTGGAAACGTTTGGTTTAGCTGTTATAAAAGTTTGGTTTTTTAGTGCTGTAAATGCATTTTCAGCTCGCGCTGTACACATTTGCTATGAGAGGCATTATGTGGGGGTTCGGGTTAGGGGGCCTGCCAAGCTTTTTCCCTTTTCCCTAGGTTCCGGCTGTTTTCCGCCAGGCACGCCTCCGACCGGAGAGGGCGTCGGCTCCTGCGCACCTGCTGCCCATCATCAGCAATCACCGCGGGGGTTTAAAGCTCAGCGCTGCCAGGAGCCAGACGCCGGATTATTCCGTGACCTACCTCGGTACCCGGTCCACGTCGACGTTCGCCTCGTGCACGTCCGCGCTTTGTGTTATGCAACCCGAGTTAACCATTGTCTTTCCTCGCTCTCCCTCCAGCCGCCCAGCGCCAGCCCGAGCCCGATCCTCCGCCGCCAGCCGCCGAGCCCCGGAGCGTCGATCGCACCTCGTACGCCCGTACGCCGCCTGCCTGCCCTTCTCAGCCTCCGCCGGCTCGCCGCCGCCTTCGCCTCCACGCCGCTCTCCGCGCCCGCGTTCCTCCCGCCACAGCACCGGTGCACACTCAGCGCGCCGTCTCCGCTGCACCTCCGCGAGCGCACATCTCGCCACCCCGGCGAGCACCCCGGCGCTGACTCGCCGCTCCTCCACCTGTCCTCCTGCCCTGCTACCGGAACCCGTTCCTCTCCCCCCGAACCCTTCAATAAATCCTCCTCAACCATCCTCGCTTGCTCTTGGGTCCAGTTTTCCTTTCTCACGGTTCCCTGAACCGTTACAGAATAATCCGGCCCCAATGGACCCAGCGAGCTCGGATTCCCTCCAAGAGGCCCTCTCCCACCAAGGCAGACAGCTGGGAAGACACGAGAGGATGATGCAGGAGTTCATGGACTCCGTCCAGGCTCTCCACCACCAACTCGCGCTCCTTTCGAAGCAGGTCAGCTCTCTTCCCTCTGCTTCCGGCCTCCCGGAGGGCACCTCCCCGGTCCCTTCTCCCCCTCCTCCGCCCGCCGTGTTCTCTTCGAGCGGCAGGGAACCCCATGTCCCCACTCCCGAGCCGTTTTCCGGTGATCTGGGCTCTTGTAGCCAGTTCATATTGAGCACCTCGTTGGTGTTCGATCTCCAACCCCAAAGTTACCCGACCGATCGAGCTCGCATCGCCTACATGGTGAACCTGCTCCGCGGCCGCGCCGCGAAATGGGCCACCGCCTTGTGGGAGGCATCGGCCCCGGCGATGACCTCCTACTCCCACTTCTGCCAAGAGTTGCGGCGGGTATTCGACCATCCCGTCAAGGGACGCGAGGCCACCCGCCGATTGCTCGCACTCCGGCAGGGTTCCCGCTCCGCCGCCGACTTTTCGGTGGAGTTCCGCATTCTCGCCCACGAGTGCGGGTGGAACGAGCCCGCCCTTCGGGGAGTGTTCCTCAACGGGCTGACGGACCAGCTCAAGGATGAGCTGGCCGTTCGGGATGAGACCGCCTCTCTCGAAGACCTCATTGCCCTGGCTATTAAGGTAGACAACCGGTTGCGGGAGCGGCAGTCCGAGCGGACGCGTAGGTCGCCCCGTCCGGCGGCACGCGCTCCCGCACCTCCCGTCGACTTCCCTCCGCGACTACCGGTTACGCCTCCCGTCGGACAGGAGGAGCCCATGCAGCTGGGGAGAACCCGCCTGGATCCTCAGGAACGCCAGAGGCGCCTCTCGAGCCAGCTATGCCTCTATTGTGGCAACCCCGGTCACTACATCGCCGCTTGCCACGTGAAGCCAAAAGAGGGGGGCTCGCCGCTGATCAGGAGTCCCGCGGCGAGCCATAACGTGTCAGCTACGGGCTCCTCTTCACGCATGTCCATCCCAGCCCGCCTCCTCTGGCAGACCCAATCCCTCTCGGTCGCCGTACTGGTGGACTCCGGAGCGGATGGGAACTTCCTGGACCTGGCTCTGGCTCGCCGGCTGGGTGTCCCCCTGGAGCCTCTCCCTTCCCCACGGCGCGTGGTGGCTCTGGATGGACGCCTCATCTCCCAGGTCTTCCATCAAACGGGACCCCTAACCCTTATTGTTTCCGGTAACCACCGGGAGACCATCCAGCTCCTCCTAATCCACTCGCCACAAGTCCCCCTGGTCCTGGGTTTCCCGTGGCTCCAGCTACACAACCCCGCGATAGACTGGAGGAGATGTGCAATCACCGGGTGGAGCGAGCTTTGCCACTCACAGTGCCTTCTGTCCGCCGACCCCGCTCCCCGCTCGGTTCCTTGCTCCCCGGCTCCACCCGACCTGGCGTCCGTCCCCACGGACTACCATGACCTGGCCCAGGTTTTTTGCAAAGACCTCGCCCGCACCCTTCCTCCCCATCGGCCCTATGACTGCGCCATAGACCTCTTTCCCGGAGCTCCGCTGCCCAGCTCCCGGCTGTACAACATCTCCCGTCCCGAGAAGGAGGCCCTCGAGACCTACATCCGCGACTCCCTGGCGGCCGGTCTGATTCGGCCCTCTTCCTCGCCCCTGGGAGCGGGTTTCTTTTTTGTCAAGAAGAAAGACTCCTCCCTTCGCCCTTGCATTGACTTCAAGGCTCTCAACGGCATCACAGTCAAAAATAAGACCTCTCTGCCCCTCATAGACCCCTCGTTCGAGCCCCTCTGCGAAGCCCAAGTCTTCTCCAAGCTCGATCTCCGGAACGCCTACCATTTGGTCCGCATCCGCGAGGGCGATGAATGGAAGACGGCCTTCAATACCCCCCTTGGACATTTTGAGTATCTCGTCATGCCCTTCGGCCTCACCAACGCCCCCGCCGTTTTTCAAGCTCTCATGACCGACATTCTCCGGGATATGCTCAACCGTTTCGTCTTTATTTACCTGGATGACATCCTCATCTTCTCCCGATCCCTCGAGGACCACCGCCGCCACGTCCGATCAGTCCTCCAGCGCCTGCTGGAGAACCGCCTGTTCGTGAAACCGGAGAAATGCGAGTTCCACGTCCCATCGATCCATTTCCTGGGCTACGTCATCGCCCGGGGTCAACTCCAGCCGGATCCCGCCAAGATCCAGGCGGTGGTGGAGTGGCCTACTCCCACTACTCGCAAGGAACTCCAACGCTTCCTGGGGTTCGCTAATTTCTACCGGCGATTCATCCGCAATTACAGCAAGGTTGCTAGTCCTCTCACGGCCCTCACCTCCACCCTCACCCCCTTTCAGTGGACTCCGGGAGCGGCTCAAGCTTTCGGGCATCTAAAGGAAGCCTTCACCAGCGCTCCGGTCCTCAGACACCCCGATCCCGCACTCCAGTTCGTGGTGGAGGTGGATGCTTCCGACACGGGGGCGGGAGCGGTGCTCTCCCAACGGGACCCCGACACCCAGAAGACTCATCCATGCGCCTTCTTCTCCCGACGCCTGTCCCCCGCCGAGAAGAACTATGACGTCGGCAATCGGGAGTTGCTGGCAGTCGTCTGGGCTCTCCAGGAGTGGCGGCACTGGCTGGAGGGCACCGCCGTCCCCTTCCTCGTCTGGACCGACCACAAAAATCTGGCCTACCTGCAGTCAGCCAAGCGGATGAACCCCCGTCAAGCCCGTTGGCACCTCTTCTTGAGCCGATTCAACTTCACCCTTTCCTTCCGTCCCGGGTCGAACAACGGCAAGGCGGACGCCCTCTCCCGGATGTTCGCTCCGCCTGCCAGTCCAGAGACCACACAGACCATTCTCCCGTCCTCCTGTCTCCTGGGGGCGGCCTCCTGGGAGATCGAGCGCACGGTTCGCGAGGCGCAGAAAACCCAACCCGATCCCCGACCTGACCCCTCGGACCTCCTCTTCGTCCCCGATGCCGCACGCTCCCAGGTCCTCCAGTGGGGGCACTCCTCCTCGCTCACCTGCCACCCTGGCGTCACGCGCACCCTTCGCTTCCTCCAAGCGCACTTCTGGTGGCCCAGTATGACAAGAGACACGCGAGAATTCGTGCTGGCATGCTCGGTTTGCGCCCGCGGAAAGGCCTCACACACGGCTCCGGCCGGTCTTCTCCACCCTCTGCCTATCCCGAGCCGCCCCTGGTCCCACATCGCTGTGGACTTCGTCACGGGTCTTCCTTCGTCCAAAGGACACACAGTTATCCTCACCATTATCGACCGCTTCTCCAAGAGCGTCCACTTCGTTCCCCTTCCCAAGCTACCCACCGCCTTGGAGACAGCCACACTCCTGACCCAGCACGTTTTCCGGCTCCACGGCCTCCCGCAAGACATCGTCTCCGACCGGGGCCCCCAGTTCTCTTCCCAGGTCTGGAGGGAGTTCTGTAAGGCAGTGGGCGCCACAGCCAGCCTTTCCTCCGGTTACCACCCGCAGACCAACGGGCAGACCGAGCGGGCCAATCAACACCTGGAGGCAGCGCTGCGGTGCGTGGTGGCCCGGAACCCCGAGACATGGAGCGAGGCTCTCGCATGGATCGAGTACGCCCACAACTCCCTCTCCTGCGCCTCGACAGGTATGTCGCCGTTCATGGCCTGTCTTGGCTACCAACCTCCCCTTTTTACGGAGCAGGAGCATGCAGTGGCGGTTCCCTCGGTGGAGGAACACATCAGTCGGGCCAAGGCCGTCTGGGCAGAGGTCAAGGCCTCCCTCACCCGCTCGGCGCAACGCAACAAGCGCCTGGCGGACCGTCGTCGAACCCCAGCTCCCGACTACCAGCCCGGTCAGCAGGTCTGGCTCTCGACCCGCGACCTTCCCCTCCAGACCGATTCACGTAAGCTGTCTCCGCGCTACATTGGTCCCTTTCCCATCACCAAGATCATTAACCCCTGTTCTGTCAGACTAAAGCTCCCCGATTCCCTCAAGATCCACCCCACCTTCCACGTTTCTCTCCTCAAGCCGGTCTCTTCCAGCGTCCTAAGCCCTCCGACCATCTCCCCTCCACCCCCCCTGATGATCGACGACCACCCAGCCTTCACGGTCTCCAAAGTGTTGGACGTTAGACGTCGGGGGAGGGGGTTTCAGTTCCTCGTGGACTGGGAGGGGTACGGTCCGGAGGAACGTTCTTGGATCTCCCGCAAGCTCTTCATTGACGACTCCCCGATCCGGGAGTTTTACGCCACACACCCGGACAAACCAGGAAGGACGCCAGGAGGCGTCCGTTGAGGGGGGGGTACTGTGGGGGTTCGGGTTAGGGGGCCTGCCAAGCTTTTTCCCTTTTCCCTAGGTTCCGGCTGTTTTCCGCCAGGCACGCCTCCGACCGGAGAGGGCGTCGGCTCCTGCGCACCTGCTGCCCATCATCAGCAATCACCGCGGGGGTTTAAAGCTCAGCGCTGCCAGGAGCCAGACGCCGGATTATTCCGTGACCTACCTCGGTACCCGGTCCACGTCGACGTTCGCCTCGTGCACGTCCGCGCTTTGTGTTATGCAACCCGAGTTAACCATTGTCTTTCCTCGCTCTCCCTCCAGCCGCCCAGCGCCAGCCCGAGCCCGATCCTCCGCCGCCAGCCGCCGAGCCCCGGAGCGTCGATCGCACCTCGTACGCCCGTACGCCGCCTGCCTGCCCTTCTCAGCCTCCGCCGGCTCGCCGCCGCCTTCGCCTCCACGCCGCTCTCCGCGCCCGCGTTCCTCCCGCCACAGCACCGGTGCACACTCAGCGCGCCGTCTCCGCTGCACCTCCGCGAGCGCACATCTCGCCACCCCGGCGAGCACCCCGGCGCTGACTCGCCGCTCCTCCACCTGTCCTCCTGCCCTGCTACCGGAACCCGTTCCTCTCCCCCCGAACCCTTCAATAAATCCTCCTCAACCATCCTCGCTTGCTCTTGGGTCCAGTTTTCCTTTCTCACGGTTCCCTGAACCGTTACACATTATCTCATAAGGGAAATATTGGACAATCAAATTAATGACTGCCCAGGCTTCAGGATGTCTTTTTACACTATATAAAGGTGGAAATTTACATTGGAAACGTTTAGTTTAGCTGTTAATGAAGTTTCGTTTTTTTAGTGCTGGAAATTCATTGTCTGCTGGCGCTGTACACTTTTTCTAAGTGTTGCAATATCTCATGAAGGAAATACTGGACAATCAAATTAATGACTTTCCAGGCTTCAGGATGCCTTTCTACACTATATAAAGGTGGAAATTTACATTGGAAACGTTTGGTTTAGCTGTTATAAAAGTTTGGTTTTTTAGTGCTGTAAATGCATTTTCAGCTCGCGCTGTACACATTTGCTATGAGAGGCATTATCTCATAAGGGAAATATTGGACAATCAAATTAATGACTGCCCAGGCTTCAGGATGTCTTTTTACACTATATAAAGGTGGAAATTTACATTGGAAACGTTTAGTTTAGCTGTTAATTAAGTTTCGGTTTTTTAGTGCTGAAAATTCATTGTCTGCTGGCGCTGTACACTTTTTCTAAGTGTTGCAATATCTCATGAAGGAAATACTGGACAATCAAATTAATCACTTTCCAGGCTTCAGGATGCCTTTCTACACTATATAAAGGTGGAAATTTACATTGGAAACGTTTGGTTTAGCTGTTATAAAAGTTTGGTTTTTTAGTGCTGTAAATGCATTTTCAGCTCGCGCTGTACACATTTGCTATGTGAGGCATTATCTCATAAGGGAAATACTGGACAATCAAATTAATGACTTCCCAGGCTTCAGGATGCCTTTTTACACTCTATAAATGTGGAAATTTACATTGGAAACGTTTGGTTTAGCTGTTAATGAAGTTTCGTTTTTTTAGTGCTGAAAAAACATTGTCTGCTGGCGCTGTACACTTTTTCTAAGTTTTGCAATATCTCATGTAGGAAATACTGGACAATCAAATTAATGACTTTCCAGGCTTCAGGATGCCTTTCTACACTATATAAAGGTGGAAATTTACATTGGAAACGTTTGGTTTAGCTGTTATAAAAGTTTGTTTTTTTAGTGCTGTAAATGCATTTTCAGCTCGCGCTGTACACATTTGCTATGTGAGGCATTATCTCATAAGGGAAATACTGGACAATCAAATTAATGACTGCCCAGGCTTCAGGATGTCTTTTTACACTATATAAAGGTGGAAATTTACATTGGAAACGTTTGGTTTAGCTGTTATAAAAGTTTGGTTTTTTTAGTGCTGAAAATTCATTGTCTGCTGGCGCTGTACACTTTTTCTAAGTGTTGCAATATCTCATGAAGGAAATACTGGACAATCAAATTAATGACTTTCCAGGCTCCAGGATGCCTTTCTACACTATATAAAGGTGGAAATTTACATTGGAAACGTTTGGTTTAGCTGTTATAAAAGTTTGTTTTTTTAGTGCTGTAAATGCATTTTCAGCTCGCGCTGTACACATTTGCTATGAGAGGCATTATCTCATAAGGGAAATATTGGACAATCAAATTAATGACTGCCCAGGCTTCAGGATGTCTTTTTACACTATATAAAGGTGGAAATTTACATTGGAAACGTTTAGTTTAGCTGTTAATGAAGTTTCGTTTTTTTAGTGCTGAAAATTCATTGTCTACTGGCGCTGTACACTTTTTCTAAGTGTTGCAATATCTCATGAAGGAAATACTGGACAATCAAATTAATGACTTTCCAGGCTTCAGGATGCCTTTCTACACTATATAAAGGTGGAAATTTACATTGGAAACGTTTGGTTTAGCTGTTATAAAAGTTTGGTTTTTTAGTGCTGTAAATGCATTTTCAGCTCGCGCTGTACACATTTGCTATGAGAGGCATTATCTCATAAGGGAAATATTGGACAATCAAATTAATGACTGCCCAGGCTTCAGAATGTCTTTTTACACTATATAAAGGTGGAAATTTACATTGGAAACGTTTGGTTTAGCTGTTATAAAAGTTTGGTTTTTTAGTGCTGAAAATGCATTTTCAGCTCGCACTGTACACATTTGCTATGTGAGGCATTATCTCATAAGGGAAATACTGGACAATCAAATTAATGACTTCCCAGGCTTCAGGATGCATTTTTACACTCTATAAATGTGGAAATTTACATTGGAAACGTTTGGTTTAGCTGTTAATGAAGTTTCGTTTTTTTAGTGCTGAAAATTCATTGTCTGCTGGCGCTGTACACCTTTTCTAAGTGTTGCAATATCTCATGAAGGAAATACTGGACAATCAAATTAATGACTTTCCAGGCTTCAGGATGCCTTTCTACACTATATAAAGGTGGAAATTTACATTGGAAACGTTTGGTTTAGCTGTTATAAAAGTTTGGGTTTTTAGTGCTGTAAATGCATTTTCAGCTCGCGCTGTACACATTTGCTATGAGAGGCATTATCGCATAAGGGAAATATTGGACAATCAAATTAATGACTGCCCAGGCTTCAGGATGTCTTTTTACACTATATAAAGGTGGAAATTTACATTGGAAACGTTTAGTTTAGCTGTTATAAAAGTTTGTTTTTTTAGTGCTGTAAAATGCATTTTCAGCTCGCGCTGTACACATTTGCTATGAGAGGCATTATCTCATAAGGGAAATATTGGACAATCAAATTAATGACTGCCCAGGCTTCAGGATGTCTTTTTACACTATATAAAGGTGGAAATTTACATTGGAAACGTTTAGTTTAGCTGTTATAAAAGTTTGTTTTTTTAGTGCTGAAAATGCATTTTCAGCTCGCACTGTACACATTTGCTATGTGAGGCATTATCTCATAAGGGAAATACTGGACAATCAAATTAATGACTTCCCAGGCTTCAGGATGCCATTTTACACTCTATAAATGTGGAAATTTACATTGGAAACGTTTGGTTTAGCTGTTAATGAAGTTTCGTTTTTTTAGTGCTGAAAATTCATTGTCTGCTGGCGCTGTACACTTTTTCTAAGTGTTGCAATATCTCATGAAGGAAATACTGGACAATCAAATTAATGACTTTCCAGGCTTCAGGATGCCTTTCTACACTATATAAAGGTGGAAATTTACATTGGAAACGTTTGGTTTAGCTGTTATAAAAGTTTGGTTTTTTAGTGCTGTAAATGCATTTTCAGCTCGCGCTGTACACATTTGCTATGAGAGGCATTATCTCATAAGGGAAATATTGGACAATCAAATTAATGACTGCCCAGGCTTCAGAATGTCTTTTTACACTATATAAAGGTGGAAATTTACATTGGAAACGTTTAGTTTAGCTGTTAATGAAGTTTCGTTTTTTTAGTGCTGAAAATTCATTGTCTGCTGGCGCTGTACACTTTTTCTAAGTGTTGCAATATCTCATGAAGGAAATACTGGACAATCAAATTAATGACTTTCCAGGCTTCAGGATGCCTTTCTACACTATATAAAGGTAGAAATTTACATTGGAAACGTTTGGTTTAGCTGTTATAAAAGTTTGGTTTTTTAGTGCTGTAAATGCATTTTCAGCTCGCGCTGTACACATTTGCTATGAGAGGCATTATCTCATAAGGGAAATATTGGACAATCAAATTAATGACTGCGCAGGCTTCAGGATGTCTTTTTACACTATATAAAGGTGGAAATTTACATTGGAAACGTTTGGTTTAGGTGTTATAAAAGTTTGGTTTTTTAGTGCTGAAAATGCATTTTCAGCTCGCACTGTACACATTTGCTATGTGAGGCATTATCTCATAAGGGAAATACTGGACAATCAAATTAATGACTTCCCAGGCTTCAGGATGCCTTTTTACACTCTATAAATGTGGAAATTTACATTGGAAACGTTTGGTTTAGCTGTTAATGAAGTTTCATTTTTTTAGTGCTGAAAATTCATTGTCTGCTGGCGCTGTACACTTTTTCTAAGTGTTGCAATATCTCATGAAGGAAATACTGGACAATCAAATTAATGACTTTCCAGGCTTCAGGATGCCTTTCTACACTATATAAAGGTGGAAATTTACATTGGAAACGTTTGGTTTAGGTGTTATAAAAGTTTGGTTTTTTAGTGCTGAAAATGCATTTTCAGCTCGCACTGTACACATTTGCTATGTGAGGCATTATCTCATAAGGGAAATACTGGACAATCAAATTAATGACTTCCCAGGCTTCAGGATGCCCTTTTACACTCTATAAATGTGGAAATTTACATTGGAAACGTTTGGTTTAGCTGTTAATGAAGTTTCGTTTTTTTAGTGCTGAAAATTCATTGTCTGCTGGCGCTGTACACTTTTTCTAAGTGTTGCAATATCTCATGAAGGAAATACTGGACAATCAAATTAATGACTTTCCAGGCTTCAGGATGCCTTTCTACACTATATAAAGGTGGAAATTTACATTGGAAACGTTTGGTTTAGCTGTTATAAAAGTTTGGTTTTTTAGTGCTGTAAATGCATTTTCAGCTCGCGCTGTACACATTTGCTATGTGAGGCATTATCTCATAAGGGAAATACTGGACAATCAAATTAATGACTTCCCAGGCTTCAGGATGCCTTTTTACACTCTATAAATGTGGAAATTTACATTGGAAACGTTTGGTTTAGCTGTTAATGAAGTTTCGTTTTTTTAGTGCTGAAAAAACATTGTCTGCTGGCGCTGTACACTTTTTCTAAGTTTTGCAATATCTCATGTAGGAAATACTGGACAATCAAATTAATGACTTTCCAGGCTTCAGGATGGCTTTCTACACTATATAAAGGTGGAAATTTACATTGGAAACGTTTGGTTTAGCTGTTATAAAAGTTTGGTTTTTTAGTGCTGTAAATGCATTTTCAGCTCGCGCTGTACACATTTGCTATGTGAGGCATTATCTCATAAGGGAAATACTGGACAATCAAATTAATGACTGCCCAGGCTTCAGGATGTCTTTTTACACTATATAAAGGTGGAAATTTACATTGGAAACGTTTGGTTTAGCTGTTATAAAAGTTTGGTTTTTTTAGTGCTGAAAATTCATTGTCTGCTGGCGCTGTACACTTTTTCTAAGTGTTGCAATATCTCATGAAGGAAATACTGGACAATCAAATTAATGACTTTCCAGGCTCCAGGATGCCTTTCTACACTATATAAAGGTGGAAATTTACATTGGAAACGTTTGGTTTAGCTGTTATAAAAGTTTGGTTTTTTAGTGCTGTAAATGCATTTTCAGCTCGCGCTGTACACATTTGCTATGAGAGGCATTATCTCATAAGGGAAATATTGGACAATCAAATTAATGACTGCCCAGGCTTCAGGATGTCTTTTTACACTATATAAAGGTGGAAATTTACATTGGAAACGTTTAGTTTAGCTGTTAATGAAGTTTCGTTTTTTTAGTGCTGAAAATTCATTGTCTACTGGCGCTGTACACTTTTTCTAAGTGTTGCAATATCTCATGAAGGAAATACTGGACAATCAAATTAATGACTTTCCAGGCTTCAGGATGCCTTTTTACACTATATAAAGGTGGAAATTTACATTGGAAACGTTTGGTTTAGCTGTTATAAAAGTTTGGTTTTTTAGTGCTGAAAATGCATTTTCAGCTCGCACTGTACACATTTGCTATGTGAGGCATTATCTCATAAGGGAAATACTGCACAATCAAATTAATGACTTCCCAGGCTTCAGGATGCATTTTTACACTCTATAAATGTGGAAATTTACATTGGAAACGTTTGGTTTAGCTGTTAATGAAGTTTCGTTTTTTTAGTGCTGAAAATTCATTGTCTGCTGGCGCTGGACACCTTTTCTAAGTGTTGCAATATCTCATGAAGGAAATACTGGACAATCAAATTAATGACTTTCCAGGCTTCAGGATGCCTTTCTACACTATATAAAGGTGGAAATTTACATTGGAAACGTTTGGTTTAGCTGTTATAAAAGTTTGGGTTTTTAGTGCTGTAAATGCATTTTCAGCTCGCGCTGTACACATTTGCTATGAGAGGCATTATCTCATAAGGGAAATATTGGACAATCAAATTAATGACTGCCCAGGCTTCAGGATGTCTTTTTACACTATATAAAGGTGGAAATTTACATTGGAAACGTTTAGTTTAGCTGTTATAAAAGTTTGTTTTTTTAGTGCTGTAAATGCATTTTCAGCTCGCGCTGTACACATTTGCTATGAGAGGCATTATCTCATAAGGGAAATATTGGACAATCAAATTAATGACTGCCCAGGCTTCAGGATGTCTTTTTACACTATATAAAGGTGGAAATTTACATTGGAAACGTTTAGTTTAGCTGTTATAAAAGTTTGTTTTTTTAGTGCTGAAAATGCATTTTCAGCTCGCACTGTACACATTTGCTATGTGAGGCATTATCTCAGAAGGGAAATACTGGACAATCAAATTAATGACTTCCCAGGCTTCAGGATGCCTTTTTACACTCTATAAATGTGGAAATTTACATTGGAAACGTTTGGTTTAGCTGTTAATGAAGTTTCGTTTTTTTAGTGCTGAAAATTCATTGTCTGCTGGCGCTGTACACTTTTTCTAAGTGTTGCAATATCTCATGAAGGAAATACTGGACAATCAAATTAATGACTTTCCAGGCTTCAGGATGCCTTTCTACACTATATAAAGGTGGAAATTTACATTGGAAACGTTTGGTTTAGCTGTTATAAAAGTTTGGTTTTTTAGTGCTGTAAATGCATTTTCAGCTCGCGCTGTACACATTTGCTATGAGAGGCATTATCTCATAAGGGAAATATTGGACAATCAAATTAATGACTGCCCAGGCTTCAGAATGTCTTTTTACACTATATAAAGGTGGAAATTTACATTGGAAACGTTTAGTTTAGCTGTTAATGAAGTTTCGTTTTTTTAGTGCTGAAAATTCATTGTCTGCTGGCGCTGTACACTTTTTCTAAGTGTTGCAATATCTCATGAAGGAAATACTGGACAATCAAATTAATGACTTTCCAGGCTTCAGGATGCCTTTCTACACTATATAAAGGTAGAAATTTACATTGGAAACGTTTGGTTTAGCTGTTATAAAAGTTTGGTTTTTTAGTGCTGTAAATGCATTTTCAGCTCGCGCTGTACACATTTGCTATGAGAGGCATTATCTCATAAGGGAAATATTGGACAATCAAATTAATGACTGCGCAGGCTTCAGGATGTCTTTTTACACTATATAAAGGTGGAAATTTACATTGGAAACGTTTGGTTTAGCTGTTATAAAAGTTTGGTTTTTTAGTGCTGTAAATGCATTTTCAGCTCGCGCTGTACACATTTGCTATGAGAGGCATTATCTCATAAGGGAAATATTGGACAATCAAATTAATGGCTGCCCGGGCTTCAGGATGTCTTTTTACACTATATAAAGGTGGAAATTTACATTGGAAACGTTTAGTTTAGCTGTTAATGAAGTTTCGTTTTTTTAGTGCTGAAAATTCATTGTCTGCTGGCGCTGTACACTTTTTCTAAATGTTGCAATATCTCATGAAGGAAATACTGGACAATCAAATTAATGACTTTCCAGGCTTCAGGATGCCTTTCTACACTATATAAAGGTGGAAATTTACATTGGAAACGTTTGGTTTAGCTGTTATAAAAGTTTGGTTTTTTTAGTGCTGTAAATGCATTTTCAGCTCGCGCTGTACACATTTGCTATGAGAGGCATTATCTCATAAGGGAAATATTGGACAATCAAATTAATGACTGCCCAGGCTTCAGGATGTCTTTTTACACTATATAAAGGTGGAAATTTACATTGGAAACGTTTGGTTTAGGTGTTATATAAGTTTGTTTTTTTAGTGCTGAAAATGCATTTTCAGCTCGCACTGTACACATTTGCTATGTGAGGCATTATCTCATAAGGGAAATACTGGACAATCAAATTAATGACTTCCCAGGCTTCAGGATGCCTTTTTACACTCTATAAATGTGGAAATTTACATTGGAAACGTTTGGTTTAGCTGTTAATGAAGTTTCGTTTTTTTAGTGCTGAAAATTCATTGTCTGCTGGCGCTGTACACTTTTTCTAAGTGTTGCAATATCTCATGAAGGAAATACTGGACAATCAAATTAATGACTTTCCAGGCTTCAGGATGCCTTTCTACACTATATAAAGGTGGAAATTTACATTGGAAACGTTTGGTTTAGCTGTTATAAAAGTTTGGTTTTTTAGTGCTGTAAATGCATTTTCAGCTCGCGCTGTACACATTTGCTATGAGAGGCATTATCTCATAAGGGAAATATTGGACAATCAAATTAATGACTGCCCAGGCTTCAGGATGTCTTTTTACACTATATAAAGGTGGAAATTTACATTGGAAACGTTTGGTTTAGCTGTTATAAAAGTTTGTTTTTTTAGTGCTGTAAATGCATTTTCAGCTCGCACTGTACACATTTGCTATGAGAGGCATTATCTCATAAGGGAAATATTGGACAATCAAATTAATGACTGCCCAGGCTTCAGGATGTCTTTTTACACTATATAAAGGTGGAAATTTACATTGGAAACGTTTACTTTAGCTGTTAATGAAGTTTCGTTTATTTAGTGCTGAAAATTCATTGTCTGCTGGCGCTGTACACTTTTTCTAAGTGTTGCAATATCTCATGAAGGAAATACTGGACAATCAAATTAATGACTTTCCAGGCTTCAGGATGCCTTTCTACACTATATAAAGGTGGAAATTTACATTGGAAACGTTTGGTTTAGCTGTTATAAAAGTTTGTTTTTTTAGTGCTGTAAATGCATTTTCAGCTCGCACTGTACACATTTGCTATGTGAGGCATTATCTCATAAGGGAAATACTGGACAATCAAATTAATGACTTCCCAGGCTTCAGGATGCCTTTTTACACTCTATAAATGTGGAAATTTACATTGGAAACGTTTGGTTTAGCTGTTAATGAAGTTTCGTTTTTTTAGTGCTGAAAATTCATTGTCTGCTGGCGCTGTACACTTTTTCTAAGTGTTGCAATATCTCATGAAGGAAATACTGGACAATCAAATTAATGACTTTCCAGGCTTCAGGATGCCTTTCTACACTATATAAAGGTGGAAATTTACATTGGAAACGTTTGGTTTAGCTGTTATAAAAGTTTGGTTTTTTAGTGCTGTAAATGCATTTTCAGCTCGCGCTGTACACATTTGCTATGAGAGGCATTATCTCATAAGGGAAATATTGGACAATCAAATTAATGACTGCCCAGGCTTCAGGATGTCTTTTTACACTATATAAAGGTGGAAATTTACATTGGAAACGTTTGGTTTAGCTGTTATAAAAGTTTGTTTTTTTAGTGCTGTAAATGCATTTTCAGCTCGCACTGTACACATTTGCTATGAGAGGCATTATCTCATAAGGGAAATATTGGACAATCAAATTAATGACTGCCCAGGCTTCAGGATGTCTTTTTACACTATATAAAGGTGGAAATTTACATTGGAAACGTTTGGTTTAGCTGTTATAAAAGTTTGTTTTTTTAGTGCTGTAAATGCATTTTCAGCTCGCACTTTACACATTTGCTATGAGAGGCATTATCTCATAAGGGAAATATTGGACAATCAAATTAATGACTGCCCAGGCTTCAGGATGTCTTTTTACACTATATAAAGGTGGAAATTTACATTTGAAACGTTTGGTTTAGCTGTTATAAAAGTTTGGTTTTTTAGTGCTGAAAATGCATTTTCAGCTCGCGCTGTACACATTTGCTATGAGAGGCATTATCTCATAAGGGAAATATTGGACAATCAAATTAATGACTGCCCAGGCTTCAGGATGTCTTTTTACATATATAAAGGTGGAAATTTACATTGGAAACGTTTGGTTTAGCTGTTATAAAAGTTTGTTTTTTTAGTGCTGTAAATGCATTTTCAGCTCGCGCTGTACACATTTGCTATGAGAGGCATTATCTCATAAGGGAAATATTGGACAATCAAATTAATGACTGCCCAGGCTTCATGATGTCTTTTTACACTATATAAAGGTGGAAATTTACATTGGAAACGTTTGGTTTAGGTGTTATATAAGTTTGGTTTTTTAGTGCTGAAAATGCATTTTCAGCTCGCACTGTACACATTTGCTATGTGAGGCATTATCTCATAAGGGAAATACTGGACAATCAAATTAATGACTTCCCAGGCTTCAGGATGCCTTTTTACACTCTATAAATGTGGAAATTTACATTGGAAACGTTTGGTTTAGCTGTTAATGAAGTTTCGTTTTTTTAGTGCTGAAAATTCATTGTCTGCTGGCGCTGTACACTTTTTCTAAGTTTTGCAATATCTCATGTAGGAAATACTGGACAATCAAATTAATGACTTTCCAGGCTTCAGGATGCCTTTCTACACTATATAAAGGTGGAAATTTACATTGGAAACGTTTGGTTTAGCTGTTATAAAAGTTTGTTTTTTTAGTGCTGTAAATGCATTTTCAGCTCGCGCTGTACACATTTGCTATGTGAGGCATTATCTCATAAGGGAAATACTGGACAATCAAATTAATGACTGCCCAGGCTTCAGGATGTCTTTTTACACTATATAAAGGTGGAAATTTACATTGGAAACGTTTGGTTTAGCTGTTATAAAAGTTTGGTTTTTTTAGTGCTGAAAATTCATTGTCTGCTGGCGCTGTACACTTTTTCTAAGTGTTGCAATATCTCATGAAGGAAATACTGGACAATCAAATTAATGACTTTCCAGGCTCCAGGATGCCTTTCTACACTATATAAAGGTGGAAATTTACATTGGAAACGTTTGGTTTAGCTGTTATAAAAGTTTGGTTTTTTAGTGCTGTAAATGCATTTTCAGCTCGCGCTGTACACATTTGCTATGAGAGGCATTATCTCATAAGGGAAATATTGGACAATCAAATTATTGACTGCCCAGGCTTCAGGATGTCTTTTTACACTATATATAGGTGGAAATTTACATTGGAAACGTTTAGTTTAGCTGTTAATGAAGTTTCGTTTTTTTAGTGCTGAAAATTCATTGTCTACTGGCGCTGTACACTTTTTCTAAGTGTTGCAATATCTCATGAAGGAAATACTGGACAATCAAATTAATGACTTTCCAGGCTTCAGGATGCCTTTCTACACTATATAAAGGTGGAAATTTACATTGGAAACGTTTGGTTTAGCTGTTATAAAAGTTTGGTTTTTTAGTGCTGTAAATGCATTTTCAGCTCGCGCTGTACACATTTGCTATGAGAGGCATTATCTCATAAGGGAAATATTGGACAATCAAATTAATGACTGCCCAGGCTTCAGGATGTCTTTTTACACTATATAAAGGTGGAAATTTACATTGGAAACGTTTGGTTTAGGTGTTATATAAGTTTGGTTTTTTAGTGCTGAAAATGCATTTTCAGCTCGCACTGTACACATTTGCTATGTGAGGCATTATCTCATAAGGGAAATACTGGACAATCAAATTAATGACTTCCCAGGCTTCAGGATGCCTTTTTACACTCTATAAATGTGGAAATTTACATTGGAAACGTTTGGTTTAGCTGTTAATGAAGTTTCGTTTTTTTAGTGCTGAAAATTCATTGTCTGCTGGCGCTGTACACTTTTTCTAAGTGTTGCAATATCTCATGAAGGAAATACTGGACAATCAAATTAATGACTTTCCAGGCTTCAGGATGCCTTTCTACACTATATAAAGGTGGAAATTTACATTGGAAACGTTTGGTTTAGCTGTTATAAAAGTTTGGTTTTTTAGTGCTGTAAATGCATTTTCAGCTCGCGCTGTACACATTTGCTATGAGAGGCATTATCTCATAAGGGAAATATTGGACAATCAAATTAATGACTGCCCAGGCTTCAGGATGTCTTTTTACACTATATAAAGGTGGAAATTTACATTGGAAACGTTTGGTTTAGCTGTTATAAAAGTTTGTTTTTTTAGTGCTGCAAATGCATTTTCAGCTCGCACTGTACACATTTGCTATGAGAGGCATTATCTCATAAGGGAAATATTGGACAATCAAATTAATGACTGCCCAGGCTTCAGGATGTCTTTTTACACTATATAAAGGTGGAAATTTACATTTGAAACGTTTGGTTTAGCTGTTATAAAAGTTTGGTTTTTTAGTGCTGAAAATGCATTTTCAGCTCGCGCTGTACACATTTGCTATGAGAGGCATTATCTCATAAGGGAAATATTGGACAATCAAATTAATGACTGCCCAGGCTTCAGGATGTCTTTTTACACTATATAAAGGTGGAAATTTACATTGGAAACGTTTGGTTTAGCTGTTATAAAAGTTTGTTTTTTTAGTGCTGTAAATGCATTTTCAGCTCGCACTGTACACATTTGCTATGAGAGGCATTATCTCATAAGGGAAATATTGGACAATCAAATTAATGACTGCCCAGGCTTCAGGATGTCTTTTTACACTATATAAAGGTGGAAATTTACATTGGAAACGTTTGGTTTAGGTGTTATATAAGTTTGGTTTTTTAGTGCTGAAAATGCATTTTCAGCTCGCACTGTACACATTTGCTATGTGAGGCATTATCTCATAAGGGAAATACTGGACAATCAAATTAATGACTTCCCAGGCTTCAGGATGCCTTTTTACACTCTATAAAGGTGGAAATTTACATTGGAAACGTTTGGTTTAGCTGTTATAAAAGTTTGTTTTTTTAGTGCTGTAAATGCATTTTCAGCTCGCACTGTACACATTTGCTATGAGAGGCATTATCTCATAAGGGAAATATTGGACAATCAAATTAATGACTGCCCAGGCTTCAGGATGTCTTTTTACACTATATAAAGGTGGAAATTTACATTGGAAACGTTTGGTTTAGCTGTTATAAAAGTTTGTTTTTTTAGTGCTGTAAATGCATTTTCAGCTCGCACTTTACACATTTGCTATGAGAGGCATTATCTCATAAGGGAAATATTGGACAATCAAATTAATGACTGCCCAGGCTTCAGGATGTCTTTTTACACTATATAAAGGTGGAAATTTACATTTGAAACGTTTGGTTTAGCTGTTATAAAAGTTTGGTTTTTTAGTGCTGAAAATGCATTTTCAGCTCGCGCTGTACACATTTGCTATGAGAGGCATTATCTCATAAGGGAAATATTGGACAATCAAATTAATGACTGCCCAGGCTTCAGGATGTCTTTTTACATATATAAAGGTGGAAATTTACATTGGAAACGTTTGGTTTAGCTGTTATAAAAGTTTGTTTTTTTAGTGCTGTAAATGCATTTTCAGCTCGCGCTGTACACATTTGCTATGAGAGGCATTATCTCATAAGGGAAATATTGGACAATCAAATTAATGACTGCCCAGGCTTCATGATGTCTTTTTACACTATATAAAGGTGGAAATTTACATTGGAAACGTTTGGTTTAGGTGTTATATAAGTTTGGTTTTTTAGTGCTGAAAATGCATTTTCAGCTCGCACTGTACACATTTGCTATGTGAGGCATTATCTCATAAGGGAAATACTGGACAATCAAATTAATGACTTCCCAGGCTTCAGGATGCCTTTTTACACTCTATAAATGTGGAAATTTACATTGGAAACGTTTGGTTTAGCTGTTAATGAAGTTTCGTTTTTTTAGTGCTGAAAATTCATTGTCTGCTGGCGCTGTACACTTTTTCTAAGTTTTGCAATATCTCATGTAGGAAATACTGGACAATCAAATTAATGACTTTCCAGGCTTCAGGATGCCTTTCTACACTATATAAAGGTGGAAATTTACATTGGAAACGTTTGGTTTAGCTGTTATAAAATTTTGTTTTTTTAGTGCTGTAAATGCATTTTCAGCTCGCGCTGTACACATTTGCTATGTGAGGCATTATCTCATAAGGGAAATACTGGACAATCAAATTAATGACTGCCCAGGCTTCAGGATGTCTTTTTACACTATATAAAGGTGGAAATTTACATTGGAAACGTTTGGTTTAGCTGTTATAAAAGTTTGGTTTTTTTAGTGCTGAAAATTCATTGTCTGCTGGCGCTGTACACTTTTTCTAAGTGTTGCAATATCTCATGAAGGAAATACTGGACAATCAAATTAATGACTTTCCAGGCTCCAGGATGCCTTTCTACACTATATAAAGGTGGAAATTTACATTGGAAACGTTTGGTTTAGCTGTTATAAAAGTTTGGTTTTTTAGTGCTGTAAATGCATTTTCAGCTCGCGCTGTACACATTTGCTATGAGAGGCATTATCTCATAAGGGAAATATTGGACAATCAAATTATTGACTGCCCAGGCTTCAGGATGTCTTTTTACACTATATATAGGTGGAAATTTACATTGGAAACGTTTAGTTTAGCTGTTAATGAAGTTTCGTTTTTTTAGTGCTGAAAATTCATTGTCTACTGGCGCTGTACACTTTTTCTAAGTGTTGCAATATCTCATGAAGGAAATACTGGACAATCAAATTAATGACTTTCCAGGCTTCAGGATGCCTTTCTACACTATATAAAGGTGGAAATTTACATTGGAAACGTTTGGTTTAGCTGTTATAAAAGTTTGGTTTTTTAGTGCTGTAAATGCATTTTCAGCTCGCGCTGTACACATTTGCTATGAGAGGCATTATCTCATAAGGGAAATATTGGACAATCAAATTAATGACTGCCCAGGCTTCAGGATGTCTTTTTACACTATATAAAGGTGGAAATTTACATTGGAAACGTTTGGTTTAGCTGTTATAAAAGTTTGTTTTTTTAGTGCTGTAAATGCATTTTCAGCTCGCACTGTACACATTTGCTATGAGAGGCATTATCTCATAAGGGAAATATTGGACAATCAAATTAATGACTGCCCAGGCTTCAGGATGTCTTTTTACACTATATAAAGGTGGAAATTTACATTGGAAACGTTTGGTTTAGCTGTTAATGAAGTTTCGTTTTTTTAGTGCTGAAAATTCATTGTCTGCTGGCGCTGTACACTTTTTCTAAGTTTTGCAATATCTCATGTAGGAAATACTGGACAATCAAATTAATGACTTTCCAGGCTTCAGGATGCCTTTCTACACTATATAAAGGTGGAAATTTACATTGGAAACGTTTGGTTTAGCTGTTATAAAAGTTTGTTTTTTTAGTGCTGTAAATGCATTTTCAGCTCGCGCTGTACACATTTGCTATGTGAGGCATTATCTCATAAGGGAAATACTGGACAATCAAATTAATGACTGCCCAGGCTTCAGGATGTCTTTTTACACTATATAAAGGTGGAAATTTACATTGGAAACGTTTGGTTTAGCTGTTATAAAAGTTTGGTTTTTTTAGTGCTGAAAATTCATTGTCTGCTGGCGCTGTACACTTTTTCTAAGTGTTGCAATATCTCATGAAGGAAATACTGGACAATCAAATTAATGACTTTCCAGGCTCCAGGATGCCTTTCTACACTATATAAAGGTGGAAATTTACATTGGAAACGTTTGGTTTAGCTGTTATAAAAGTTTGGTTTTTTAGTGCTGTAAATGCATTTTCAGCTCGCGCTGTACACATTTGCTATGAGAGGCATTATCTCATAAGGGAAATATTGGACAATCAAATTATTGACTGCCCAGGCTTCAGGATGTCTTTTTACACTATATAAAGGTGGAAATTTACATTGGAAACGTTTAGTTTAGCTGTTAATGAAGTTTCGTTTTTTTAGTGCTGAAAATTCATTGTCTACTGGCGCTGTACACTTTTTCTAAGTGTTGCAATATCTCATGAAGGAAATACTGGACAATCAAATTAATGACTTTCCAGGCTTCAGGATGCCTTTCTACACTATATAAAGGTGGAAATTTACATTGGAAACGTTTGGTTTAGCTGTTATAAAAGTTTGGTTTTTTAGTGCTGTAAATGCATTTTCAGCTCGCGCTGTACACATTTGCTATGAGAGGCATTATCTCATAAGGGAAATAATGGACAATCAAATTAATGACTGCCCAGGCTTCAGGATGTCTTTTTACACTATATAAAGGTGGAAATTTACATTGGAAACGTTTGGTTTAGCTGTTATAAAAGTTTGGTTTTTTAGTGCTGTAAATGCATTTTCAGCTCGCGCTGTACACATTTGCTATGAGAGGCATTATCTCATAAGGGAAATATTGGACAATCAAATTAATGACTGCCCAGGCTTCAGGATGTCTTTTTACACTATATAAAGGTGGAAATTTACATTGGAAACGTTTAGTTTAGCTGTTAATGAAGTTTCGTTTTTTTAGTGCTGGAAATTCATTGTCTGCTGGCGCTGTACACTTTTTCTAAGTGTTGCAATATCTCATGAAGGAAATACTGGACAATCAAATTAAAGACTTTCCAGGCTTCAGGATGCCTTTTTACACTATATAAAGGTGGAAATTTACATTGGAAACGTTTGGTTTAGCTGTTATAAAAGTTTGGTTTTTTAGTGCTGTAAATGCATTTTCAGCTCGCGCTGTACACATTTGCTATGAGAGGCATTATCTCATAAGGGAAATATTGGACAATCAAATTAATGACTGCCCAGGCTTCAGGATGTCTTTTTACACTATATAAAGGTGGAAATTTACATTGGAAACATTTAGTTTAGCTGTTAATGAAGTTTCGTTTTTTTAGTGCTGAAAATTCATTGTCTGCTGGCGCTGTACACTTTTTCTAAGTGTTGCAATATCTCATGAAGGAAATACTGGACAATCAAATTAATGACTTTCCAGGCTTCAGGATGCCTTTCTACACTATATAAAGGTGGAAATTTACATTGGAAACGTTTGGTTTAGCTGTTATAAAAGTTTGTTTTTTTAGTGCTGTAAATGCATTTTCAGCTCGCGCTGTACACATTTGCTATGAGAGGCATTATCTCATAAGGGAAATATTGGACAATCAAATTAATGACTGCCCAGGCTTCAGGATGTCTTTTTACACTATATAAAGGTGGAAATTTACATTGGAAACGTTTGGTTTAGCTGTTATAAAAGTTTGTTTTTTTAGTGCTGTAAATGCATTTTCAGCTCGCACTGTACACATTTGCTATGAGAGGCATTATCTCATAAGGGAAATATTGGACAATCAAATTAATGACTGCCCAGGCTTCAGGATGTCTTTTTACACTATATAAAGGTGGAAATTTACATTGGAAACGTTTGGTTTAGCTGTTATAAAAGTTTGTTTTTTTAGTGCTGTAAATGCATTTTCAGCTCGCACTTTACACATTTGCTATGAGAGGCATTATCTCATAAGGGAAATATTGGACAATCAAATTAATGACTGCCCAGGCTTCAGGATGTCTTTTTACACTATATAAAGGTGGAAATTTACATTTGAAACGTTTGGTTTAGCTGTTATAAAAGTTTGGTTTTTTAGTGCTGAAAATGCATTTTCAGCTCGCGCTGTACACATTTGCTATGAGAGGCATTATCTCATAAGGGAAATATTGGACAATCAAATTAATGACTGCCCAGGCTTCAGGATGTCTTTTTACATATATAAAGGTGGAAATTTACATTGGAAACGTTTGGTTTAGCTGTTATAAAAGTTTGTTTTTTTAGTGCTGTAAATGCATTTTCAGCTCGCGCTGTACACATTTGCTATGAGAGGCATTATCTCATAAGGGAAATATTGGACAATCAAATTAATGACTGCCCAGGCTTCATGATGTCTTTTTACACTATATAAAGGTGGAAATTTACATTGGAAACGTTTGGTTTAGGTGTTATATAAGTTTGGTTTTTTAGTGCTGAAAATGCATTTTCAGCTCGCACTGTACACATTTGCTATGTGAGGCATTATCTCATAAGGGAAATACTGGACAATCAAATTAATGACTTCCCAGGCTTCAGGATGCCTTTTTACACTCTATAAATGTGGAAATTTACATTGGAAACGTTTGGTTTAGCTGTTAATGAAGTTTCGTTTTTTTAGTGCTGAAAATTCATTGTCTGCTGGCGCTGTACACTTTTTCTAAGTTTTGCAATATCTCATGTAGGAAATACTGGACAATCAAATTAATGACTTTCCAGGCTTCAGGATGCCTTTCTACACTATATAAAGGTGGAAATTTACATTGGAAACGTTTGGTTTAGCTGTTATAAAAGTTTGTTTTTTTAGTGCTGTAAATGCATTTTCAGCTCGCGCTGTACACATTTGCTATGTGAGGCATTATCTCATAAGGGAAATACTGGACAATCAAATTAATGACTGCCCAGGCTTCAGGATGTCTTTTTACACTATATAAAGGTGGAAATTTACATTGGAAACGTTTGGTTTAGCTGTTATAAAAGTTTGGTTTTTTTAGTGCTGAAAATTCATTGTCTGCTGGCGCTGTACACTTTTTCTAAGTGTTGCAATATCTCATGAAGGAAATACTGGACAATCAAATTAATGACTTTCCAGGCTCCAGGATGCCTTTCTACACTATATAAAGGTGGAAATTTACATTGGAAACGTTTGGTTTAGCTGTTATAAAAGTTTGGTTTTTTAGTGCTGTAAATGCATTTTCAGCTCGCGCTGTACACATTTGCTATGAGAGGCATTATCTCATAAGGGAAATATTGGACAATCAAATTATTGACTGCCCAGGCTTCAGGATGTCTTTTTACACTATATATAGGTGGAAATTTACATTGGAAACGTTTAGTTTAGCTGTTAATGAAGTTTCGTTTTTTTAGTGCTGAAAATTCATTGTCTACTGGCGCTGTACACTTTTTCTAAGTGTTGCAATATCTCATGAAGGAAATACTGGACAATCAAATTAATGACTTTCCAGGCTTCAGGATGCCTTTCTACACTATATAAAGGTGGAAATTTACATTGGAAACGTTTGGTTTAGCTGTTATAAAAGTTTGGTTTTTTAGTGCTGTAAATGCATTTTCAGCTCGCGCTGTACACATTTGCTATGAGAGGCATTATCTCATAAGGGAAATATTGGACAATCAAATTAATGACTGCCCAGGCTTCAGGATGTCTTTTTACACTATTTAAGGTGGAAATTTACATTGGAAACGTTTGGTTTAGCTGTTATAAAAGTTTGTTTTTTTAGTGCTGTAAATGCATTTTCAGCTCGCACTGTACACATTTGCTATGAGAGGCATTATCTCATAAGGGAAATATTGGACAATCAAATTAATGACTGCCCAGGCTTCAGGATGTCTTTTTACACTATATAAAGGTGGAAATTTACATTGGAAACGTTTGGTTTAGCTGTTAATGAAGTTTCGTTTTTTTAGTGCTGAAAATTCATTGTCTGCTGGCGCTGTACACTTTTTCTAAGTTTTGCAATATCTCATGTAGGAAATACTGGACAATCAAATTAATGACTTTCCAGGCTTCAGGATGCCTTTCTACACTATATAAAGGTGGAAATTTACATTGGAAACGTTTGGTTTAGCTGTTATAAAAGTTTGTTTTTTTAGTGCTGTAAATGCATTTTCAGCTCGCGCTGTACACATTTGCTATGTGAGGCATTATCTCATAAGGGAAATACTGGACAATCAAATTAATGACTGCCCAGGCTTCAGGATGTCTTTTTACACTATATAAAGGTGGAAATTTACATTGGAAACGTTTGGTTTAGCTGTTATAAAAGTTTGGTTTTTTTAGTGCTGAAAATTCATTGTCTGCTGGCGCTGTACACTTTTTCTAAGTGTTGCAATATCTCATGAAGGAAATACTGGACAATCAAATTAATGACTTTCCAGGCTCCAGGATGCCTTTCTACACTATATAAAGGTGGAAATTTACATTGGAAACGTTTGGTTTAGCTGTTATAAAAGTTTGGTTTTTTAGTGCTGTAAATGCATTTTCAGCTCGCGCTGTACACATTTGCTATGAGAGGCATTATCTCATAAGGGAAATATTGGACAATCAAATTATTGACTGCCCAGGCTTCAGGATGTCTTTTTACACTATATAAAGGTGGAAATTTACATTGGAAACGTTTAGTTTAGCTGTTAAT
This sequence comes from Idiotropiscis lumnitzeri, assembly GCF_059441095.1. Taxonomy (NCBI): domain Eukaryota; kingdom Metazoa; phylum Chordata; class Actinopteri; order Syngnathiformes; family Syngnathidae; genus Idiotropiscis; species Idiotropiscis lumnitzeri. Next base: position 188,971 of record NW_028283656.1, read on the forward strand.
GAAGTTTCGTTTTTTTAGTGCTGAAAATTCATTGTCTACTGGCGCTGTACACTTTTTCTAAGTGTTGCAATATCTCATGAAGGAAATACTGGACAATCAAATTAATGACTTTCCAGGCTTCAGGATGCCTTTCTACACTATATAAAGGTGGAAATTTACATTGGAAACGTTTGGTTTAGCTGTTATAAAAGTTTGGTTTTTTAGTGCTGTAAATGCATTTTCAGCTCGCGCTGTACACATTTGCTATGAGAGGCATTATCTCATAAGGGAAATAATGGACAATCAAATTAATGACTGCCCAGGCTTCAGGATGTCTTTTTACACTATATAAAGGTGGAAATTTACATTGGAAACGTTTGGTTTAGCTGTTATAAAAGTTTGGTTTTTTAGTGCTGAAAATGCATTTTCAGCTCGCACTGTACACATTTGCTATGTGAGGCATTATCTCATAAGGGAAATACTGGACAATCAAATTAATGACTTCCCAGGCTTCAGATGCATTTTTACACTCTATAAATGTGGAAATTTACATTGGAAACGTTTGGTTTAGCTGTTATAAAAGTTTGTTTTTTTAGTGCTGTAAATGCATTTTCAGCTCGCGCTGTACACATTTGCTATGTGAGGCATTATCTCATAAGGGAAATACTGGACAATCAAATTAATGACTGCCCAGGCTTCAGGATGTCTTTTTACACTATATAAAGGTGGAAATTTACATTGGAAACGTTTGGTTTAGCTGTTATAAAAGTTTGGTTTTTTAGTGCTGAAAATGCATTTTCAGCTCGCACTGTACACATTTGCTATGTGAGGCATTATCTCATAAGGGAAATACTGGACAATCAAATTAATGACTTCCCAGGCTTCAGGATGCCTTTTTACACTCTATAAATGTGGAAATTTACATTGGAAACGTTTGGTTTAGCTGTTAATGAAGTTTCGTTTTTTTAGTGCTGAAAATTCATTGTCTGCTGGCGCTGTACACTTTTTCTAAGTGTTGCAATATCTCATGAAGGAAATACTGGACAATCAAATTAATGACTTTCCAGGCTTCAGGATGCCTTTCTACACTATATAAAGGTGGAAATTTACATTGGAAACGTTTGGTTTAGCTGTTATAAAAGTTTGGTTTTTTAGTGCTGTAAATGCATTTTCAGCTCGCGCTGTACACATTTGCTATGAGAGGCATTATCTCATAAGGGAAATATTGGACAATCAAATTAATGACTGCCCAGGCTTCAGGATGTCTTTTTACACTATATAAAGGTGGAAATTTACATTGGAAACGTTTAGTTTAGCTGTTAATGAAGTTTCGTTTTTTTAGTGCTGGAAATTCATTGTCTGCTGGCGCTGTACACTTTTTCTAAGTGTTGCAATATCTCATGAAGGAAATACTGGACAATCAAATTAAAGACTTTCCAGGCTTCAGGATGCCTTTTTACACTATATAAAGGTGGAAATTTACATTGGAAACGTTTGGTTTAGCTGTTATAAAAGTTTGGTTTTTTAGTGCTGTAAATGCATTTTCAGCTCGCGCTGTACACATTTGCTATGAGAGGCATTATCTCATAAGGGAAATATTGGACAATCAAATTAATGACTGCCCAGGCTTCAGGATGTCTTTTTACACTATATAAAGGTGGAAATTTACATTGGAAACATTTAGTTTAGCTGTTAATGAAGTTTCGTTTTTTTAGTGCTGAAAATTCATTGTCTGCTGGCGCTGTACACTTTTTCTAAGTGTTGCAATATCTCATGAAGGAAATACTGGACAATCAAATTAATGACTTTCCAGGCTTCAGGATGCCTTTCTACACTATATAAAGGTGGAAATTTACATTGGAAACGTTTGGTTTAGCTGTTATAAAAGTTTGTTTTTTTAGTGCTGTAAATGCATTTTCAGCTCGCGCTGTACACATTTGCTATGAGAGGCATTATCTCATAAGGGAAATATTGGACAATCAAATTAATGACTGCCCAGGCTTCAGGATGTCTTTTTACACTATATAAAGGTGGAAATTTACATTGGAAACGTTTGGTTTAGCTGTTATAAAAGTTTGGTTTTTTAGTGCTGTAAATGCATTTTCAGCTCGCGCTGTACACATTTGCTATGAGAGGCATTATCTCATAAGGGAAATATTGGACAATCAAATTAATGGCTGCCCGGGCTTCAGGATGTCTTTTTACACTATATAAAGGTGGGAATTTACATTGGAAACGTTTAGTTTAGCTGTTAATGAAGTTTCGTTTTTTTAGTGCTGAAAATTCATTGTCTGCTGGCGCTGTACACTTTTTCTAAATGTTGCAATATCTCATGAAGGAAATACTGGACAATCAAATTAATGACTTTCCAGGGTTCAGGGTGCCTTTCTACACTATATAAAGGTGGAAATTTACATTGGAAACGTTTGGTTTAGCTGTTATAAAAGTTTGGTTTTTTAGTGCTGTAAATGCATTTTCACCTCGCGCTGTACACATTTGCTATGAGAGGCATTATCTCATAAGGGAAATATTGGACAATCAAATTAATGACTGCCCAGGCTTCAGGATGTCTTTTTACACTATATAAAGGAGGAAATTTACATTGGAAACGTTTGGTTTAGGTGTTATAAAAGTTTGGTTTTTTAGTGCTGAAAATGCATTTTCAGCTCGCGCTGTACACATTTGCAATGAGAGGCATTATCTCATAAGGGAAATACTGGACAATCAAATTAATGACTTCCCAGGCTTCAGGATGCCTTTTTACACTCTATAAATGTGGAAATTTACATTGGAAACGTTTGGTTTAGCTGTTAATGAAGTTTCGTTTTTTTTAGTGCTGAAAATTCATTGTCTGCTGGCGCTGTACACTTTTTCTAAGTGTTGCAATATCTCATGAAGGAAATACTGGACAATCAAATTAATGACTTTCCAGGCTTCAGGATGCCTTTCTACACTATATAAAGGTGGAAATTTACATTGGAAACGTTTGGTTTAGCTGTTATAAAAGTTTGTTTTTTTAGTGCTGTAAATGCATTTTCAGCTCGCGCTGTACACATTTGCTATGAGAGGCATTATCTCATAAGGGAAACATTGGACAATCAAATTAATGACTGCCCAGGCTTCAGGATGTCTTTTTACACTATATAAAGGTGGAAATTTACATTGGAAACGTTTGGTTTAGCTGTTAATGAAGTTTCGTTTATTTAGTGCTGAAAATTCATTGTCTGCTGGCGCTGTACACTTTTTCTAAGTGTTGCAATATCTCATGAAGGAAATACTGGACAATCAAATTAATGACTTTCCAGGCTTCAGGATGCCTTTCTACACTATATAAAGATGGAAATTTACATTGGAAACGTTTGGTTTAGCTGTTATAAAAGTTTGTTTTTTTAGTGCTGTAAATGCATTTTCAGCTCGCACTGTACACATTTGCTATGTGAGGCATTATCTCATAAGGGAAATACTGGACAATCAAATTAATGACTTCCCAGGCTTCAGGATGCCTTTTTACACTCTATAAATGTGGAAATTTACATTGGAAACGTTTGGTTTAGCTGTTAATGAAGTTTCGTTTTTTTTAGTGCTGAAAATTCATTGTCTGCTGGCGCTGTACACTTTTTCTAAGTGTTGCAATATCTCATGAAGGAAATACTGGACAATCAAATTAATGACTTTCCAGGCTTCAGGATGCCTTTCTACACTATATAAAGGTGGAAATTTACATTGGAAACGTTTGGTTTAGCTGTTATAAAAGTTTGGTTTTTTAGTGCTGTAAATGCATTTTCAGCTCGCGCTGTACACATTTGCTATGAGAGGCATTATCTCATAAGGGAAATATTGGACAATCAAATTAATGACTGCCCAGGCTTCAGGATGTCTTTTTACACTATATAAAGGTGGAAATTTACATTGGAAACGTTTGGTTTAGCTGTTATAAAAGTTTGTTTTTTTAGTGCTGTAAATGCATTTTCAGCTCGCACTGTACACATTTGCTATGAGAGGCATTATCTCATAAGGGAAATATTGGACAATCAAATTAATGACTGCCCAGGCTTCAGGATGTCTTTTTACACTATATAAAGGTGGAAATTTACATTGGAAACGTTTACTTTAGCTGTTAATGAAGTTTCGTTTATTTAGTGCTGAAAATTCATTGTCTGCTGGCGCTGTACACTTTTTCTAAGTGTTGCAATATCTCATGAAGGAAATACTGGACAATCAAATTAATGACTTTCCAGGCTTCAGGATGCCTTTCTACACTATATAAAGGTGGAAATTTACATTGGAAACGTTTGGTTTAGCTGTTATAAAAGTTTGTTTTTTTAGTGCTGTAAATGCATTTTCAGCTCGCACTGTACACATTTGCTATGTGAGGCATTATCTCATAAGGGAAATACTGGACAATCAAATTAATGACTTCCCAGGCTTCAGGATGCCTTTTTACACTCTATAAATGTGGAAATTTACATTGGAAAAGTTTGGTTTAGCTGTTAATGAAGTTTCGTTTTTTTAGTGCTGAAAATTCATTGTCTGCTGGCGCTGTACACTTTTTCTAAGTGTTGCAATATCTCATGAAGGAAATACTGGACAATCAAATTAATGACTTTCCAGGCTTCAGGATGCCTTTCTACACTATATAAAGGTGGAAATTTACATTGGAAACGTTTGGTTTAGCTGTTATAAAAGTTTGGTTTTTTAGTGCTGTAAATGCATTTTCAGCTCGCGCTGTACACATTTGCTATGAGAGGCATTATCTCATAAGGGAAATATTGGACAATCAAATTAATGACTGCCCAGGCTTCAGGATGTCTTTTTACACTATATAAAGGTGGAAATTTACATTGGAAACGTTTGGTTTAGCTGTTATAAAAGTTTGTTTTTTTAGTGCTGTAAATGCATTTTCAGCTCGCACTGTACACATTTGCTATGAGAGGCATTATCTCATAAGGGAAATATTGGACAATCAAATTAATGACTGCCCAGGCTTCAGGATGTCTTTTTTAACTATATAAAGGTGGAAATTTACATTGGAAACGTTTGGTTTAGCTGTTATAAAAGTTTGTTTTTTTAGTGCTGTAAATGCATTTTCAGCTCGCACTGTACACATTTGCTATGAGAGGCATTATCTCATAAGGGAAATATTGGACAATCAAATTAATGACTGCCCAGGCTTCAGGATGTCTTTTTACACTATATAAAGGTGGAAATTTAAATTTGAAACGTTTGGTTTAGCTGTTATAAAAGTTTGGTTTTTTAGTGCTGAAAATGCATTTTCAGCTCGCGCTGTACACATTTGCTATGAGAGGCATTATCTCATAAGGGAAATATTGGACAATCAAATTAATGACTGCCCAGGCTTCAGGATGTCTTTTTACACTATATAAAGGTGGAAATTTACATTGGAAACGTTTGGTTTAGCTGTTATAAAAGTTTGGTTTTTTAGTGCTGTAAATGCATTTTCAGCTCGCGCTGTACACATTTGCTATGAGAGGCATTATCTCATAAGGGAAATATTGGACAATCAAATTAATGACTGCCCAGGCTTCAGGATGTCTTTTTACACTATATAAAGGTGGAAATTTACATTGGAAACGTTTGGTTTAGGTGTTATATAAGTTTGTTTTTTTAGTGCTGAAAATGCATTTTCAGCTCGCACTGTACACATTTGCTATGTGAGGCATTATCTCATAAGGGAAATACTGGACAATCAAATTAATGACTTCCCAGGCTTCAGGATGCCTTTTTACACTCTATAAATGTGGAAATTTACATTGGAAACGTTTGGTTTAGCTGTTAATGAAGTTTCGTTTTTTTAGTGCTGAAAATTCATTGTCTGCTGGCGCTGTACACTTTTTCTAAGTTTTGCAATATCTCATGTAGGAAATACTGGACAATCAAATTAATGACTTTCCAGGCTTCAGGATGCCTTTCTACACTATATAAAGGTGGAAATTTACATTGGAAACGTTTGGTTTAGCTGTTATAAAAGTTTGTTTTTTTAGTGCTGTAAATGCATTTTCAGCTCGCGCTGTACACATTTGCTATGTGAGGCATTATCTCATAAGGGAAATACTGGACAATCAAATTAATGACTGCCCAGGCTTCAGGATGTCTTTTTACACTATATAAAGGTGGAAATTTACATTGGAAACGTTTGGTTTAGCTGTTATAAAAGTTTGGTTTTTTTAGTGCTGAAAATTCATTGTCTGCTGGCGCTGTACACTTTTTCTAAGTGTTGCAATATCTCATGAAGGAAATACTGGACAATCAAATTAATGACTTTCCAGGCTCCAGGATGCCTTTCTACACTATATAAAGGTGGAAATTTACATTGGAAACGTTTGGTTTAGCTGTTATAAAAGTTTGGTTTTTTAGTGCTGTAAATGCATTTTCAGCTCGCGCTGTACACATTTGCTATGAGAGGCATTATCTCATAAGGGAAATATTGGACAATCAAATTAATGACTGCCCAGGCTTCAGGATGTCTTTTTACACTATATAAAGGTGGAAATTTACATTGGAAACGTTTAGTTTAGCTGTTAATGAAGTATCGTTTTTTTAGTGCTGAAAATTCATTGTCTACTGGCGCTGTACACTTTTTCTAAGTGTTGCAATATCTCATGAAGGAAATACTGGACAATCAAATTAATGACTTTCCAGGCTTCAGGATGCCTTTCTACACTATATAAAGGTGGAAATTTACATTGGAAACGTTTGGTTTAGCTGTTATAAAAGTTTGGTTTTTTAGTGCTGTAAATGCATTTTCAGCTCGCGCTGTACACATTTGCTATGAGAGGCATTATCTCATAAGGGAAATATTGGACAATCAAATTAATGACTGCCCAGGCTTCAGGATGTCTTTTTACACTATATAAAGGTGGAAATTTACATTGGAAACGTTTGGTTTAGCTGTTATAAAAGTTTGGTTTTTTAGTGCTGAAAATGCATTTTCAGCTCGCACTGTACACATTTGCTATGTGAGGCATTATCTCATAAGGGAAATACTGGACAATCAAATTAATGACTTCCCAGGCTTCAGGATGCATTTTTACACTCTATAAATGTGGAAATTTACATTGGAAACGTTTGGTTTAGCTGTTATAAAAGTTTGTTTTTTTAGTGCTGTAAATGCATTTTCAGCTCGCGCTGTACACATTTGCTATGTGAGGCATTATCTCATAAGGGAAATACTGGACAATCAAATTAATGACTGCCCAGGCTTCAGGATGTCTTTTTACACTATATAAAGGTGGAAATTTACATTGGAAACGTTTGGTTTAGCTGTTATAAAAGTTTGGTTTTTTAGTGCTGAAAATGCATTTTCAGCTCGCACTGTACACATTTGCTATGTGAGGCATTATCTCATAAGGGAAATACTGGACAATCAAATTAATGACTTCCCAGGCTTCAGGATGCCTTTTTACACTCTATAAATGTGGAAATTTACATTGGAAACGTTTGGTTTAGCTGTTAATGAAGTTTCGTTTTTTTAGTGCTGAAAATTCATTGTCTGCTGGCGCTGTACACTTTTTCTAAGTGTTGCAATATCTCATGAAGGAAATACTGGACAATCAAATTAATGACTTTCCAGGCTTCAGGATGCCTTTCTACACTATATAAAGGTGGAAATTTACATTGGAAACGTTTGGTTTAGCTGTTATAAAAGTTTGGTTTTTTAGTGCTGTAAATGCATTTTCAGCTCGCGCTGTACACATTTGCTATGAGAGGCATTATCTCATAAGGGAAATATTGGACAATCAAATTAATGACTGCCCAGGCTTCAGGATGTCTTTTTACACTATATAAAGGTGGAAATTTACATTGGAAACGTTTGGTTTAGCTGTTATAAAAGTTTGGTTTTTTAGTGCTGTAAATGCATTTTCAGCTCGCGCTGTACACATTTGCTATGTGAGGCATTATATCATAAGGGAAATACTGGACAATCAAATTAATGACTTTCCAGGCTTCAGGATGCCTTTCTACACTATATAAAGGTAGAAATTTACATTGGAAACGTTTGGTTTAGCTGTTATAAAAGTTTGGTTTTTTAGTGCTGTAAATGCATTTTCAGCTCGCGCTGTACACATTTGCTATGAGAGGCATTATCTCATAAGGGAAATATTGGACAATCAAATTAATGACTGCCCAGGCTTCAGGATGTCTTTTTACACTCTATAAAGGTGGAAATTTACATTGGAAACGTTTGGTTTAGCTGTTATAAAAGTTTGGTTTTTTAGTGCTGTAAATGCATTTTCAGCTCGCGCTGTACACATTTGCTATGAGAGGCATTATCTCATAAGGGAAATATTGGACAATCAAATTAATGGCTGCCCAGGCTTCAGGATGTCTTTTTACACTATATAAAGGTGGAAATTTACATTGGAAACGTTTAGTTTAGCTGTTAATGAAGTTTCGGTTTTTTAGTGCTGAAAATTCATTGTCTGCTGGCGCTGTACACTTTTTCTAAGTGTTGCAATATCTCATGAAGGAAATACTGGACAATCAAATTAAAGACTTTCCAGGCTTCAGGATGCCTTTTTACACTATATAAAGGTGGAAATTTACATTGGAAACGTTTGGTTTAGCTGTTATAAAAGTTTGGTTTTTTAGTGCTGTAAATGCATTTTCAGCTCGCGCTGTACACATTTGCTATGAGAGGCATTATCTCATAAGGGAAATATTGGACAATCAAATTCATGACTGCCCAGGCTTCAGGATGTCTTTTTACACTATATAAAGGTGGAAATTTACATTGGAAACATTTAGTTTAGCTGTTAATGAAGTTTCGTTTTTTTAGTGCTGAAAATTCATTGTCTGCTGGCGCTGTACACTTTTTCTAAGTGTTGCAATATCTCATGAAGGAAATACTGGACAATCAAATTAATGACTTTCCAGGCTTCAGGATGCCTTTCTACACTATATAAAGGTGGAAATTTACATTGGAAACGTTTGGTTTAGCTGTTATAAAAGTTTGGTTTTTTAGTGCTGTAAATGCATTTTCAGCTCGCGCTGTACACATTTGCTATGAGAGGCATTATCTCATAAGGGAAATAATTGGACAATCAAATTAATGACTGCCCAGGCTTCAGGATGTCTTTTTACACTATATAAAGGAGGAAATTTACATTGGAAACGTTTGGTTTAGGTGTTATAAAAGTTTGGTTTTTTAGTGCTGAAAATGCATTTCAGCTCGCGCTGTACACATTTGCAATGAGAGGCATTATCTCATAAGGGAAATACTGGACAATCAAATTAATGACTTCCCAGGCTTCAGGATGCCTTTTTACACTCTATAAATGTGGAAATTTACATTGGAAACGTTTGGTTTAGCTGTTAATGAAGTTTCGTTTTTTTTAGTGTTGAAAATTCGTTGTCTGCTGGCGCTGTACACTTTTTCTAAGTGTTGCAATATCTCATGAAGGAAATACTGGACAATCAAATTAATGACTTTCCAGGCTTCAGGATGCCTTTCTACACTATATAAAGGTGGAAATTTACATTGGAAACGTTTGGTTTAGCTGTTATAAAAGTTTGGTTTTTTAGTGCTGTAAATGCATTTTCAGCTCGCGCTGTACACATTTGCTATGAGAGGCATTATCTCATAAGGGAAATATTGGACAATCAAATTAATGACTGCCCAGGCTTCAGGATGTCTTTTTACACTATATAAAGGTGGAAATTTACATTGGAAACGTTTGGTTTAGCTGTTATAAAAGTTTGTTTTTTTAGTGCTGTAAATGCATTTTCAGCTCGCACTGTACACATTTGCTATGAGAGGCATTATCTCATAAGGGAAATATTGGACAATCAAATTAATGACTGCCCAGGCTTCAGGATGTCTTTTTACACTATATAAAGGTGGAAATTTACATTGGAAACGTTTACTTTAGCTGTTAATGAAGTTTCGTTTATTTAGTGCTGAAAATTCATTGTCTGCTGGCGCTGTACACTTTTTCTAAGTGTTGCAATATCTCATGAAGGAAATACTGGACAATCAAATTAATGACTTTCCAGGCTTCAGTATGCCTTTCTACACTATATAAAGGTGGAAATTTACATTGGAAACGTTTGGTTTAGCTGTTATAAAAGTTTGTTTTTTTAGTGCTGTAAATGCATTTTCAGCTCGCACTGTACACATTTGCTATGTGAGGCATTATCTCATAAGGGAAATACTGGACAATCAAATTAATGACTTCCCAGGCTTCAGGATGCCTTTTTACACTCTATAAATGTGGAAATTTACATTGGAAACGTTTGGTTTAGCTGTTAATGAAGTTTCGTTTTTTTAGTGCTGAAAATTCATTGTCTGCTGGCGCTGTACACTTTTTCTAAGTGTTGCAATATCTCATGAAGGAAATACTGGACAATCAAATTAATGACTTTCCAGGCTTCAGGATGCCTTTCTACACTATATAAAGGTGGAAATTTACATTGGAAACGTTTGGTTTAGCTGTTATAAAAGTTTGGTTTTTTAGTGCTGTAAATGCATTTTCAGCTCGCGCTGTACACATTTGCTATGAGAGGCATTATCTCATAAGGGAAATATTGAACAATCAAATTAATGACTGCCCAGGCTTCAGTATGTCTTTTTACACTATATAAGGGTGGAAATTTACATTGGAAACGTTTAGTTTAGCTGTTAATGAAGTTTCGTTTTTTTAGTGCTGAAAATTCATTGTCTGCTGGCGCTGTACACATTTGCTATGTGAGGCATTATCTCATAAGGGAAATACTGGACAATCAAATTAATGACTGCCCAGGCTTCAGGATGTCTTTTTACACTATATAAAGGTGGAAATTTACATTGGAAACGTTTGGTTTAGCTGTTATAAAAGTTTGGTTTTTTAGTGCTGAAAATGCATTTTCAGCTCGCACTGTACACATTTGCTATGTGAGGCATTATCTCATAAGGGAAATACTGGACAATCAAATTAATGACTGCCCAGGCTTCAGGATGCCTTTTTACACTCTATAAATGTGGAAATTTACATTGGAAACGTTTGGTTTAGCTGTTAATGAAGTTTCGTTTTTTTAGTGCTGAAAATTCATTGTCTGCTGGCGCTGTACACTTTTTCTAAGTGTTGCAATATCTCATGAAGGAAATACTGGACAATCAAATTAATGACTTTCCAGGCTTCAGGATGCCTTTCTACACTATATAAAGGTGGAAATTTACAATTGAAACGTTTGGTTTAGCTGTTATAAAAGTTTGGTTTTTTAGTGCTGTAAATGCATTTTCAGCTCGCGCTGTACACATTTGCTATGAGAGGCATTATCTCATAAGGGAAATATTGGACAATCAAATTAATGACTGCCCAGGCTTCAGGATGTCTTTTTACACTATATAAAGGTGGAAATTTACATTGGAAACGTTTGGTTTAGCTGTTATAAAAGTTTGGTTTTTTAGTGCTGAAAATGCATTTTCAGCTCGCACTGTACACATTTGCTATGTGAGGCATTATCTCATAAGGGAAATACTGGACAATCAAATTAATGACTTCCCAGGCTTCAGGATGCCTTTTTACACTCTATAAATGTGGAAATTTACATTGGAAACGTTTGGTTTAGCTGTTAATGAAGTTTCGTTTTTTTAGTGCTGAAAATTCATTGTCTGCTGGCGAAGTACACTTTTTCTAAGTGTTGCAATATCTCATGAAGGAAATACTGGACAATCAAATTAATGACTTTCCAGGCTTCAGGATGCCTTTCTACACTATATAAAGGTGGAAATTTACATTGGAAACGTTTGGTTTAGCTGTTAATGAAGTTTCGTTTTTTTTAGTGCTGAAAATTCATTGTCTGCTGGCGCTGTACACTTTTTCTAAGTGTTGCAATATCTCATGAAGGAAATACTGGACAATCAAATTAATGACTTTCCAGGCTTCAGGATGCCTTTCTACACTATATAAAGGTGGAAATTTACATTGGAAACGTTTGGTTTAGCTGTTATAAAAGTTTGGTTTTTTAGTGCTGTAAATGCATTTTCAGCTCGCGCTGTACACATTTGCTATGAGAGGCATTATCTCATAAGGGAAATATTGGACAATCAAATTAATGACTGCCCAGGCTTCAGGATGTCTTTTTACACTATATAAAGGTGGACATTTACATTGGAAACGTTTAGTTCAGCTGTTAATGAAGTTTCGTTTTTTTAGTGCTGAAAATTCATTGTCTGCTGGCGCTGTACACTTTTTCTAAGTGTTGCAATATCTCATGAAGGAAATACTGGACAATCAAATTAATGACTTTCCAGGCTTCAGGATGCCTTTCTACACTATATAAAGGTGGAAATTTACATTGGAAACGTTTGGTTTAGCTGTTATAAAAGTTTGGGTTTTTAGTGCTGTAAATGCATTTTCAGCTCGCGCTGTACACATTTGCTATGAGAGGCATTATCTCATAAGGGAAATATTGGACAATCAAATTAATGACTGCCCAGGCTTCAGGATGTCTTTTTACACTATATAAAGGTGGAAATTTACATTGGAAACGTTTAGTTTAGCTGTTATAAAAGTTTGTTTTTTTAGTGCTGTAAATGCATTTTCAGCTCGCGCTGTACACATTTGCTATGAGAGGCATTATCTCATAAGGGAAATATTGGACAATCAAATTAATGACTGCCCAGGCTTCAGGATGTCTTTTTACACTATATAAAGGTGGAAATTTACATTGGAAACGTTTAGTTTAGCTGTTATAAAAGTTTGTTTTTTTAGTGCTGAAAATGCATTTTCAGCTCGCACTGTACACATTTGCTATGTGAGGCATTATCTCATAAGGGAAATACTGGACAATCAAATTAATGACTTCCCAGGCTTCAGGATGCCTTTTTACACTCTATAAATGTGGAAATTTACATTGGAAACGTTTGGTTTAGCTGTTAATGAAGTTTCGTTTTTTTAGTGCTGAAAATTCATTGTCTGCTGGCGCTGTACACTTTTTCTAAGTGTTGCAATATCTCATGAAGGAAATACTGGACAATCAAATTAATGACTTTCCAGGCTTCAGGATGCCTTTCTACACTATATAAAGGTGGAAATTTACATTGGAAACGTTTGGTTTAGCTGTTATAAAAGTTTGGTATTAGTGCTGTAAATGCATTTTCAGCTCGCGCTGTACACATTTGCTATGAGAGGCATTATCTCATAAGGGAAATATTGGACAATCAAATTAATGACTGCCCAGGCTTCAGAATGTCTTTTTACACTATATAAAGGTGGAAATTTACATTGGAAACGTTTAGTTTAGCTGTTAATGAAGTTTCGTTTTTTTAGTGCTGAAAATTCATTGTCTGCTGGCGCTGTACACTTTTTCTAAGTGTTGCAATATCTCATGAAGGAAATACTGGACAATCAAATTAATGACTTTCCAGGCTTCAGGATGCCTTTCTACACTATATAAAGGTAGAAATTTACATTGGAAACGTTTGGTTTAGCTGTTATAAAAGTTTGGTTTTTTAGTGCTGTAAATGCATTTTCAGCTCGCGCTGTACACATTTGCTATGAGAGGCATTATCTCATAAGGGAAATACTGGACAATCAAATTAATGACTTCCCAGGCTTCAGGATGCCTTTTTACACTCTATAAATGTGGAAATTTACATTGGAAACGTTTGGTTTAGCTGTTAATGAAGTTTCGTTTTTTTTAGTGTTGAAAATTCGTTGTCTGCTGGCGCTGTACACTTTTTCTAAGTGTTGCAATATCTCATGAAGGAAATACTGGACAATCAAATTAATGACTTTCCAGGCTTCAGGATGCCTTTCTACACTATATAAAGGTGGAAATTTACATTGGAAACGTTTGGTTTAGCTGTTATAAAAGTTTGGTTTTTTAGTGCTGTAAATGCATTTTCAGCTCGCGCTGTACACATTTGCTATGAGAGGCATTATCTCATAAGGGAAATATTGGACAATCAAATTAATGACTGCCCAGGCTTCAGGATGTCTTTTTACACTATATAAAGGTGGAAATTTACATTGGAAACGTTTGGTTTAGCTGTTATAAAAGTTTGTTTTTTTAGTGCTGTAAATGCATTTTCAGCTCGCACTGTACACATTTGCTATGAGAGGCATTATCTCATAAGGGAAATATTGGACAATCAAATTAATGACTGCCCAGGCTTCAGGATGTCTTTTTACACTATATAAAGGTGGAAATTTACATTGGAAACGTTTACTTTAGCTGTTAATGAAGTTTCGTTTATTTAGTGCTGAAAATTCATTGTCTGCTGGCGCTGTACACTTTTTCTAAGTGTTGCAATATCTCATGAAGGAAATACTGGACAATCAAATTAATGACTTTCCAGGCTTCAGTATGCCTTTCTACACTATATAAAGGTGGAAATTTACATTGGAAACGTTTGGTTTAGCTGTTATAAAAGTTTGTTTTTTTAGTGCTGTAAATGCATTTTCAGCTCGCACTGTACACATTTGCTATGTGAGGCATTATCTCATAAGGGAAATACTGGACAATCAAATTAATGACTTCCCAGGCTTCAGGATGCCTTTTTACACTCTATAAATGTGGAAATTTACATTGGAAACGTTTGGTTTAGCTGTTAATGAAGTTTCGTTTTTTTAGTGCTGAAAATTCATTGTCTGCTGGCGCTGTACACTTTTTCTAAGTGTTGCAATATCTCATGAAGGAAATACTGGACAATCAAATTAATGACTTTCCAGGCTTCAGGATGCCTTTCTACACTATATAAAGGTGGAAATTTACATTGGAAACGTTTGGTTTAGCTGTTATAAAAGTTTGGTTTTTTAGTGCTGTAAATGCATTTTCAGCTCGCGCTGTACACATTTGCTATGAGAGGCATTATCTCATAAGGGAAATATTGAACAATCAAATTAATGACTGCCCAGGCTTCAGGATGTCTTTTTACACTATATAAGGGTGGAAATTTACATTGGAAACGTTTAGTTTAGCTGTTAATGAAGTTTCGTTTTTTTAGTGCTGAAAATTCATTGTCTGCTGGCGCTGTACACATTTGCTATGTGAGGCATTATCTCATAAGGGAAATACTGGACAATCAAATTAATGACTGCCCAGGCTTCAGGATGTCTTTTTACACTATATAAAGGTGGAAATTTACATTGGAAACGTTTGGTTTAGCTGTTATAAAAGTTTGGTTTTTTAGTGCTGAAAATGCATTTTCAGCTCGCACTGTACACATTTGCTATGTGAGGCATTATCTCATAAGGGAAATACTGGACAATCAAATTAATGACTGCCCAGGCTTCAGGATGCCTTTTTACACTCTATAAATGTGGAAATTTACATTGGAAACGTTTGGTTTAGCTGTTAATGAAGTTTCGTTTTTTTAGTGCTGAAAATTCATTGTCTGCTGGCGCTGTACACTTTTTCTAAGTGTTGCAATATCTCATGAAGGAAATACTGGACAATCAAATTAATGACTTTCCAGGCTTCAGGATGCCTTTCTACACTATATAAAGGTGGAAATTTACAATTGAAACGTTTGGTTTAGCTGTTATAAAAGTTTGGTTTTTTAGTGCTGTAAATGCATTGTCTGCTGGCGCTGTACACTTTTTCTAAGTGTTGCAATATCTCATGAAGGAAATACTGGACAATCAAATTAATGACTTTCCAGGCTTCAGGATGCCTTTCTACACTATATAAAGGTGGAAATTTACATTGGAAACGTTTGGTTTAGCTGTTATAAAAGTTTGGTTTTTTAGTGCTGTAAATGCATTTTCAGCTCGCGCTGTACACATTTGCTATGAGAGGCATTATCTCATAAGGGAAATATTGGACAATCAAATTAATGACTGCCCAGGCTTCAGGATGTCTTTTTACACTATATAAAGGTGGACATTTACATTGGAAACGTTTAGTTCAGCTGTTAATGAAGTTTCGTTTTTTTAGTGCTGAAAATTCATTGTCTGCTGGCGCTGTACACTTTTTCTAAGTGTTGCAATATCTCATGAAGGAAATACTGGACAATCAAATTAATGACTTTCCAGGCTTCAGGATGCCTTTCTACACTATATAAAGGTGGAAATTTACATTGGAAACGTTTGGTTTAGCTGTTATAAAAGTTTGGGTTTTTAGTGCTGTAAATGCATTTTCAGCTCGCGCTGTACACATTTGCTATGAGAGGCATTATCTCATAAGGGAAATATTGGACAATCAAATTAATGACTGCCCAGGCTTCAGGATGTCTTTTTACACTATATAAAGGTGGAAATTTACATTGGAAACGTTTAGTTTAGCTGTTATAAAAGTTTGTTTTTTTAGTGCTGTAAATGCATTTTCAGCTCGCGCTGTACACATTTGCTATGAGAGGCATTATCTCATAAGGGAAATATTGGACAATCAAATTAATGACTGCCCAGGCTTCAGGATGTCTTTTTACACTATATAAAGGTGGAAATTTACATTGGAAACGTTTAGTTTAGCTGTTATAAAAGTTTGTTTTTTTAGTGCTGAAAATGCATTTTCAGCTCGCACTGTACACATTTGCTATGTGAGGCATTATCTCATAAGGGAAATACTGGACAATCAAATTAATGACTTCCCAGGCTTCAGGATGCCTTTTTACACTCTATAAATGTGGAAATTTACATTGGAAACGTTTGGTTTAGCTGTTAATGAAGTTTCGTTTTTTTAGTGCTGAAAATTCATTGTCTGCTGGCGCTGTACACTTTTTCTAAGTGTTGCAATATCTCATGAAGGAAATACTGGACAATCAAATTAATGACTTTCCAGGCTTCAGGATGCCTTTCTACACTATATAAAGGTGGAAATTTACATTGGAAACGTTTGGTTTAGCTGTTATAAAAGTTTGGTATTAGTGCTGTAAATGCATTTTCAGCTCGCGCTGTACACATTTGCTATGAGAGGCATTATCTCATAAGGGAAATATTGGACAATCAAATTAATGGCTGCCCGGGCTTCAGGATGTCTTTTTACACTATATAAAGGTGGAAATTTACATTGGAAACGTTTAGTTTAGCTGTTAATGAAGTTTCGTTTTTTTAGTGCTGAAAATTCATTGTCTGCTGGCGCTGTACACTTTTTCTAAATGTTGCAATATCTCATGAAGGAAATACTGGACAATCAAATTAATGACTTTCCAGGCTTCAGGATGCCTTTCTACACTATATAAAGGTGGAAATTTACATTGGAAACGTTTGGTTTAGCTGTTATAAAAGTTTGGTTTTTTAGTGCTGTAAATGCATTTTCAGCTCGCGCTGTACACATTTGCTATGAGAGGCATTATCTCATAAGGGAAATATTGGACAATCAAATTAATGACTGCCCAGGCTTCAGGATGTCTTTTTACACTATATAAAGGTGGAAATTTACATTGGAAACGTTTGGTTTAGCTGTTATAAAAGTTTGTTTTTTTAGTGCTGTAAATGCATTTTCAGCTCGCACTGTACACATTTGCTATGAGAGGCATTATGTCATAAGGGAAATATTGGACAATCAAATTAATGACTGCCCAGGCTTCAGGATGTCTTTTTACACTATATAAGGGTGGAAATTTACATTGGAAACGTTTAGTTTAGCTGTTAATGAAGTTTCGTTTTTTTAGTGCTGAAAATTCATTGTCTGCTGGCGCTGTACACATTTGCTATGTGAGGCATTATCTCATAAGGGAAATACTGGACAATCAAATTAATGACTGCCCAGGCTTCAGGATGTCTTTTTACACTATATAAAGGTGGAAATTTACATTGGAAACGTTTGGTTTAGCTGTTATAAAAGTTTGGTTTTTTAGTGCTGAAAATGCATTTTCAGCTCGCACTGTACACATTTGCTATGTGAGGCATTATCTCATAAGGGAAATACTGGACAATCAAATTAATGACTGCCCAGGCTTCAGGATGCCTTTTTACACTCTATAAATGTGGAAATTTACATTGGAAACGTTTGGTTTAGCTGTTAATGAAGTTTCGTTTTTTTAGTGCTGAAAATTCATTGTCTGCTGGCGCTGTACACTTTTTCTAAGTGTTGCAATATCTCATGAAGGAAATACTGGACAATCAAATTAATGACTTTCCAGGCTTCAGGATGCCTTTCTACACTATATAAAGGTGGAAATTTACAATTGAAACGTTTGGTTTAGCTGTTATAAAAGTTTGGTTTTTTAGTGCTGTAAATGCATTTTCAGCTCGCGCTGTACACATTTGCTATGAGAGGCATTATCTCATAAGGGAAATATTGGACAATCAAATTAATGACTGCCCAGGCTTCAGGATGTCTTTTTACACTATATAAAGGTGGAAATTTACATTGGAAACGTTTGGTTTAGCTGTTATAAAAGTTTGGTTTTTTAGTGCTGAAAATGCATTTTCAGCTCGCACTGTACACATTTGCTATGTGAGGCATTATCTCATAAGGGAAATACTGGACAATCAAATTAATGACTTCCCAGGCTTCAGGATGCCTTTTTACACTCTATAAATGTGGAAATTTACATTGGAAACGTTTGGTTTAGCTGTTAATGAAGTTTCGTTTTTTTAGTGCTGAAAATTCATTGTCTGCTGGCGCTGTACACTTTTTCTAAGTGTTGCAATATCTCATGAAGGAAATACTGGACAATCAAATTAATGACTTTCCAGGCTTCAGGATGCCTTTCTACACTATATAAAGGTGGAAATTTACATTGGAAACGTTTGGTTTAGCTGTTAATGAAGTTTCGTTTTTTTTAGTGCTGAAAATTCATTGTCTGCTGGCGCTGTACACTTTTTCTAAGTGTTGCAATATCTCATGAAGGAAATACTGGACAATCAAATTAATGACTTTCCAGGCTTCAGGATGCCTTTCTACACTATATAAAGGTGGAAATTTACATTGGAAACGTTTGGTTTAGCTGTTATAAAAGTTTGGTTTTTTAGTGCTGTAAATGCATTTTCAGCTCGCACTGTACACATTTGCTATGAGAGGCATTATCTCATAAGGGAAATATTGGACAATCAAATTAATGACTGCCCAGGCTTCAGGATGTCTTTTTACACTATATAAAGGTGGACATTTACATTGGAAACGTTTAGTTCAGCTGTTAATGAAGTTTCGTTTTTTTAGTGCTGAAAATTCATTGTCTGCTGGCGCTGTACACTTTTTCTAAGTGTTGCAATATCTCATGAAGGAAATACTGGACAATCAAATTAATGACTTTCCAGGCTTCAGGATGCCTTTCTACACTATATAAAGGTAGAAATTTACATTGGAAACGTTTGGTTTAGCTGTTATAAAAGTTTGGGTTTTTAGTGCTGTAAATGCATTTTCAGCTATCGCTGTACACATTTGCTATGAGAGGCATTATCTCATAAGGGAAATATTGGACAATCAAATTAATGACTGCCCAGGCTTCAGGATGTCTTTTTACACTATATAAAGGTGGAAATTTACATTGGAAACGTTTAGTTTAGCTATTATAAAAGTTTGTTTTTTTAGTGCTGTAAATGCATTTTCAGCTCGCGCTGTACACATTTGCTATGAGATGCATTATCTCATAAGGGAAATATTGGACAATCAAATTAATGACTGCCCAGGCTTCAGGATGTCTTTTTACACTATATAAAGGTGGAAATTTACATTGGAAACGTTTAGTTTAGCTGTTATAAAAGTTTGTTTTTTTAGTGCTGAAAATGCATTTTCAGCTCGCACTGTACACATTTGCTATGTGAGGCATTATCTCATAAGGGAAATACTGGACAATCAAATTAATGACTTCCCAGGCTTCAGGATGCCTTTTTACACTCTATAAATGTGGAAATTTACATTGGAAACGTTTGGTTTAGCTGTTAATGAAGTTTCGTTTTTTTAGTGCTGAAAATTCATTGTCTGCTGGCGCTGTACACTTTTTCTAAGTGTTGCAATATCTCATGAAGGAAATACTGGACAATCAAATTAATGACTTTCCAGGCTTCAGGATGCCTTTCTACACTATATAAAGGTGGAAATTTACATTGGAAACGTTTGGTTTAGCTGTTATAAAAGTTTGGTATTAGTGCTGTAAATGCATTTTCAGCTCGCGCTGTACACATTTGCTATGAGAGGCATTATCTCATAAGGGAAATATTGGACAATCAAATTAATGACTGCCCAGGCTTCAGAATGTCTTTTTACACTATATAAAGGTGGAAATTTACATTGGAAACGTTTAGTTTAGCTGTTAATAAAGTTTCGTTTTTTTAGTGCTGAAAATTCATTGTCTGCTGGCGCTGTACACTTTTTCTAAGTGTTGCAATATCTCATGAAGGAAATACTGGACAATCAAATTAATAACTTTCCAGGCTTCAGGATGCCTTTCTACACTATATAAAGGTAGAAATTTACATTGGAAACGTTTGGTTTAGCTGTTATAAAAGTTTGGTATTAGTGCTGTAAATGCATTTTCAGCTCGCGCTGTACACATTTGCTATGAGAGGCATTATCTCATAAGGGAAATATTGGACAATCAAATTAATGACTGCCCAGGCTTCAGAATGTCTTTTTACACTATATAAAGGTGGAAATTTACATTGGAAACGTTTAGTTTAGCTGTTAATGAAGTTTCGTTTTTTTAGTGCTGAAAATTCATTGTCTGCTGGCGCTGTACACTTTTTCTAAGTGTTGCAATATCTCATGAAGGAAATACTGGACAATCAAATTAATGACTTTCCAGGCTTCAGGATGCCTTTCTACACTATATAAAGGTAGAAATTTACATTGGAAACGTTTGGTTTAGCTGTTATAAAAGTTTGGTTTTTTAGTGCTGTAAATGCATTTTCAGCTCGCGCTGTACACATTTGCTATGAGAGGCATTATCTCATAAGGGAAATATTGGACAATCAAATTAATGACTGCGCAGGCTTCAGGATGTCTTTTTACACTATATAAAGGTGGAAATTTACATTGGAAACGTTTGGTTTAGCTGTTATAAAAGTTTGGTTTTTTTAGTGCTGTAAATGCATTTTCAGCTCGCGCTGTACACATTTGCTATGAGAGGCATTATCTCATAAGGGAAATATTGGACAATCAAATTAATGGCTGCCCGGGCTTCAGGATGTCTTTTTACACTATATAAAGGTGGAAATTTACATTGGAAACGTTTAGTTTAGCTGTTAATGAAGTTTCGTTTTTTTAGTGCTGAAAATTCATTGTCTGCTGGCGCTGTACACTTTTTCTAAATGTTGCAATATCTCATGAAGGAAATACTGGACAATCAAATTAATGACTTTCCAGGCTTCAGGATGCCTTTCTACACTATATAAAGGTGGAAATTTACATTGGAAACGTTTGGTTTAGCTGTTATAAAAGTTTGGTTTTTTAGTGCTGTAAATGCATTTTCAGCTCGCGCTGTACACATTTGCTATGAGAGGCATTATCTCATAAGGGAAATATTGGACAATCAAATTAATGACTGCCCAGGCTTCAGGATGTCTTTTTACACTATATAAAGGTGGAAAGTTACATTGGAAACGTTTGGTTTAGGTGTTATATAAGTTTGGTTTTTTAGTGCTGAAAATGCATTTTCAGCTCGCACTGTACACATTTGCTATGTGAGGCATTATCTCATAAGGGAAATACTGGACAATCAAATTAATGACTGCCCAGGCTTCAGGATGTCTTTTTACACTATATAAAGGTGGAAATTTACATTGGAAACGTTTAGTTTAGCTATTATAAAAGTTTGTTTTTTTAGTGCTGTAAATGCATTTTCAGCTCGCGCTGTACACATTTGCTATGAGATGCATTATCTCATAAGGGAAATATTGGACAATCAAATTAATGACTGCCCAGGCTTCAGGATGTCTTTTTACACTATATAAAGGTGGAAATTTACATTGGAAACGTTTAGTTTAGCTGTTATAAAAGTTTGTTTTTTTAGTGCTGAAAATGCATTTTCAGCTCGCACTGTACACATTTGCTATGTGAGGCATTATCTCATAAGGGAAATACTGGACAATCAAATTAATGACTTCCCAGGCTTCAGGATGCCTTTTTACACTCTATAAATGTGGAAATTTACATTGGAAACGTTTGGTTTAGCTGTTAATGAAGTTTCGTTTTTTTAGTGCTGAAAATTCATTGTCTGCTGGCGCTGTACACTTTTTCTAAGTTTTGCAATATCTCATGTAGGAAATACTGGACAATCAAATTAATGACTTTCCAGGCTTCAGGATGCCTTTCTACACTATATAAAGGTGGAAATTTACATTGGAAACGTTTGGTTTAGCTGTTATAAAAGTTTGGTTTTTTAGTGCTGTAAATGCATTTTCAGCTCGCGCTGTACACATTTGCTATGTGAGGCATTATCTCATAAGGGAAATACTGGACAATCAAATTAATGACTGCCCAGGCTTCAGGACGTCTTTTTACACTATATAAAGGTGGAAATTTACATTGGAAACGTTTGGTTTAGCTGTTATAAAAGTTTGGTTTTTTTAGTGCTGAAAATTCATTGTCTGCTGGCGCTGTACACCTTTTCTAAGTGTTGCAATATCTCATGAAGGAAATACTGGACAATCAAATTAATGACTTTCCAGGCTCCAGGATGCCTTTCTACACTATATAAAGGTGGAAATTTACATTGGAAACGTTTGGTTTAGCTGTTATAAAAGTTTGGTTTTTTAGTGCTGTAAATGCATTTTCAGCTCGCGCTGTACACATTTGCTATGAGAGGCATTATCTCATAAGGGAAATATTGGACAATCAAATTAATGACTGCCCAGGCTTCAGGATGTCTTTTTACACTATATAAAGGTGGAAATTTACATTGGAAACGTTTAGTTTAGCTGTTAATGAAGTTTCGTTTTTTTAGTGCTGAAAATTCATTGTCTACTGGCGCTGTACACTTTTTCTAAGTGTTGCAATATCTCATGAAGGAAATACTGGACAATCACATTAATGACTTTCCAGGCTTCAGGATGCCTTTCTACACTATATAAAGGTGGAAATTTACATTGGAAACGTTTGGTTTAGCTGTTATAAAAGTTTGGTTTTTTAGTGCTGTAAATGCATTTTCAGCTCGCGCTGTACACATTTGCTATGAGAGGCATTATCTCATAAGGGAAATATTGGACAATCAAATTAATGACTGCCCAGGCTTCAGGATGTCTTTTTACACTATATAAAGGTGGAAATTTACATTGGAAACGTTTGGTTTAGCTGTTATAAAAGTTTGGTTTTTTAGTGCTGAAAATGCATTTTCAGCTCGCACTGTACACATTTGCTATGTGAGGCATTATCTCATAAGGGAAATACTGGACAATCAAATTAATGACTTCCCAGGCTTCAGGATGCATTTTTACACTCTATAAATGTGGAAATTTACATTGAAAACGTTTGGTTTAGCTGTTAATGAAGTTTCGTTTTTTTAGTGCTGAAAATTCATTGTCTGCTGGCGCTGTACACCTTTTCTAAGTGTTGCAATATCTCATGAAGGAAATACTGGACAATCAAATTAATGACTTTCCAGGCTTCAGGATGCCTTTCTACACTATATAAAGGTGGAAATTTACATTGGAAACGTTTGGTTTAGCTGTTATAAAAGTTTGGGTTTTTAGTGCTGTAAATGCATTTTCAGCTCGCGCTGTACACATTTGCTATGAGAGGCATTATCTCATAAGGGAAATATTGGACAATCAAATTAATGACTGCGCAGCTTCAGGATGTCTTTTTACACTATATAAAGGTGGAAATTTACATTGGAAACGTTTGGTTTAGCTGTTATAAAAGTTTGGTTTTTTAGTGCTGTAAATGCATTTTCAGCTCGCGCTGTACACATTTGCTATGAGAGGCATTATCTCATAAGGGAAATATTGGACAATCAAATTAATGGCTGCCCGGGCTTCAGGATGTCTTTTTACACTATATAAAGGTGGAAATTTACATTGGAAACGTTTAGTTTAGCTGTTAATGAAGTTTCGTTTTTTTAGTGCTGAAAATTCATTGTCTGCTGGCGCTGTACACTTTTTCTAAATGTTGCAATATCTCATGAAGGAAATACTGGACAATCAAATTAATGACTTTCCAGGCTTCAGGATGCCTTTCTACACTATATAAAGGTGGAAATTTACATTGGAAACGTTTGGTTTAGCTGTTATAAAAGTTTGGTTTTTTAGTGCTGTAAAT
Source organism: Idiotropiscis lumnitzeri (assembly GCF_059441095.1). NCBI lineage: Eukaryota > Metazoa > Chordata > Actinopteri > Syngnathiformes > Syngnathidae > Idiotropiscis > Idiotropiscis lumnitzeri. The sequence continues at coordinate 213,037 of NW_028283656.1, forward strand.
GCATTTTCAGCTCGCGCTGTACACATTTGCTATGAGAGGCATTATCTCATAAGGGAAATATTGGACAATCAAATTAATGACTGCCCAGGCTTCAGGATGTCTTTTTACACTATATAAAGGTGGAAATTTACATTGGAAACGTTTGGTTTAGGTGTTATATAAGTTTGGTTTTTTAGTGCTGAAAATGCATTTTCAGCTCGCACTGTACACATTTGCTATGTGAGGCATTATCTCATAAGGGAAATACTGGACAATCAAATTAATGACTTCCCAGGCTTCAGGATGCCTTTTTACACTCTATAAATGTGGAAATTTACATTGGAAACGTTTGGTTTAGCTGTTAATGAAGTTTCGTTTTTTTAGTGCTGAAAATTCATTGTCTGCTGGCGCTGTACACTTTTTCTACGTTTTGCAATATCTCATGTAGGAAATACTGGACAATCAAATTAATGACTTTCCAGGCTTCAGGATGCCTTTCTACACTATATAAAGGTGGAAATTTACATTGGAAACGTTTGGTTTAGCTGTTATAAAAGTTTGGTTTTTTTAGTGCTGTAAATGCATTTTCAGCTCGCGCTGTACACATTTGCTATGTGAGGCATTATCTCATAAGGGAAATACTGGACAATCAAATTAATGACTGCCCAGGCTTCAGGATGTCTTTTTACACTATATAAAGGTGGAAATTTACATTGGAAACGTTTGGTTTAGCTGTTATAAAAGTTTGGTTTTTTTAGTGCTGAAAATTCATTGTCTGCTGGCGCTGTACACTTTTTCTAAGTGTTGCAATATCTCATGAAGGAAATACTGGACAATCAAATTAATGACTTTCCAGGCTCCAGGATGCCTTTCTACACTATATAAAGGTGGAAATTTACATTGGAAACGTTTGGTTTAGCTGTTATAAAAGTTTGTTTTTTTAGTGCTGTAAATGCATTTTCAGCTCGCGCTGTACACATTTGCTATGAGAGGCATTATCTCATAAGGGAAATATTGGACAATCAAATTAATGACTGCCCAGGCTTCAGGATGTCTTTTTACACTATATAAAGGTGGAAATTTACATTGGAAACGTTTAGTTTAGCTGTTAATGAAGTTTCGTTTTTTTAGTGCTGAAAATTCATTGTCTACTGGCGCTGTACACTTTTTCTAAGTGTTGCAATATCTCATGAAGGAAATACTGGACAATCACATTAATGACTTTCCAGGCTTCAGGATGCCTTTCTACACTATATAAAGGTGGAAATTTACATTGGAAACGTTTGGTTTAGCTGTTATAAAAGTTTGGTTTTTTAGTGCTGTAAATGCATTTTCAGCTCGCGCTGTACACATTTGCTATGAGAGGCATTATCTCATAAGGGAAATATTGGACAATCAAATTAATGACTGCCCAGGCTTCAGGATGTCTTTTTACACTATATAAAGGTGGAAATTTACATTGGAAACGTTTGGTTTAGCTGTTATAAAAGTTTGGTTTTTTAGTGCTGAAAATGCATTTTCAGCTCGCACTGTACACATTTGCTATGTGAGGCATTATCTCATAAGGGAAATACTGGACAATCAAATTAATGACTTCCCAGGCTTCAGGATGCATTTTTACACTCTATAAATGTGGAAATTTACATTGGAAACGTTTGGTTTAGCTGTTAATGAAGTTTCGTTTTTTTAGTGCTGAAAATTCATTGTCTGCTGGCGCTGTACACCTTTTCTAAGTGTTGCAATATCTCATGAAGGAAATACTGGACAATCAAATTAATGACTTTCCAGGCTTCAGGATGCCTTTCTACACTATATAAAGGTGGAAATTTACATTGGAAACGTTTGGTTTAGCTGTTATAAAAGTTTGGGTTTTTAGTGCTGTAAATGCATTTTCAGCTCGCGCTGTACACATTTGCTATGAGAGGCATTATCTCATAAGGGAAATATTGGACAATCAAATTAATGACTGCCCAGGCTTCAGGATGTCTTTTTACACTATATAAAGGTGGAAATTTACATTGGAAACGTTTAGTTTAGCTGTTATAAAAGTTTGTTTTTTTAGTGCTGAAAATGCATTTTCAGCTCGCACTGTACACATTTGCTATGTGAGGCATTATCTCATAAGGGAAATACTGGACAATCAAATTAATGACTTCCCAGGCTTCAGGATGCCTTTTTACACTCTATAAATGTGGAAATTTACATTGGAAACGTTTGGTTTAGCTGTTAATGAAGTTTCGTTTTTTTAGTGCTTGAAAATTCATTGTCTGCTGGCGCTGTACACTTTTTCTAAGTGTTGCAATATCTCATGAAGGAAATACTGGACAATCAAATTAATGACTTTCCAGGCTTCAGGATGCCTTTCTACACTATATAAAGGTGGAAATTTACATTGGAAACGTTTGGTTTAGCTGTTATAAAAGTTTGGTTTTTTAGTGCTGTAAATGCATTTTCAGCTCGCGCTGTACACATTTGCTATTAGAGGCATTATCTCATAAGGGAAATATTGGACAATCAAATTAATGACTGCCCAGGCTTCAGGATGTCTTTTTACACTCTTTCAAGGTGGAAATTTACATTGGAAACGTTTGGTTTAGCTGTTATAAAAGTTTGGTTTTTTAGTGCTGTAAATGCATTTTCAGCTCGCGCTGTACACATTTGCTATGAGAGGCATTATCTCATAAGGGAAATATTGGACAATCAAATTAATGACTGCCCAGGCTTCAGGATGTCTTTTTACACTATATAAAGGTGGAAATTTACATTGGAAACATTTAGTTTAGCTGTTAATGAAGTTTCGTTTTTTTAGTGCTGAAAATTCATTGTCTGCTGGCGCTGTACACTTTTTCTAAGTGTTGCAATATCTCATGAAGGAAATACTGGACAATCAAATTAATGACTTTCCAGGCTTCAGGATGCCTTTCTACACTATATAAAGGTGGAAATTTACATTGGAAACGTTTGGTTAAGCTGTTATAAAAGTTTGGTTTTTTAGTGCTGTAAATGCATTTTCAGCTCGCGCTGTACACATTTGCTATGAGAGGCATTATCTCATAAGGGAAATATTGGACAATCAAATTAATGACTGCCCAGGCTTCAGGATGTCTTTTTACACTATATAAAGGTGGAAATTTACATTGGAAACGTTTGGTTTAGCTGTTATAAAAGTTTGGTTTTTTAGTGCTGTAAATGCATTTTCAGCTCGCGCTGTACACATTTGCTATGAGAGGCATTATCTCATAAGGGAAATATTGGACAATCAAATTAATGGCTGCCCGGGCTTCAGGATGTCTTTTTACACTATATAAAGGTGGAAATTTACATTGGAAACGTTTAGTTTAGCTGTTAATGAAGTTTCGTTTTTTTAGTGCTGAAAATTCATTGTCTGCTGGCGCTGTACACTTTTTCTAAATGTTGCAATATCTCATGAAGGAAATACTGGACAATCAAATTAATGACTTTCCAGGCTTCAGGATGCCTTTCTACACTATATAAAGGGTGAAATTTACATTGGAAACGTTTGGTTTAGCTGTTATAAAAGTTTGGTTTTTTAGTGCTGTAAATGCATTTTCAGCTCGCGCTGTACACATTTGCTATGAGAGGCATTATCTCATAAGGGAAATATTGGACAATCAAATTAATGACTGCCCAGGCTTCAGGATGTCTTTTTACACTATATAAAGGAGGAAATTTACATTGGAAACGTTTGGTTTAGGTGTTATAAAAGTTTGTTTTTTTAGTGCTGAAAATGCATTTTCAGCTCGCGCTGTACACATTTGCAATGAGAGGCATTATCTCATAAGGGAAATACTGGACAATCAAATTAATGACTTCCCAGGCTTCAGGATGCCTTTTTACACTCTATAAATGTGGAAATTTACATTGGAAACGTTTGGTTTAGCTGTTAATGAAGTTTCGTTTTTTTTAGTGCTGAAAATTCATTGTCTGCTGGCGCTGTACACTTTTTCTAAGTGTTGCAATATCTCATGAAGGAAATACTGGACAATCAAATTAATGACCTTCCAGGCTTCAGGATGCCTTTCTACACTATATAAAGGTGGAAATTTACATTGGAAACGTTTGGTTTAGCTGTTATAAAAGTTTGGTTTTTTAGTGCTGTAAATGCATTTTCAGCTCGCGCTGTACACATTTGCTATGAGAGGCATTATCTCATAAGGGAAATATTGGACAATCAAATTAATGACTGCCCAGGCTTCAGGATGTCTTTTTACACTATATAAAGGTGGAAATTTACATTGGAAACGATTGGTTTAGCTGTTATAAAAGTTTGTTTTTTTAGTGCTGTAAATGCATTTTCAGCTCGCACTGTACACATTTGCTATGAGAGGCATTATCTCATAAGGGAAATATTGGACAATCAAATTAATGGCTGCCCAGGCTTCAGGATGTCTTTTTACACTATATAAAGGTGGAAATTTACATTGGAAACGTTTACTTTAGCTGTTAATGAAGTTTCGTTTATTTAGTGCTGAAAATTCATTGTCTGCTGGCGCTGTACACTTTTTCAAAGTGTTGCAATATCTCATGAAGGAAATACTGGACAATCAAATTAATGACTTTCCAGGCTTCAGGATGCCTTTCTACACTATATAAAGGTGGAAATTTACATTGGAAACGTTTGGTTTAGCTGTTATAAAAGTTTTTTTTTTTAGTGCTGTAAATGCATTTTCAGCTCGCACTGTACACATTTGCTATGTGAGGCATTATCTCATAAGGGAAATACTGGACAATCAAATTAATGACTTCCCAGGCTTCAGGATGCCTTTTTACACTCTATAAATGTGGAAATTTACATTGGAAACGTTTGGTTTAGCTGTTAATGAAGTTTCGTTTTTTTAGTGCTGAAAATTCATTGTCTGCTGGCGCTGTACACTTTTTCTAAGTGTTGCAATATCTCATGAAGGAAATACTGGACAATCAAATTAATGACTTTCCAGGCTTCAGGATGCCTTTCTACACTATATAAAGGTGGAAATTTACATTGGAAACGTTTGGTTTAGCTGTTATAAAAGTTTGGTTTTTTAGTGCTGTAAATGCATTTTCAGCTCGCGCTGTACACATTTGCTATGAGAGGCATTATCTCATAAGGGAAATATTGGACAATCAAATTAATGACTGCCCAGGCTTCAGGATGTCTTTTTACACTATATATAGGTGGAAATTTACATTGGAAACGTTTGGTTTAGCTGTTATAAAAGTTTGTTTTTTTAGTGCTGTAAATGCATTTTCAGCTCGCACTGTACACATTTGCTATGAGAGGCATTATCTCATAAGGGAAATATTGGACAATCAAATTAATGACTGCCCAGGCTTCAGGATGTCTTTTTACACTATATAAGGGTGGAAATTTACATTGGAAACGTTTAGTTTAGCTGTTAATGAAGTTTCGTTTTTTTAGTGCTGAAAATTCATTGTCTGCTGGCGCTGTACACTTTTTCTAAGTGTTGCAATATCTCATGAAGGAAATACTGGACAATCAAATTAATGACTTTCCAGGCTTCAGGATGCCTTTCTACACTATATAAAGGTGGAAATGTACATTGGAAACGTTTGGTTTAGCTGTTATAAAAGTTTGGTTTTTTAGTGCTGTAAATGCATTTTCAGCTCGCGCTGTACACATTTGCTATGAGAGGCATTATCTCATAAGGGAAATATTGGACAATCAAATTAATGACTGCCCAGGCTTCAGGATGTCTTTTTACACTATATAAAGGAGGAAATTTACATTGGAAACGTTTGGTTTAGCTGTTATAAAAGTTTGTTTTTTTTAGTGCTGAAAATGCATTTTCAGCTCGCACTGTACACATTTGCTATGTGAGGCATTATCTCATAAGGGAAATACTGGACAATCAAATTAATGACTGCCCAGGCTTCAGGATGTCTTTTTACACTATATAAAGGTGGAAATTTACATTGGAAACGTTTGGTTTAGCTGTTATAAAAGTTTGGTTTTTTAGTGCTGAAAATGCATTTTCAGCTCGCACTGTACACATTTGCTATGTGAGGCATTATCTCATAAGGGAAATACTGGACAATCAAATTAATGACTGCCCAGGCTTCAGGATGCCTTTTTACACTCTATAAATGTGGAAATTTACATTGGAAACGTTTGGTTTAGCTGTTAATGAAGTTTCGTTTTTTTAGTGCTGAAAATTCATTGTCTGCTGGCGCTGTACACTTTTTCTAAGTGTTGCAATATCTCATGAAGGAAATACTGGACAATCAAATTAATGACTTTCCAGGCTTCAGGATGCCTTTCTACACTATATAAAGGTGGAAATTTACATTTGAAACGTTTGGTTTAGCTGTTATAAAAGTTTGGTTTTTTAGTGCTGTAAATGCATTTTCAGCTCGCGCTGTACACATTTGCTATGAGAGGCATTATCTCATAAGGGAAATATTGGACAATCAAATTAATGACTGCCCAGGCTTCAGGATGTCTTTTTACACTATATAAAGGTGGAAATTTACATTGGAAACGTTTGGTTTAGCTGTTATAAAAGTTTGGTTTTTTAGTGCTGAAAATGCATTTTCAGCTCGCACTGTACACATTTGCTATGTGAGGCATTATCTCATAAGGGAAATACTGGACAATCAAATTAATGACTTCCCAGGCTTCAGGATGCCTTTTTACACTCTATAAATGTGGAAATTTACATTGGAAACGTTTGGTTTAGCTGTTAATGAAGTTTCGTTTTTTTAGTGCTGAAAATTCATTGTCTGCTGGCGCTGTACACTTTTTCTAAGTGTTGCAATATCTCATGAAGGAAATACTGGACAATCAAATTAATGACTTTCCAGGCTTCAGGATGCCTTTCTACACTATATAAAGGTGGAAATTTACATTGGAAACGTTTGGTTTAGCTGTTAATGAAGTTTCGTTTTTTTTAGTGCTGAAAATTCATTGTCTGCTGGCGCTGTACACTTTTTCTAAGTGTTGCAATATCTCATGAAGGAAATACTGGACAATCAAATTAATGACTTTCCAGGCTTCAGGATGCCTTTCTACACTATATAAAGGTGGAAATTTACATTGGAAACGTTTGGTTTAGCTGTTATAAAAGTTTGGTTTTTTAGTGCTGTAAATGCATTTTCAGCTCGCGCTGTACACATTTGCTATGAGAGGCATTATCTCATAAGGGAAATATTGGACAATCAAATTAATGACTGCCCAGGCTTCAGGATGTCTTTTTACACTATATAAAGGTGGAAATTTACATTGGAAACGTTTGGTTTAGCTGTTATAAAAGTTTGTTTTTTTAGTGCTGTAAATGCATTTTCAGCTCGCGCTGTACACATTTGCTATGAGAGGCATTATCTCATAAGGGAAATATTGGACAATCAAATTAATGGCTGCCCAGGCTTCAGGATGTATTTTTACACTATATAAAGGTGGAAATTTACATTGGAAACGTTTAGTTTAGCTGTTAATGAAGTTTCGTTTTTTTAGTGCTGAAAATTCATTGTCTGCTGGCGCTGTACACTTTTTCTAAGTGTTGCAATATCTCATGAAGGAAATACTGGACAATCAAATTAATGACTTTCCAGGCTTCAGGATGCCTTTCTACACTATATAAAGGTGGAAATTTACATTGGAAACGTTTGGTTTAGCTGTTATAAAAGTTTGGTTTTTTAGTGCTGTAAATGCATTTTCAGCTCGCGCTGTACACATTTGCTATGAGAGGCATTATCTCATAAGGGAAATATTGGACAATCAAATTAATGACTGCCCAGGCTTCAGGATGTCTTTTTACACTATATAAAGGTGGAAATTTACATTTGAAACGTTTGGTTTAGCTGTTATAAAAGTTTGGTTTTTTAGTGCTGTAAATGCATTTTCAGCTCGCGCTGTACACATTTGCTATGAGAGGCATTATCTCATAAGGGAAATATTGGACAATCAAATTAATGGCTGCCCAGGCTTCAGGATGTCTTTTTACACTATATAAAGGTGGAAATTTACATTGGAAACGTTTACTTTAGCTGTTAATGAAGTTTCGTTTATTTAGTGCTGAAAATTCATTGTCTGCTGGCGCTGTACACTTTTTCAAAGTGTTGCAATATCTCATGAAGGAAATACTGGACAATCAAATTAATGACTTTCCAGGCTTCAGGATGCCTTTCTACACTATATAAAGGTGGAAATTTACATTGGAAACGTTTGGTTTAGCTGTTATAAAAGTTTTTTTTTTTAGTGCTGTAAATGCATTTTCAGCTCGCACTGTACACATTTGCTATGTGAGGCATTATCTCATAAGGGAAATACTGGACAATCAAATTAATGACTTCCCAGGCTTCAGGATGCCTTTTTACACTCTATAAATGTGGAAATTTACATTGGAAACGTTTGGTTTAGCTGTTAATGAAGTTTCGTTTTTTTAGTGCTGAAAATTCATTGTCTGCTGGCGCTGTACACTTTTTCTAAGTGTTGCAATATCTCATGAAGGAAATACTGGACAATCAAATTAATGACTTTCCAGGCTTCAGGATGCCTTTCTACACTATATAAAGGTGGAAATTTACATTGGAAACGTTTGGTTTAGCTGTTATAAAAGTTTGGTTTTTTAGTGCTGTAAATGCATTTTCAGCTCGCGCTGTACACATTTGCTATGAGAGGCATTATCTCATAAGGGAAATATTGGACAATCAAATTAATGACTGCCCAGGCTTCAGGATGTCTTTTTACACTATATATAGGTGGAAATTTACATTGGAAACGTTTGGTTTAGCTGTTATAAAAGTTTGTTTTTTTAGTGCTGTAAATGCATTTTCAGCTCGCACTGTACACATTTGCTATGAGAGGCATTATCTCATAAGGGAAATATTGGACAATCAAATTAATGACTGCCCAGGCTTCAGGATGTCTTTTTACACTATATAAGGGTGGAAATTTACATTGGAAACGTTTAGTTTAGCTGTTAATGAAGTTTCGTTTTTTAGTGCTGAAAATTCATTGTCTGCTGGCGCTGTACACTTTTTCTAAGTGTTGCAATATCTCATGAAGGAAATACTGGACAATCAAATTAATGACTTTCCAGGCTTCAGGATGCCTTTCTACACTATATAAAGGTGGAAATGTACATTGGAAACGTTTGGTTTAGCTGTTATAAAAGTTTGATTTTTTAGTGCTGTAAATGCATTTTCAGCTCGCGCTGTACACATTTGCTATGAGAGGCATTATCTCATAAGGGAAATATTGGACAATCAATTTAATGACTGCCCAGGCTTCAGGATGTCTTTTTACACTATATAAAGGTGGAAATTTACATTGGAAACGTTTGGTTTAGCTGTTATAAAAGTTTGTTTTTTTTAGTGCTGAAAATGCATTTTCAGCTCGCACTGTACACATTTGCTATGTGAGGCATTATCTCATAAGGGAAATACTGGACAATCAAATTAATGACTGCCCAGGCTTCAGGATGTCTTTTTACACTATATAAAGGTGGAAATTTACATTGGAAACGTTTGGTTTAGCTGTTATAAAAGTTTGGTTTTTTAGTGCTGAAAATGCATTTTCAGCTCGCACTGTACACATTTGCTATGTGAGGCATTATCTCATAAGGGAAATACTGGACAATCAAATTAATGACTGCCCAGGCTTCAGGATGCCTTTTTACACACTATAAATGTGGAAATTTACATTGGAAACGTTTGGTTTAGCTGTTAATGAAGTTTCGTTTTTTTAGTGCTGAAAATTCATTGTCTGCTGGCGCTGTACACTTTTTCTAAGTGTTGCAATATCTCATGAAGGAAATACTGGACAATCAAATTAATGACTTTCCAGGCTTCAGGATGCCTTTCTACACTATATAAAGGTGGAAATTTACATTTGAAACGTTTGGTTTAGCTGTTATAAAAGTTTGGTTTTTTAGTGCTGTAAATGCATTTTCAGCTCGCGCTGTACACATTTGCTATGAGAGGCATTATCTCATAAGGGAAATATTGGACAATCAAATTAATGACTGCCCAGGCTTCAGGATGTCTTTTTACACTATATAAAGGTGGAAATTTACATTGGAAACGTTTGGTTTAGCTGTTATAAAAGTTTGTTTTTTTAGTGCTGAAAATGCATTTTCAGCTCGCACTGTACACATTTGCTATGTGAGGCATTATCTCATAAGGGAAATACTGGACAATCAAATTAATGACTTCCCAGGCTTCAGGATGCCTTTTTACACTCTATAAATGTGGAAATTTACATTGGAAACGTTTGGTTTAGCTGTTAATGAAGTTTCGTTTTTTTAGTGCTGAAAATTCATTGTCTGCTGGCGCTGTACACTTTTTCTAAGTGTTGCAATATCTCATGAAGGAAATACTGGACAATCAAATTAATGACTTTCCAGGCTTCAGGATGCCTTTCTACACTATATAAAGGTGGAAATTTACATTGGAAACGTTTGGTTTAGCTGTTATAAAAGTTTGGTTTTTTAGTGCTGTAAATGCATTTTCAGCTCGCGCTGTACACATTTGCTATGAGAGGCATTATCTCATATAAGGGAAATATTGGACAATCAAATTAATGACTGCCCAGGCTTCAGGATGTCTTTTTACACTATATAAAGGTGGAAATTTACATTGGAAACGTTTGGTTTAGCTGTTATAAAAGTTTGTTTTTTTAGTGCTGTAAATGCATTTTCAGCTCGCGCTGTACACATTTGCTATGAGAGGCATTATCTCATAAGGGAAATATTGGACAATCAAATTAATGGCTGCCCAGGCTTCAGGATGTATTTTTACACTATATAAAGGTGGAAATTTACATTGGAAACGTTTAGTTTAGCTGTTAATGAAGTTTCGTTTTTTTAGTGCTGAAAATTCATTGTCTGCTGGCGCTGTACACTTTTTCTAAGTGTTGCAATATCTCATGAAGGAAATACTGGACAATCAAATTAATGACTTTCCAGGCTTCAGGATGCCTTTCTACACTATATAAAGGTGGAAATTTACATTGGAAACGTTTGGTTTAGCTGTTATAAATAGTTTGTTTTTTTAGTGCTGTAAATGCATTTTCAGCTCGCACTGTACACATTTGCTATGTGAGGCATTATCTCATAAGGGAAATACTGGACAATCAAATTAATGACTTCCCAGGCTTCAGGATGCCTTTTTACACTCTATAAATGTGGAAATTTACATTGGAAACGTTTGGTTTAGCTGTTAATGAAGTTTCGTTTTTTTAGTGCTGAAAATTCATTGTCTGCTGGCGCTGTACACTTTTTCTAAGTGTTGCAATATCTCATGAAGGAAATACTGGACAATCAAATTAATGACTTTCCAGGCTTCAGGATGCCTTTCTACACTATATAAAGGTGGAAATTTACATTGGAAACGTTTGGTTTAGCTGTTATAAAAGTTTGGTTTTTTAGTGCTGTAAATGCATTTTCAGCTCGCGCTGTACACATTTGCTATGAGAGGCATTATCTCATAAGGGAAATATTGGACAATCAAATTAATGACTGCCCAGGCTTCAGGATGTCTTTTTACACTATATAAGGGTGGAAATTTACATTGGAAACGTTTAGTTTAGCTGTTAATGAAGTTTCGTTTTTTTAGTGCTGAAAATTCATTGTCTGCTGGCGCTGTACACTTTTTCTAAGTGTTGCAATATCTCATGAAGGAAATACTGGACAATCAAATTAATGACTTTCCAGGCTTCAGGATGCCTTTCTACACTATATAAAGGTGGAAATGTACATTGGAAACGTTTGGTTTAGCTGTTATAAAAGTTTGTTTTTTTAGTGCTGTAAATGCATTTTCAGCTCGCGCTGTACACATTTGCTATGAGAGGCATTATCTCATAAGGGAAATATTGGACAATCAAATTAATGACTGCCCAGGCTTCAGGATGTCTTTTTACACTATATAAAGGTGGAAATTTACATTGGAAACGTTTGGTTTAGCTGTTATAAAAGTTTGGTTTTTTTAGTGCTGAAAATGCATTTTCAGCTCGCACTGTCCACATTTGCTATGTGAGGCATTATCTCATAAGGGAAATACTGGACAATCAAATTAATGACTGCCCAGGCTTCAGGATGTCTTTTTACACTATATAAAGGTGGAAATTTACATTTGAAACGTTTGGTTTAGCTGTTATAAAAGTTTGGTTTTTTAGTGCTGTAAATGCATTTTCAGCTCGCGCTGTACACATTTGCTATGAGAGGCATTATCTCATAAGGGAAATATTGGACAATCAAATTAATGACTGCCCAGGCTTCAGGATGTCTTTTTACACTATATAAAGGTGGAAATTTACATTGGAAACGTTTGGTTTAGCTGTTATAAAAGTTTGGTTTTTTAGTGCTGTAAATGCATTTTCAGCTCGCGCTGTACACATTTGCTATGAGAGGCATTATCTCATAAGGGAAATATTGGACAATCAAATTAATGACTGCCCAGGCTTCAGGATGTCTTTTTACACTATATAAAGGTGGAAATTTACATTGGAAACGTTTGGTTTAGCTGTTATAAAAGTTTGTTTTTTTAGTGCTGTAAATGCATTTTCAGCTCGCGCTGTACACATTTGCTATGAGAGGCATTATCTCATAAGGGAAATATTGGACAATCAAATTAATGGCTGCCCAGGCTTCAGGATGTATTTTTACACTATATAAAGGTGGAAATTTACATTGGAAACGTTTAGTTTAGCTGTTCATGAAGTTTCGTTTTTTTAGTGCTGAAAATTCATTGTCTGCTGGCGCTGTACACTTTTTCTAAGTGTTGCAATATCTCATGAAGGAAATACTGGACAATCAAATTAATGACTTTCCAGGCTTCAGGATGCCTTTCTACACTATATAAAGGTGGAAATTTACATTGGAAACGTTTGGTTTAGCTGTTATAAATAGTTTGTTTTTTTAGTGCTGTAAATGCATTTTCAGCTCGCACTGTACACATTTGCTATGTGAGGCATTATCTCATAAGGGAAATACTGGACAATCAAATTAATGACTTCCCAGGCTTCAGGATGCCTTTTTACACTCTATAAATGTGGAAATTTACATTGGAAACGTTTGGTTTAGCTGTTAATGAAGTTTCGTTTTTTTAGTGCTGAAAATTCATTGTCTGCTGGCGCTGTACACTTTTTCTAAGTGTTGCAATATCTCATGAAGGAAATACTGGACAATCAATTTAATGACTTTCCAGGCTTCAGGATGCCTTTCTACACTATATAAAGGTGGAAATGTACATTGGAAACGTTTGGTTTAGCTGTTATAAAAGTTTGGTTTTTTATTGCTGTAAATGCATTTTCAGCTCGCGCTGTACACATTTGCTATGAGAGGCATTATCTCATAAGGGAAATATTGGACAATCAAATTAATGACTGCCCAGGCTTCAGGATGTCTTTTTACACTATATAAAGGTGGAAATTTACATTGGAAACGTTTGGTTTAGCTGTTATAAAAGTTTGGTTTTTTTAGTGCTGAAAATGCATTTTCAGCTCGCACTGTCCACATTTGCTATGTGAGGCATTATCTCATAAGGGAAATACTGGACAATCAAATTAATGACTGCCCAGGCTTCAGGATGTCTTTTTACACTATATAAAGGTGGAAATTTACATTTGAAACGTTTGGTTTAGCTGTTTTAAAAGTTTGGTTTTTTAGTGCTGTAAATGCATTTTCAGCTCGCGCTGTACACATTTGTTATGAGAGGCATTATCTCATAAGGGAAATATTGGACAATCAAATTAATGACTGCCCAGGCTTCAGGATGTCTTTTTACACTATATAAAGGTGGAAATTTACATTGGAAACGTTTGGTTTAGCTGTTATAAAAGTTTGGTTTTTTAGTGCTGAAAATGCATTTTCAGCTCGCACTGTACACATTTGCTATGTGAGGCATTATCTCATAAGGGAAATACTGGACAATCAAATTAATGACTTCCCAGGCTTCAGGATGCCTTTTTACACTCTATAAATGTGGAAATTTACATTGGAAACGTTTGGTTTAGCTGTTAATGAAGTTTCGTTTTTTTAGTGCTGAAAATTCATTGTCTGCTGGTGCTACACTTTTTCTAAGTGTTGCAATATCTCATGAAGGAAATACTGGACAATAAAATTAATGACTTTCCAGGCTTCAGGATGCCTTTCTACACTATATAAAGGTGGAAATTTACATTGGAAACGTTTGGTTTAGCTGTTAATGAAGTTTCGTTTTTTTTAGTGCTGAAAATTCATTGTCTGCTGGCGCTGTACACTTTTTCTAAGTGTTGCAATATCTCATGAAGGAAATACTGGACAATCAAATTAATGACTTTCCAGGCTTCAGGATGCCTTTCTACACTATATAAAGGTGGAAATTTACATTGGAAACGTTTGGTTTAGCTGTTATAAAAGTTTGGTTTTTTAGTGCTGTAAATGCATTTTCAGCTCGCGCTGTACACATTTGCTATGAGAGGCATTATCTCATAAGGGAAATATTGGACAATCAAATTAATGACTGCCCAGGCTTCAGGATGTCTTTTTACACTATATAAAGGTGGAAATTTACATTGGAAACGTTTGGTTTAGCTGTTATAAAAGTTTGTTTTTTTAGTGCTGTAAATGCATTTTCAGCTCGCGCTGTACACATTTGCTATGAGAGGCATTATCTCATAAGGGAAACATTGGACAATCAAATTAATGGCTGCCCAGGCTTCAGGATGTCTTTTTACACTATATAAAGGTGGAAATTTACATTGGAAACGTTTAGTTTAGCTGTTAATGAAGTTTCGTTTTTTTAGTGCTGAAAATTCATTGTCTGCTGGCGCTGTACACTTTTTCTAAGTGTTGCAATATCTCATGAAGGAAATACTGGACAATCAAATTAATGACTTTCCAGGCTTCAGATGCCTTTCTACACTATATAAAGGTGGAAATTTACATTGGAAACGTTTGGTTTAGCTGTTATAAATAGTTTGTTTTTTTAGTGCTGTAAATGCATTTTCAGCTCGCACTGTACACATTTGCTATGTGAGGCATTATCTCATAAGGGAAATACTGGACAATCAAATTAATGACTTCCCAGGCTTCAGGATGCCTTTTTACACTCTATAAATGTGGAAATTTACATTGGAAACGTTTGGTTTAGCTGTTAATGAAGTTTCGTTTTTTTAGTGCTGAAAATTCATTGTCTGCTGGCGCTGTACACTTTTTCTAAGTGTTGCAATATCTCATGAAGGAAATACTGGACAATCAAATTAATGACTTTCCAGGCTTCAGGACGCCTTTCTACACTATATAAAGGTGGAAATTTACATTGGAAACGTTTGGTTTAGCTGTTATAAAAGTTTGGTTTTTTAGTGCTGTAAATGCATTTTCAGCTCGCGCTGTACACATTTGCTATGAGAGGCATTATCTCATAAGGGAAATATTGGACAATCAAATTAATGACTGCCCAGGCTTCAGGATGTCTTTTTACACTATATAAGGGTGGAAATTTACATTGGAAACGTTTAGTTTAGCTGTTAATGAAGTTTCGTTTTTTTAGTGCTGAAAATTCATTGTCTGCTGGCGCTGTACACTTTTTCTAAGTGTTGCAATATCTCATGAAGGAAATACTGGACAATCAAATTAATGACTTTCCAGGCTTCAGGATGCCTTTCTACACTATATAAAGGTGGAAATGTACATTGGAAACGTTTGGTTTAGCTGTTATAAAAGTTTGGTTTTTTAGTGCTGTAAATGCATTTTCAGCTCGCGCTGTACACATTTGCTATGAGAGGCATTATCTCATAAGGGAAATATTGGACAATCAAATTAATGACTGCCCAGGCTTCAGGATGTCTTTTTACACTATATAAAGGTGGAAATTTACATTGGAAACGATTGGTTTAGCTGTTATAAAAGTTTGTTTTTTTAGTGCTGTAAATGCATTTTCAGCTCGCACTGTACACATTTGCTATGAGAGGCATTATCTCATAAGGGAAATATTGGACAATCAAATTAATGGCTGCCCAGGCTTCAGGATGTCTTTTTACACTATATAAAGGTGGAAATTTACATTGGAAACGTTTACTTTAGCTGTTAATGAAGTTTCGTTTATTTAGTGCTGAAAATTCATTGTCTGCTGGCGCTGTACACTTTTTCAAAGTGTTGCAATATCTCATGAAGGAAATACTGGACAATCAAATTAATGACTTTCCAGGCTTCAGGATGCCTTTCTACACTATATAAAGGTGGAAATTTACATTGGAAACGTTTGGTTTAGCTGTTATAAAAGTTTTTTTTTTTAGTGCTGTAAATGCATTTTCAGCTCGCACTGTACACATTTGCTATGTGAGGCATTATCTCATAAGGGAAATACTGGACAATCAAATTAATGACTTCCCAGGCTTCAGGATGCCTTTTTACACTCTATAAATGTGGAAATTTACATTGGAAACGTTTGGTTTAGCTGTTAATGAAGTTTCGTTTTTTTAGTGCTGAAAATTCATTGTCTGCTGGCGCTGTACACTTTTTCTAAGTGTTGCAATATCTCATGAAGGAAATACTGGACAATCAAATTAATGACTTTCCAGGCTTCAGGATGCCTTTCTACACTATATAAAGGTGGAAATTTACATTGGAAACGTTTGGTTTAGCTGTTATAAAAGTTTGGTTTTTTAGTGCTGTAAATGCATTTTCAGCTCGCGCTGTACACATTTGCTATGAGAGGCATTATCTCATAAGGGAAATATTGGACAATCAAATTAATGACTGCCCAGGCTTCAGGATGTCTTTTTACACTATATAAGGGTGGAAATTTACATTGGAAACGTTTAGTTTAGCTGTTAATGAAGTTTCGTTTTTTTAGTGCTGAAAATTCATTGTCTGCTGGCGCTGTACACTTTTTCTAAGTGTTGCAATATCTCATGAAGGAAATACTGGACAATCAAATTAATGACTTTCCAGGCTTCAGGATGCCTTTCTACACTATATAAAGGTGGAAATGTACATTGGAAACGTTTGGTTTAGCTGTTATAAAAGTTTGGTTTTTTAGTGCTGTAAATGCATTTTCAGCTCGCGCTGTACACATTTGCTATGAGAGGCATTATCTCATAAGGGAAATATTGGACAATCAAATTAATGACTGCCCAGGCTTCAGGATGTCTTTTTACACTATATAAAGGAGGAAATTTACATTGGAAACGTTTGGTTTAGCTGTTATAAAAGTTTGTTTTTTTTAGTGCTGAAAATGCATTTTCAGCTCGCACTGTACACATTTGCTATGTGAGGCATTATCTCATAAGGGAAATACTGGACAATCAAATTAATGACTGCCCAGGCTTCAGGATGTCTTTTTACACTATATAAAGGTGGAAATTTACATTGGAAACGTTTGGTTTAGCTGTTATAAAAGTTTGGTTTTTTAGTGCTGAAAATGCATTTTCAGCTCGCACTGTACACATTTGCTATGTGAGGCATTATCTCATAAGGGAAATACTGGACAATCAAATTAATGACTGCCCAGGCTTCAGGATGCCTTTTTACACTCTATAAATGTGGAAATTTACATTGGAAACGTTTGGTTTAGCTGTTAATGAAGTTTCGTTTTTTTAGTGCTGAAAATTCATTGTCTGCTGGCGCTGTACACTTTTTCTAAGTGTTGCAATATCTCATGAAGGAAATACTGGACAATCAAATTAATGACTTTCCAGGCTTCAGGATGCCTTTCTACACTATATAAAGGTGGAAATTTACATTTGAAACGTTTGGTTTAGCTGTTATAAAAGTTTGGTTTTTTAGTGCTGTAAATGCATTTTCAGCTCGCGCTGTACACATTTGCTATGAGAGGCATTATCTCATAAGGGAAATATTGGACAATCAAATTAATGACTGCCCAGGCTTCAGGATGTCTTTTTACACTATATAAAGGTGGAAATTTACATTGGAAACGTTTGGTTTAGCTGTTATAAAAGTTTGGTTTTTTAGTGCTGAAAATGCATTTTCAGCTCGCACTGTACACATTTGCTATGAGAGGCATTATCTCATAAGGGAAATATTGGACAATCAAATTAATGGCTGCCCAGGCTTCAGGATGTCTTTTTACACTATATAAAGGTGGAAATTTACATTGGAAACGTTTACTTTAGCTGTTAATGAAGTTTCGTTTATTTAGTGCTGAAAATTCATTGTCTGCTGGCGCTGTACACTTTTTCAAAGTGTTGCAATATCTCATGAAGGAAATACTGGACAATCAAATTAATGACTTTCCAGGCTTCAGGATGCCTTTCTACACTATATAAAGGTGGAAATTTACATTGGAAACGTTTGGTTTAGCTGTTATAAAAGTTTTTTTTTTTAGTGCTGTAAATGCATTTTCAGCTCGCACTGTACACATTTGCTATGTGAGGCATTATCTCATAAGGGAAATACTGGACAATCAAATTAATGACTTCCCAGGCTTCAGGATGCCTTTTTACACTCTATAAATGTGGAAATTTACATTGGAAACGTTTGGTTTAGCTGTTAATGAAGTTTCGTTTTTTTAGTGCTGAAAATTCATTGTCTGCTGGCGCTGTACACTTTTTCTAAGTGTTGCAATATCTCATGAAGGAAATACTGGACAATCAAATTAATGACTTTCCAGGCTTCAGGATGCCTTTCTACACTATATAAAGGTGGAAATTTACATTGGAAACGTTTGGTTTAGCTGTTATAAAAGTTTGGTTTTTTAGTGCTGTAAATGCATTTTCAGCTCGCGCTGTACACATTTGCTATGAGAGGCATTATCTCATAAGGGAAATATTGGACAATCAAATTAATGACTGCCCAGGCTTCAGGATGTCTTTTTACACTATATATAGGTGGAAATTTACATTGGAAACGTTTGGTTTAGCTGTTATAAAAGTTTGTTTTTTTAGTGCTGTAAATGCATTTTCAGCTCGCACTGTACACATTTGCTATGAGAGGCATTATCTCATAAGGGAAATATTGGACAATCAAATTAATGACTGCCCAGGCTTCAGGATGTCTTTTTACACTATATAAGGGTGGAAATTTACATTGGAAACGTTTAGTTTAGCTGTTAATGAAGTTTCGTTTTTTTAGTGCTGAAAATTCATTGTCTGCTGGCGCTGTACACTTTTTCTAAGTGTTGCAATATCTCATGAAGGAAATACTGGACAATCAAATTAATGACTTTCCAGGCTTCAGGATGCCTTTCTACACTATATAAAGGTGGAAATGTACATTGGAAACGTTTGGTTTAGCTGTTATAAAAGTTTGGTTTTTTAGTGCTGTAAATGCATTTTCAGCTCGCGCTGTACACATTTGCTATGAGAGGCATTATCTCATAAGGGAAATATTGGACAATCAAATTAATGACTGCCCAGGCTTCAGGATGTCTTTTTACACTATATAAAGGAGGAAATTTACATTGGAAACGTTTGGTTTAGCTGTTATAAAAGTTTGTTTTTTTTAGTGCTGAAAATGCATTTTCAGCTCGCACTGTACACATTTGCTATGTGAGGCATTATCTCATAAGGGAAATACTGGACAATCAAATTAATGACTGCCCAGGCTTCAGGATGTCTTTTTACACTATATAAAGGTGGAAATTTACATTGGAAACGTTTGGTTTAGCTGTTATAAAAGTTTGGTTTTTTAGTGCTGAAAATGCATTTTCAGCTCGCACTGTACACATTTGCTATGTGAGGCATTATCTCATAAGGGAAATACTGGACAATCAAATTAATGACTGCCCAGGCTTCAGGATGCCTTTTTACACTCTATAAATGTGGAAATTTACATTGGAAACGTTTGGTTTAGCTGTTAATGAAGTTTCGTTTTTTTAGTGCTGAAAATTCATTGTCTGCTGGCGCTGTACACTTTTTCTAAGTGTTGCAATATCTCATGAAGGAAATACTGGACAATCAAATTAATGACTTTCCAGGCTTCAGGATGCCTTTCTACACTATATAAAGGTGGAAATTTACATTTGAAACGTTTGGTTTAGCTGTTATAAAAGTTTGGTTTTTTAGTGCTGTAAATGCATTTTCAGCTCGCGCTGTACACATTTGCTATGAGAGGCATTATCTCATAAGGGAAATATTGGACAATCAAATTAATGACTGCCCAGGCTTCAGGATGTCTTTTTACACTATATAAAGGTGGAAATTTACATTGGAAACGTTTGGTTTAGCTGTTATAAAAGTTTGGTTTTTTAGTGCTGAAAATGCATTTTCAGCTCGCACTGTACACATTTGCTATGTGAGGCATTATCTCATAAGGGAAATACTGGACAATCAAATTAATGACTTCCCAGGCTTCAGGATGCCTTTTTACACTCTATAAATGTGGAAATTTACATTGGAAACGTTTGGTTTAGCTGTTAATGAAGTTTCGTTTTTTTAGTGCTGAAAATTCATTGTCTGCTGGCGCTGTACACTTTTTCTAAGTGTTGCAATATCTCATGAAGGAAATACTGGACAATCAAATTAATGACTTTCCAGGCTTCAGGATGCCTTTCTACACTATATAAAGGTGGAAATTTACATTGGAAACGTTTGGTTTAGCTGTTAATGAAGTTTCGTTTTTTTTAGTGCTGAAAATTCATTGTCTGCTGGCGCTGTACACTTTTTCTAAGTGTTGCAATATCTCATGAAGGAAATACTGGACAATCAAATTAATGACTTTCCAGGCTTCAGGATGCCTTTCTACACTATATAAAGGTGGAAATTTACATTGGAAACGTTTGGTTTAGCTGTTATAAAAGTTTGGTTTTTTAGTGCTGTAAATGCATTTTCAGCTCGCGCTGTACACATTTGCTATGAGAGGCATTATCTCATAAGGGAAATATTGGACAATCAAATTAATGACTGCCCAGGCTTCAGGATGTCTTTTTACACTATATAAAGGTGGAAATTTACATTGGAAACGTTTGGTTTAGCTGTTATAAAAGTTTGTTTTTTTAGTGCTGTAAATGCATTTTCAGCTCGCGCTGTACACATTTGCTATGAGAGGCATTATCTCATAAGGGAAATATTGGACAATCAAATTAATGGCTGCCCAGGCTTCAGGATGTATTTTTACACTATATAAAGGTGGAAATTTACATTGGAAACGTTTAGTTTAGCTGTTAATGAAGTTTCGTTTTTTTAGTGCTGAAAATTCATTGTCTGCTGGCGCTGTACACTTTTTCTAAGTGTTGCAATATCTCATGAAGGAAATACTGGACAATCAAATTAATGACTTTCCAGGCTTCAGGATGCCTTTCTACACTATATAAAGGTGGAAATTTACATTGGAAACGTTTGGTTTAGCTGTTATAAAAGTTTGGTTTTTTAGTGCTGTAAATGCATTTTCAGCTCGCGCTGTACACATTTGCTATGAGAGGCATTATCTCATAAGGGAAATATTGGACAATCAAATTAATGACTGCCCAGGCTTCAGGATGTCTTTTTACACTCTATAAAGGTGGAAATTTACATTGGAAACGATTGGTTTAGCTGTTATAAAAGTTTGTTTTTTTAGTGCTGTAAATGCATTTTCAGCTCGCACTGTACACATTTGCTATGAGAGGCATTATCTCATAAGGGAAATATTGGACAATCAAATTAATGGCTGCCCAGGCTTCAGGATGTCTTTTTACACTATATAAAGGTGGAAATTTACATTGGAAACGTTTACTTTAGCTGTTAATGAAGTTTCGTTTATTTAGTGCTGAAAATTCATTGTCTGCTGGCGCTGTACACTTTTTCAAAGTGTTGCAATATCTCATGAAGGAAATACTGGACAATCAAATTAATGACTTTCCAGGCTTCAGGATGCCT
Source organism: Idiotropiscis lumnitzeri (assembly GCF_059441095.1). Lineage (NCBI taxonomy): Eukaryota > Metazoa > Chordata > Actinopteri > Syngnathiformes > Syngnathidae > Idiotropiscis > Idiotropiscis lumnitzeri. The sequence goes on from NW_028283656.1 coordinate 234,770, forward strand.
TTCTACACTATATAAAGGTGGAAATTTACATTGGAAACGTTTGGTTTAGCTGTTATAAAAGTTTTTTTTTTTAGTGCTGTAAATGCATTTTCAGCTCGCACTGTACACATTTGCTATGTGAGGCATTATCTCATAAGGGAAATACTGGACAATCAAATTAATGACTTCCCAGGCTTCAGGATGCCTTTTTACACTCTATAAATGTGGAAATTTACATTGGAAACGTTTGGTTTAGCTGTTAATGAAGTTTCGTTTTTTTAGTGCTGAAAATTCATTGTCTGCTGGCGCTGTACACTTTTTCTAAGTGTTGCAATATCTCATGAAGGAAATACTGGACAATCAAATTAATGACTTTCCAGGCTTCAGGATGCCTTTCTACACTATATAAAGGTGGAAATTTACATTGGAAACGTTTGGTTTAGCTGTTATAAAAGTTTGTTTTTTTAGTGCTGTAAATGCATTTTCAGCTCGCGCTGTACACATTTGCTATGAGAGGCATTATCTCATAAGGGAAATATTGGACAATCAAATTAATGACTGCCCAGGCTTCAGGATGTCTTTTTACACTATATATAGGTGGAAATTTACATTGGAAACGTTTGGTTTAGCTGTTATAAAAGTTTGTTTTTTTAGTGCTGTAAATGCATTTTCAGCTCGCACTGTACACATTTGCTATGAGAGGCATTATCTCATAAGGGAAATATTGGACAATCAAATTAATGACTGCCCAGGCTTCAGGATGTCTTTTTACACTATATAAGGGTGGAAATTTACATTGGAAACGTTTAGTTTAGCTGTTAATGAAGTTTCGTTTTTTTAGTGCTGAAAATTCATTGTCTGCTGGCGCTGTACACTTTTTCTAAGTGTTGCAATATCTCATGAAGGAAATACTGGACAATCAAATTAATGACTTTCCAGGCTTCAGGATGCCTTTCTACACTATATAAAGGTGGAAATGTACATTGGAAACGTTTGGTTTAGCTGTTATAAAAGTTTGATTTTTTAGTGCTGTAAATGCATTTTCAGCTCGCGCTGTACACATTTGCTATGAGAGGCATTATCTCATAAGGGAAATATTGGACAATCAAATTAATGACTGCCCAGGCTTCAGGATGTCTTTTTACACTATATAAAGGTGGAAATTTACATTGGAAACGTTTGGTTTAGCTGTTATAAAAGTTTGTTTTTTTTAGTGCTGAAAATGCATTTTCAGCTCGCACTGTACACATTTGCTATGTGAGGCATTATCTCATAAGGGAAATACTGGACAATCAAATTAATGACTGCCCAGGCTTCAGGATGTCTTTTTACACTATATAAAGGTGGAAATTTACATTGGAAACGTTTGGTTTAGCTGTTATAAAAGTTTGGTTTTTTAGTGCTGAAAATGCATTTTCAGCTCGCACTGTACACATTTGCTATGTGAGGCATTATCTCATAAGGGAAATACTGGACAATCAAATTAATGACTGCCCAGGCTTCAGGATGCCTTTTTACACACTATAAATGTGGAAATTTACATTGGAAACGTTTGGTTTAGCTGTTAATGAAGTTTCGTTTTTTTAGTGCTGAAAATTCATTGTCTGCTGGCGCTGTACACTTTTTCTAAGTGTTGCAATATCTCATGAAGGAAATACTGGACAATCAAATTAATGACTTTCCAGGCTTCAGGATGCCTTTCTACACTATATAAAGGTGGAAATTTACATTTGAAACGTTTGGTTTAGCTGTTATAAAAGTTTGGTTTTTTAGTGCTGTAAATGCATTTTCAGCTCGCGCTGTACACATTTGCTATGAGAGGCATTATCTCATAAGGGAAATATTGGACAATCAAATTAATGACTGCCCAGGCTTCAGGATGTCTTTTTACACTATATAAAGGTGGAAATTTACATTGGAAACGTTTGGTTTAGCTGTTATAAAAGTTTGTTTTTTTAGTGCTGTAAATGCATTTTCAGCTCGCGCTGTACACATTTGCTATGAGAGGCATTATCTCATAAGGGAAATATTGGACAATCAAATTAATGGCTGCCCAGGCTTCAGGATGTATTTTTACACTATATAAAGGTGGAAATTTACATTGGAAACGTTTAGTTTAGCTGTTAATGAAGTTTCGTTTTTTTAGTGCTGAAAATTCATTGTCTGCTGGCGCTGTACACTTTTTCTAAGTGTTGCAATATCTCATGAAGGAAATACTGGACAATCAAATTAATGACTTTCCAGGCTTCAGGATGCCTTTCTACACTATATAAAGGTGGAAATTTACATTGGAAACGTTTGGTTTAGCTGTTATAAATAGTTTGTTTTTTTAGTGCTGTAAATGCATTTTCAGCTCGCACTGTACACATTTGCTATGTGAGGCATTATCTCATAAGGGAAATACTGGACAATCAAATTAATGACTTCCCAGGCTTCAGGATGCCTTTTTACACTCTATAAATGTGGAAATTTACATTGGAAACGTTTGGTTTAGCTGTTAATGAAGTTTCGTTTTTTTAGTGCTGAAAATTCATTGTCTGCTGGCGCTGTACACTTTTTCTAAGTGTTGCAATATCTCATGAAGGAAATACTGGACAATCAAATTAATGACTTTCCAGGCTTCAGGATGCCTTTCTACACTATATAAAGGTGGAAATTTACATTGGAAACGTTTGGTTTAGCTGTTATAAAAGTTTGGTTTTTTAGTGCTGTAAATGCATTTTCAGCTCGCGCTGTACACATTTGCTATGAGAGGCATTATCTCATAAGGGAAATATTGGACAATCAAATTAATGACTGCCCAGGCTTCAGGATGTCTTTTTACACTATATAAGGGTGGAAATTTACATTGGAAACGTTTAGTTTAGCTGTTAATGAAGTTTCGTTTTTTTAGTGCTGAAAATTCATTGTCTGCTGGCGCTGTACACTTTTTCTAAGTGTTGCAATATCTCATGAAGGAAATACTGGACAATCAAATTAATGACTTTCCAGGCTTCAGGATGCCTTTCTACACTATATAAAGGTGGAAATGTACATTGGAAACGTTTGGTTTAGCTGTTATAAAAGTTTGTTTTTTTAGTGCTGTAAATGCATTTTCAGCTCGCGCTGTACACATTTGCTATGAGAGGCATTATCTCATAAGGGAAATATTGGACAATCAAATTAATGACTGCCCAGGCTTCAGGATGTCTTTTTACACTATATAAAGGTGGAAATTTACATTGGAAACGTTTGGTTTAGCTGTTATAAAAGTTTGGTTTTTTTAGTGCTGAAAATGCATTTTCAGCTCGCACTGTCCACATTTGCTATGTGAGGCATTATCTCATAAGGGAAATACTGGACAATCAAATTAATGACTGCCCAGGCTTCAGGATGTCTTTTTACACTATATAAAGGTGGAAATTTACATTTGAAACGTTTGGTTTAGCTGTTATAAAAGTTTGGTTTTTTAGTGCTGTAAATGCATTTTCAGCTCGCGCTGTACACATTTGCTATGAGAGGCATTATCTCATAAGGGAAATATTGGACAATCAAATTAATGACTGCCCAGGCTTCAGGATGTCTTTTTACACTATATAAAGGTGGAAATTTACATTGGAAACGTTTGGTTTAGCTGTTATAAAAGTTTGGTTTTTTAGTGCTGTAAATGCATTTTCAGCTCGCGCTGTACACATTTGCTATGAGAGGCATTATCTCATAAGGGAAATATTGGACAATCAAATTAATGACTGCCCAGGCTTCAGGATGTCTTTTTACACTATATAAAGGTGGAAATTTACATTGGAAACGTTTGGTTTAGCTGTTATAAAAGTTTGTTTTTTTAGTGCTGTAAATGCATTTTCAGCTCGCGCTGTACACATTTGCTATGAGAGGCATTATCTCATAAGGGAAATATTGGACAATCAAATTAATGGCTGCCCAGGCTTCAGGATGTATTTTTACACTATATAAAGGTGGAAATTTACATTGGAAACGTTTAGTTTAGCTGTTCATGAAGTTTCGTTTTTTTAGTGCTGAAAATTCATTGTCTGCTGGCGCTGTACACTTTTTCTAAGTGTTGCAATATCTCATGAAGGAAATACTGGACAATCAAATTAATGACTTTCCAGGCTTCAGGATGCCTTTCTACACTATATAAAGGTGGAAATTTACATTGGAAACGTTTGGTTTAGCTGTTATAAATAGTTTGTTTTTTTAGTGCTGTAAATGCATTTTCAGCTCGCACTGTACACATTTGCTATGTGAGGCATTATCTCATAAGGGAAATACTGGACAATCAAATTAATGACTTCCCAGGCTTCAGGATGCCTTTTTACACTCTATAAATGTGGAAATTTACATTGGAAACGTTTGGTTTAGCTGTTAATGAAGTTTCGTTTTTTTAGTGCTGAAAATTCATTGTCTGCTGGCGCTGTACACTTTTTCTAAGTGTTGCAATATCTCATGAAGGAAATACTGGACAATCAATTTAATGACTTTCCAGGCTTCAGGATGCCTTTCTACACTATATAAAGGTGGAAATGTACATTGGAAACGTTTGGTTTAGCTGTTATAAAAGTTTGGTTTTTTATTGCTGTAAATGCATTTTCAGCTCGCGCTGTACACATTTGCTATGAGAGGCATTATCTCATAAGGGAAATATTGGACAATCAAATTAATGACTGCCCAGGCTTCAGGATGTCTTTTTACACTATATAAAGGTGGAAATTTACATTGGAAACGTTTGGTTTAGCTGTTATAAAAGTTTGGTTTTTTTAGTGCTGAAAATGCATTTTCAGCTCGCACTGTCCACATTTGCTATGTGAGGCATTATCTCATAAGGGAAATACTGGACAATCAAATTAATGACTGCCCAGGCTTCAGGATGTCTTTTTACACTATATAAAGGTGGAAATTTACATTTGAAACGTTTGGTTTAGCTGTTTTAAAAGTTTGGTTTTTTAGTGCTGTAAATGCATTTTCAGCTCGCGCTGTACACATTTGCTATGAGAGGCATTATCTCATAAGGGAAATATTGGACAATCAAATTAATGACTGCCCAGGCTTCAGGATGTCTTTTTACACTATATAAAGGTGGAAATTTACATTGGAAACGTTTGGTTTAGCTGTTATAAAAGTTTGGTTTTTTAGTGCTGAAAATGCATTTTCAGCTCGCACTGTACACATTTGCTATGTGAGGCATTATCTCATAAGGGAAATACTGGACAATCAAATTAATGACTTCCCAGGCTTCAGGATGCCTTTTTACACTCTATAAATGTGGAAATTTACATTGGAAACGTTTGGTTTAGCTGTTAATGAAGTTTCGTTTTTTTAGTGCTGAAAATTCATTGTCTGCTGGTGCTGTACACTTTTTCTAAGTGTTGCAATATCTCATGAAGGAAATACTGGACAATAAAATTAATGACTTTCCAGGCTTCAGGATGCCTTTCTACACTATATAAAGGTGGAAATTTACATTGGAAACGTTTGGTTTAGCTGTTAATGAAGTTTCGTTTTTTTTAGTGCTGAAAATTCATTGTCTGCTGGCGCTGTACACTTTTTCTAAGTGTTGCAATATCTCATGAAGGAAATACTGGACAATCAAATTAATGACTTTCCAGGCTTCAGGATGCCTTTCTACACTATATAAAGGTGGAAATTTACATTGGAAACGTTTGGTTTAGCTGTTATAAAAGTTTGGTTTTTTAGTGCTGTAAATGCATTTTCAGCTCGCGCTGTACACATTTGCTATGAGAGGCATTATCTCATAAGGGAAATATTGGACAATCAAATTAATGACTGCCCAGGCTTCAGGATGTCTTTTTACACTATATAAAGGTGGAAATTTACATTGGAAACGTTTGGTTTAGCTGTTATAAAAGTTTGTTTTTTTAGTGCTGTAAATGCATTTTCAGCTCGCGCTGTACACATTTGCTATGAGAGGCATTATCTCATAAGGGAAACATTGGACAATCAAATTAATGGCTGCCCAGGCTTCAGGATGTCTTTTTACACTATATAAAGGTGGAAATTTACATTGGAAACGTTTAGTTTAGCTGTTAATGAAGTTTCGTTTTTTTAGTGCTGAAAATTCATTGTCTGCTGGCGCTGTACACTTTTTCTAAGTGTTGCAATATCTCATGAAGGAAATACTGGACAATCAAATTAATGACTTTCCAGGCTTCAGATGCCTTTCTACACTATATAAAGGTGGAAATTTACATTGGAAACGTTTGGTTTAGCTGTTATAAATAGTTTGTTTTTTTAGTGCTGTAAATGCATTTTCAGCTCGCACTGTACACATTTGCTATGTGAGGCATTATCTCATAAGGGAAATACTGGACAATCAAATTAATGACTTCCCAGGCTTCAGGATGCCTTTTTACACTCTATAAATGTGGAAATTTACATTGGAAACGTTTGGTTTAGCTGTTAATGAAGTTTCGTTTTTTTAGTGCTGAAAATTCATTGTCTGCTGGCGCTGTACACTTTTTCTAAGTGTTGCAATATCTCATGAAGGAAATACTGGACAATCAAATTAATGACTTTCCAGGCTTCAGGACGCCTTTCTACACTATATAAAGGTGGAAATTTACATTGGAAACGTTTGGTTTAGCTGTTATAAAAGTTTGGTTTTTTAGTGCTGTAAATGCATTTTCAGCTCGCGCTGTACACATTTGCTATGAGAGGCATTATCTCATAAGGGAAATATTGGACAATCAAATTAATGACTGCCCAGGCTTCAGGATGTCTTTTTACACTATATAAGGGTGGAAATTTACATTGGAAACGTTTAGTTTAGCTGTTAATGAAGTTTCGTTTTTTTAGTGCTGAAAATTCATTGTCTGCTGGCGCTGTACACTTTTTCTAAGTGTTGCAATATCTCATGAAGGAAATACTGGACAATCAAATTAATGACTTTCCAGGCTTCAGGATGCCTTTCTACACTATATAAAGGTGGAAATGTACATTGGAAACGTTTGGTTTAGCTGTTATAAAAGTTTGGTTTTTTAGTGCTGTAAATGCATTTTCAGCTCGCGCTGTACACATTTGCTATGAGAGGCATTATCTCATAAGGGAAATATTGGACAATCAAATTAATGACTGCCCAGGCTTCAGGATGTCTTTTTACACTATATAAAGGTGGAAATTTACATTGGAAACGTTTGGTTTAGCTGTTATAAAAGTTTGGTTTTTTTAGTGCTGAAAATGCATTTTCAGCTCGCACTGTCCACATTTGCTATGTGAGGCATTATCTCATAAGGGAAATACTGGACAATCAAATTAATGACTGCCCAGGCTTCAGGATGTCTTTTTACACTATATAAAGGTGGAAATTTACATTGGAAACGTTTGGTTTAGCTGTTCTAAAAGTTTGTTTTTTTAGTGCTGAAAATGCATTTTCAGCTCGCACTGTACACATTTGCTATGTGAGGCATTATCTCATAAGGGAAATACTGGACAATCAAATTAATGACTTCCCAGGCTTCAGGATGCCTTTTTACACTCTACAAATGTGGAAATTTACATTGGAAACGTTCGGTTTAGCTGTTAATGAAGTTTCGTTTTTTTAGTGCTGAAAATTCATTGTCTGCTGGTGCTGTACACTTTTTCTAAGTGTTGCAATATCTCATGAAGGAAATACTGGACAATCAAATTAATGACTTTCCAGGCTTCAGGATGCCTTTCTACACTATATAAAGGTGGAAATTTACATTTGAAACGTTTGGTTTAGCTGTTATAAAAGTTTGGTTTTTTAGTGCTGTAAATGCATTTTCAGCTCGCGCTGTACACATTTGCTATGAGAGGCATTATCTCATAAGGGAAATATTGGACAATCAAATTAATGACTGCCCAGGCTTCAGGATGTCTTTTTACACTATATAAAGGTGGAAATATACATTGGAAACGTTTAGTTTAGCTGTTAATGAAGTTTCGTTTTTTTAGTGCTGAAAATTCATTGTCTGCTGGCGCTGTACACTTTTTCTAAGTGTTGCAATATCTCATGAAGGAAATACTGGACAATCAAATTAATGACTTTCCAGGCTTCAGGATGCCTTTCTACACTATATAAAGGTGGAAATTTACATTTGAAACGTTTGGTTTAGCTGTTATAAAAGTTTGTTTTTTTAGTGCTGTAAATGCATTTTCAGCTCGCGCTGTACACATTTGCTATGAGAGGCATTATCTCATAAGGGAAATATTGGACAATCAAATTAATGACTGCCCAGGCTTCAGGATGTCTTTTTACACTATATAAAGGTGGAAATTTACATTGGAAACGTTTGGTTTAGCTGTTATAAAAGTTTGTTTTTTTAGTGCTGTAAATGCATTTTCAGCTCGCGCTGTACACATTTGCTATGTGAGGCATTATCTCATAAGGGAAATACTGGACAATCAAATTAATGACTGCCCAGGCTTCAGGATGTCTTTTTACACTATATAAAGGTGGAAATTTACATTGGAAACGTTTGGTTTAGCTGTTATAAAAGTTTGGTTTTTTAGTTCTGAAAATGCATTTTCAGCTCGCACTGTACACATTTGCTATGTGAGGCATTATCTCATAAGGGAAATACTGGACAATCAAATTAATGACTTCCCAGGCTTCAGGATGCCTTTTTACACTCTATAAATGTGGAAATTTACATTGGAAACGTTTGGTTTAGCTGTTAATGAAGTTTCGTTTTTTTAGTGCTGAAAATTCATTGTCTGCTGGCGCTGTACACTTTTTCTAAGTGTTGCAATATCTCATGAAGGAAATACTGGACAATCAAATTAATGACTTTCCTGGCTTCAGGATGCCTTTCTACACTATATAAAGGTGGAAATTTACATTGGAAACGTTTGGTTTAGCTGTTATAAAAGTTTGGTTTTTTAGTGCTGTAAATGCATTTTCAGCTCGCGCTGTACACATTTGCTATGAGAGGCATTATCTCATAAGGGAAATATTGGACAATCAAATTAATGACTGCCCAGGCTTCAGGATGTCTTTTTACACTATATAAAGGTGGAAATTTACATTGGAAACGTTTGGTTTAGCTGTTATAAAAGTTTGGTTTTTTAGTGCTGTAAATGCATTTTCAGCTCGCGCTGTACACATTTGCTATGAGAGGCATTATCTCATAAGGGAAATATTGGACAATCAAATTAATGGCTGCCCAGGCTTCATTTTTACACTATATAAAGGTGGAAATTTACATTGGAAACGTTTAGTTTAGCTGTTAATGAAGTTTCGTTTTTTTAGTGCTGAAAATTCATTGTCTGCTGGCGCTGTACACTTTTTCTAAGTGTTGCAATATCTCATGAAGGAAATACTGGACAATCAAATTAATGACTTTCCAGGCTTCAGGATGCCTTTCTACACTATATAAAGGTGGAAATTTACATTGGAAACGTTTAGTTTAGCTGTTATAAAAGTTTGTTTTTTTAGTGCTGTAAATGCATTTTCAGCTCGCGCTGTACACATTTGCTATGAGAGGCATTATCTCATAAGGGAAATATTGGACAATCAAATTAATGACTGCCCAGGCTTCAGGATGTCTTTTTACACTATATAAAGGTGGAAATTTACATTGGAAACGTTTGGTTTAGCTGTTATAAAAGTTTGGTTTTTTAGTGCTGAAAATGCATTTTCAGCTCGCACTGTACACATTTGCTATGTGAGGCATTATCTCATAAGGGAAATACTGGACAATCAAATTAATGACTTCCCAGGCTTCAGGATGCCTTTTTACACTCTATAAATGTGGAAATTTACATTGGAAACGTTTGGTTTAGCTGTTAATGAAGTTTCGTTTTTTTAGTGCTGAAAATTCATTGTCTGCTGGCGCTGTACACTTTTTCTAAGTGTTGCAATATCTCATGAAGGAAATACTGGACAATCAAATTAATGACTTTCCAGGCTTCAGGACGCCTTTCTACACTATATAAAGGTGGAAATTTACATTGGAAACGTTTGGTTTAGCTGTTATAAAAGTTTGGTTTTTTAGTGCTGTAAATGCATTTTCAGCTCGCGCTGTACACATTTGCTATGAGAGGCATTATCTCATAAGGGAAATATTGGACAATCAAATTAATGACTGCCCAGGCTTCAGGATGTCTTTTTACACTATATAAGGGTGGAAATTTACATTGGAAACGTTTAGTTTAGCTGTTAATGAAGTTTCGTTTTTTTAGTGCTGAAAATTCATTGTCTGCTGGCGCTGTACACTTTTTCTAAGTGTTGCAATATCTCATGAAGGAAATACTGGACAATCAAATTAATGACTTTCCAGGCTTCAGGATGCCTTTCTACACTATATAAAGGTGGAAATGTACATTGGAAACGTTTGGTTTAGCTGTTATAAAAGTTTGGTTTTTTAGTGCTGTAAATGCATTTTCAGCTCGCGCTGTACACATTTGCTATGAGAGGCATTATCTCATAAGGGAAATATTGGACAATCAAATTAATGACTGCCCAGGCTTCAGGATGTCTTTTTACACTATATAAAGGTGGAAATTTACATTGGAAACGTTTGGTTTAGCTGTTATAAAAGTTTGGTTTTTTTAGTGCTGAAAATGCATTTTCAGCTCGCACTGTCCACATTTGCTATGTGAGGCATTATCTCATAAGGGAAATACTGGACAATCAAATTAATGACTGCCCAGGCTTCAGGATGTCTTTTTACACTATATAAAGGTGGAAATTTACATTGGAAACGTTTGGTTTAGCTGTTCTAAAAGTTTGTTTTTTTAGTGCTGAAAATGCATTTTCAGCTCGCACTGTACACATTTGCTATGTGAGGCATTATCTCATAAGGGAAATACTGGACAATCAAATTAATGACTTCCCAGGCTTCAGGATGCCTTTTTACACTCTACAAATGTGGAAATTTACATTGGAAACGTTCGGTTTAGCTGTTAATGAAGTTTCGTTTTTTTAGTGCTGAAAATTCATTGTCTGCTGGTGCTGTACACTTTTTCTAAGTGTTGCAATATCTCATGAAGGAAATACTGGACAATCAAATTAATGACTTTCCAGGCTTCAGGATGCCTTTCTACACTATATAAAGGTGGAAATTTACATTTGAAACGTTTGGTTTAGCTGTTATAAAAGTTTGGTTTTTTAGTGCTGTAAATGCATTTTCAGCTCGCGCTGTACACATTTGCTATGAGAGGCATTATCTCATAAGGGAAATATTGGACAATCAAATTAATGACTGCCCAGGCTTCAGGATGTCTTTTTACACTATATAAAGGTGGAAATATACATTGGAAACGTTTAGTTTAGCTGTTAATGAAGTTTCGTTTTTTTAGTGCTGAAAATTCATTGTCTGCTGGCGCTGTACACTTTTTCTAAGTGTTGCAATATCTCATGAAGGAAATACTGGACAATCAAATTAATGACTTTCCAGGCTTCAGGATGCCTTTCTACACTATATAAAGGTGGAAATTTACATTTGAAACGTTTGGTTTAGCTGTTATAAAAGTTTGTTTTTTTAGTGCTGTAAATGCATTTTCAGCTCGCGCTGTACACATTTGCTATGAGAGGCATTATCTCATAAGGGAAATATTGGACAATCAAATTAATGACTGCCCAGGCTTCAGGATGTCTTTTTACACTATATAAAGGTGGAAATTTACATTGGAAACGTTTGGTTTAGCTGTTATAAAAGTTTGTTTTTTTAGTGCTGTAAATGCATTTTCAGCTCGCGCTGTACACATTTGCTATGTGAGGCATTATCTCATAAGGGAAATACTGGACAATCAAATTAATGACTGCCCAGGCTTCAGGATGTCTTTTTACACTATATAAAGGTGGAAATTTACATTGGAAACGTTTGGTTTAGCTGTTATAAAAGTTTGGTTTTTTAGTTCTGAAAATGCATTTTCAGCTCGCACTGTACACATTTGCTATGTGAGGCATTATCTCATAAGGGAAATACTGGACAATCAAATTAATGACTTCCCAGGCTTCAGGATGCCTTTTTACACTCTATAAATGTGGAAATTTACATTGGAAACGTTTGGTTTAGCTGTTAATGAAGTTTCGTTTTTTTAGTGCTGAAAATTCATTGTCTGCTGGCGCTGTACACTTTTTCTAAGTGTTGCAATATCTCATGAAGGAAATACTGGACAATCAAATTAATGACTTTCCTGGCTTCAGGATGCCTTTCTACACTATATAAAGGTGGAAATTTACATTGGAAACGTTTGGTTTAGCTGTTATAAAAGTTTGGTTTTTTAGTGCTGTAAATGCATTTTCAGCTCGCGCTGTACACATTTGCTATGAGAGGCATTATCTCATAAGGGAAATATTGGACAATCAAATTAATGACTGCCCAGGCTTCAGGATGTCTTTTTACACTATATAAAGGTGGAAATTTACATTGGAAACGTTTGGTTTAGCTGTTATAAAAGTTTGGTTTTTTAGTGCTGTAAATGCATTTTCAGCTCGCGCTGTACACATTTGCTATGAGAGGCATTATCTCATAAGGGAAATATTGGACAATCAAATTAATGGCTGCCCAGGCTTCATTTTTACACTATATAAAGGTGGAAATTTACATTGGAAACGTTTAGTTTAGCTGTTAATGAAGTTTCGTTTTTTTAGTGCTGAAAATTCATTGTCTGCTGGCGCTGTACACTTTTTCTAAGTGTTGCAATATCTCATGAAGGAAATACTGGACAATCAAATTAATGACTTTCCAGGCTTCAGGATGCCTTTCTACACTATATAAAGGTGGAAATTTACATTGGAAACGTTTAGTTTAGCTGTTATAAAAGTTTGTTTTTTTAGTGCTGTAAATGCATTTTCAGCTCGCGCTGTACACATTTGCTATGAGAGGCATTATCTCATAAGGGAAATATTGGACAATCAAATTAATGACTGCCCAGGCTTCAGGATGTCTTTTTACACTATATAAAGGTGGAAATTTACATTGGAAACGTTTGGTTTAGCTGTTATAAAAGTTTGGTTTTTTAGTGCTGAAAATGCATTTTCAGCTCGCACTGTACACATTTGCTATGTGAGGCATTATCTCATAAGGGAAATACTGGACAATCAAATTAATGACTGCCCAGGCTTCAGGATGTCTTTTTACACTATATAAAGGTGGAAATTTACATTGGAAACGTTTGGTTTAGCTGTTAATGAAGTTTCGTTTTTTTAGTGCTGAAAATTCATTGTCTGCTGGCGCTGTACACTTTTTCTAAGTGTTGCAATATCTCATGAAGGAAATACTGGACAATCAAATTAATGACTTTCCAGGCTTCAGGATGCCTTTCTACACTATATAAAGGTGGAAATGTACATTGGAAACGTTTGGTTTAGCTGTTATAAAAGTTTGTTTTTTTAGAGCTGAAAATGCATTTTCAGCTCGCGCTGTACACATTTGCTATGAGAGGCATTGTCTCATAAGGGAAATATTGGACAATCAAATTAATGACTGCCTAGGCTTCAGGATGTCTTTTTACACTATATAAAGGTGGAAATTTACATTGGAAACGTTTGGTTTAGCTGTTAATGAAGTTTCGTTTTTTTTAGTGCTGAAAATTCATTGTCTGCTGGCGCTGTACACTTTTTCTAAGTGTTGCAATATCTCATGAAGGAAATACTGGACAATCAAATTAATGACTTTCCAGGCTTCAGGATGCCTTTCTACACTATATAAAGGTGGAAATGTACATTGGAAACGTTTGGTTTAGCTGTTATAAAAGTTTGTTTTTTTAGTGCTGAAAATGCATTTTCAGCTCGCGCTGTACACATTTGCTATGAGAGGCATTGTCTCATAAGGGAAATATTGGACAATCAAATTAATGACTGCCTAGGCTTCAGGATGTCTTTTTACACTATATAAAGGTGGAAATTTACATTGGAAACGTTTGGTTTAGCTGTTATAAAAGTTTGGTTTTTTTAGTGCTGAAAATGCATTTTCAGCTCGCACTGTACACATTTGCTATGTGAGGCATTATCTCATAAGGGAAATACTGGACAATCAAATTAATGACTGCCCAGGCTTCAGGATGTCTTTTTACACTATATAAAGGTGGAAATTTACATTGGAAACGTTTGGTTTAGCTGTTATAAAAGTTTGGTTTTTTAGTGCTGAAAATGCATTTTCAGCTCGCACTGTACACATTTGCTATGTGAGGCATTATCTCATAAGGGAAATACTGGACAATCAAATTAATGACTTCCCAGGCTTCAGGATGCCTTTTTACACTCTATAAATGTGGAAATTTACATTGGAAACGTTTGGTTTAGCTGTTAATGAAGTTTCGTTTTTTTAGTGCTGAAAATTCATTGTCTGCTGGCGCTGTACACTTTTTCTAAGTGTTGCAATATCTCATGAAGGAAATACTGGACAATCAAATTAATGACTTTCCAGGCTTCAAGATGCCTTTCTACACTATATAAAGGTGGAAATTTACATTGGAAACGTTTGGTTTAGCTGTTATAAAAGTTTGGTTTTTTAGTGCTGAAAATGCATTTTCAGCTCGCGCTGTACACATTTGCTATGAGAGGCATTATCTCATAAGGGAAATATTGGACAATCAAATTAATGACTGCCCAGGCTTCAGGATGTCTTTTTACACTATATAAGGGTGGAAATTTACATTGGAAACGTTTAGTTTAGCTGTTAATTAAGTTTCGTTTTTTTAGTGCTGAAAATTCATTGTCTGCTGGCGCTGTACACTTTTTCTAAGTGTTGCAATATCTCATGAAGGAAATACTGGACAATCAAATTAATGACTTTCCAGGCTTCAGGATGCCTTCTACACTATATAAAGGTGGAAATGTACATTGGAAACGTTTGGTTTAGCTGTTATAAAAGTTTGGTTTTTTAGTGCTGTAAATGCATTTTCAGCTCGCGCTGTACACATTTGCTATGAGAGGCATTATCTCAGAAGGGAAATATTGGACAATCAAATTAATGACTGCCCAGGCTTCAGGATGTCATTTTACACTATATAAAGGTGGAAATTTACATTGGAAACGTTTGGTTTAGCTGTTATAAAAGTTTGGTTTTTTTAGTGCTGAAAATGCATTTTCAGCTCGCACTGTACACATTTGCTGTGTGAGGCATTATCTCATAAGGGAAATACTGGACAATCAAATTAATGACTGCCCAGGCTTCAGGATGTCTTTTTACACTATATAAAGGTGGAAATTTACATTGGAAACGTTTGGTTTAGCTGTTATAAAAGTTTGGTTTTTTAGTGCTGAAAATGCATTTTCAGCTCGCACTGTACACATTTGCTATGTGAGGCATTATCTCATAAGGGAAATACTGGACAATCAAATTAATGACTTCCCAGGCTTCAGGATGCCTTTTTACACTCTATAAATGTGGAAATTTACATTGGAAACGTTTGGTTTAGCTGTTAATGAAGTTTCGTTTTTTTAGTGCTGAAAATTCATTGTCTGCTGGCGCTGTACACTTTTTCTAAGTGTTGCAATATCTCATGAAGGAAATACTGGACAATCAAATTAATGACTTTCCAGGCTTCAAGATGCCTTTCTACACTATATAAAGGTGGAAATTTACATTGGAAACGTTTGGTTTAGCTGTTATAAAAGTTTGGTTTTTTAGTGCTGAAAATGCATTTTCAGCTCGCGCTGTACACATTTGCTATGAGAGGCATTATCTCATAAGGGAAATATTGGACAATCAAATTAATGACTGCCCAGGCTTCAGGATGTCTTTTTACACTATATAAGGGTGGAAATTTACATTGGAAACGTTTAGTTTAGCTGTTAATTAAGTTTCGTTTTTTTAGTGCTGAAAATTCATTGTCTGCTGGCGCTGTACACTTTTTCTAAGTGTTGCAATATCTCATGAAGGAAATACTGGACAATCAAATTAATGACTTTCCAGGCTTCAGGATGCCTTCTACACTATATAAAGGTGGAAATGTACATTGGAAACGTTTGGTTTAGCTGTTATAAAAGTTTGGTTTTTTAGTGCTGTAAATGCATTTTCAGCTCGCGCTGTACACATTTGCTATGAGAGGCATTATCTCAGAAGGGAAATATTGGACAATCAAATTAATGACTGCCCAGGCTTCAGGATGTCTTTTTACACTATATAAAGGTGGAAATTTACATTGGAAACGTTTGGTTTAGCTGTTATAAAAGTTTGGTTTTTTTAGTGCTGAAAATGCATTTTCAGCTCGCACTGTACACATTTGCTGTGTGAGGCATTATCTCATAAGGGAAATACTGGACAATGAAATTAATGACTGCCCAGGCTTCAGGATGTCTTTTTACACTATATAAAGGTGGAAATTTACATTGGAAACGTTTGGTTTAGCTGTTATAAAAGTTTGGTTTTTTTAGTGCTGAAAATGCATTTTCAGCTCGCACTGTACACATTTGCTGTGTGAGGCATTATCTCATAAGGGAAATACTGGACAATCAAATTAATGACTGCCCAGGCTTCAGGATGTCTTTTTACACTATATAAAGGTGGAAATTTACATTGGAAACGTTTGGTTTAGCTGTTATAAAAGTTTGGTTTTTTAGTGCTGAAAATGCATTTTCAGCTCGCACTGTACACATTTGCTATGAGAGGCATTATCTCATAAGGGAAATACTGGACAATCAAATTAATGACTTCCCAGGCTTCAGGATGCCTTTTTACACTCTATAAATGTGGAAATTTACATTGGAAACGTTTGGTTTAGCTGTTAATGAAGTTTCGTTTTTTTAGTGCTGAAAATTCATTGTCTGCTGGCGCTGTACACTTTTTCTAAGTGTTGCAATATCTCATGAAGGAAATACTGGACAATCAAATTAATGACTTTCCAGGCTTCAGGATGCCTTTCTACACTATATAAAGGTGGAAATTTACATTGGAAACGTTTGGTTTAGCTGTTATAAAAGTTTGGTTTTTTAGTGCTGTAAATGCATTTTCAGCTCGCGCTGTACACATTTGCTATGAGAGGCATTATCTCATAAGGGAAATATTGGACAATCAAATTAATGACTGCCCAGGCTTCAGGGTGTCTTTTTACACTATATAAGGGTGGAAATTTACATTGGAAACGTTTAGTTTAGCTGTTAATGAAGTTTCGTTTTTTTAGTGCTGAAAATTCATTGTCTGCTGGCGCTGTACACTTTTTCTAAGTGTTGCAATATCTCATGAAGGAAATACTGGACAATCAAATTAATGACTTTCCAGGCTTCAGGATGCCTTTCTACACTATATAAAGGTGGAAATGTACATTGGAAACGTTTGGTTTAGCTGTTATAAAAGTTTGGTTTTTTAGTGCTGTAAATGCATTTTCAGCTCGCGCTGTACACATTTGCTATGAGAGGCATTATCTCAGAAGGGAAATATTGGGCAATCAAATTAATGACTGCCCAGGCTTCAGGATGTCTTTTTACACTATATAAAGGTGGAAATTTACATTGGAAACGTTTGGTTTAGCTGTTATAAAAGTTTGGTTTTTTTAGTGCTGAAAATGCATTTTCAGCTCGCACTGTACACATTTGCTGTGTGAGGCATTATCTCATAAGGGAAATACTGGACAATCAAATTAATGACTGCCCAGGCTTCAGGATGTCTTTTTACACTATATAAAGGTGGAAATTTACATTGGAAACGTTTGGTTTAGCTGTTATAAAAGTTTGGTTTTTTAGTGCTGAAAATGCATTTTCAGCTCGCACTGTACACATTTGCTATGTGAGGCATTATCTCATAAGGGAAATACTGGACAATCAAATTAATGACTTCCCAGGCTTCAGGATGCCTTTTTACACTCTATAAATGTGGAAATTTACATTGGAAACGTTTGGTTTAGCTGTTAATGAAGTTTCGTTTTTTTAGTGCTGAAAATTCATTGTCTGCTGGCGCTGTACACTTTTTCTAAGTGTTGCAATATCTCATGAAGGAAATACTGGACAATCAAATTAATGACTTTCCAGGCTTCAGGATGCCTTTCTACACTATATAAAGGTGGAAATTTACATTGGAAACGTTTGGTTTAGCTGTTATAAAAGTTTGGTTTTTTAGTGCTGTAAATGCATTTTCAGCTCGCGCTGTACACATTTGCTATGAGAGGCATTATCTCATAAGGGAAATATTGGACAATCAAATTAATGACTGCCCAGGCTTCAGGATGTCTTTTTACACTATATAAGGGTGGAAATTTACATTGGAAACGTTTAGTTTAGCTGTTAATGAAGTTTCGTTTTTTTAGTGCTGAAAATTCATTGTCTGCTGGCGCTGTACACTTTTTCTAAGTGTTGCAATATCTCATGAAGGAAATACTGGACAATCAAATTAATGACTTTCCAGGCTTCAGGATGCCTTTCTACACTATATAAAGGTGGAAATGTACATTGGAAACGTTTGGTTTAGCTGTTATAAAAGTTTGGTTTTTTAGTGCTGTAAATGCATTTTCAGCTCGCGCTGTACACATTTGCTATGAGAGGCATTATCTCAGAAGGGAAATATTGGACAATCAAATTAATGACTGCCCAGGCTTCAGGATGTCTTTTTACACTATATAAAGGTGGAAATTTACATTGGAAACGTTTGGTTTAGCTGTTATAAAAGTTTGGTTTTTTTAGTGCTGAAAATGCATTTTCAGCTCGCACTGTACACATTTGCTGTGTGAGGCATTATCTCATAAGGGAAATACTGGACAATCAAATTAATGACTGCCCAGGCTTCAGGATGTCTTTTTACACTATATAAAGGTGGAAATTTACATTGGAAACGTTTGGTTTAGCTGTTATAAAAGTTTGTTTTTTTAGTGCTGAAAATGCATTTTCAGCTCGCACTGTACACATTTGCTATGTGAGGCATTATCTCATAAGGGAAATACTGGACAATCAAATTAATGACTTCCCAGGCTTCAGGATGCCTTTTTACACTCTATAAATGTGGAAATTTACATTGGAAACGTTTGGTTTAGCTGTTAATGAAGTTTCGTTTTTTTAGTGCTGAAAATTCATTGTCTGCTGGCGCTGTACACTTTTTCTAAGTGTTGCAATATCTCATGAAGGAAATACTGGACAATCAAATTAATGACTTTCCAGGCTTCAGGATGCCTTTCTACACTATATAAAGGTGGAAATTTACATTGGAAACGTTTGGTTTAGCTGTTATAAAAGTTTGGTTTTTTAGTGCTGAAAATGCATTTTCAGCTCGCGCTGTACACATTTGCTATGAGAGGCATTATCTCATAAGGGAAATATTGGACAATCAAATTAATGACTGCCCAGGCTTCAGGATGTCTTTTTACACTATATAAGGGTGGAAATTTACATTGGAAACGTTTAGTTTAGCTGTTAATGAAGTTTCGTTTTTTTAGTGCTGAAAATTCATTGTCTGCTGGCGCTGTACACTTTTTCTAAGTGTTGCAATATCTCATGAAGGAAATACTGGACAATCAAATTAATGACTTTCCAGGCTTCAGGATGCCTTCTACACTATATAAAGGTGGAAATGTACATTGGAAACGTTTGGTTTAGCTGTTATAAAAGTTTGGTTTTTTAGTGCTGTAAATGCATTTTCAGCTCGCGCTGTACACATTTGCTATGAGAGGCATTATCTCAGAAGGGAAATATTGGACAATCAAATTAATGACTGCCCAGGCTTCAGGATGTCTTTTTACACTATATAAAGGTGGAAATTTACATTGGAAACGTTTGGTTTAGCTGTTATAAAAGTTTGGTTTTTTTAGTGCTGAAAATGCATTTTCAGCTCGCACTGTACACATTTGCTGTGTGAGGCATTATCTCATAAGGGAAATACTGGACAATCAAATTAATGACTGCCCAGGCTTCAGGATGTCTTTTTACACTATATAAAGGTGGACATTTACATTGGAAACGTTTGGTTTAGCTGTTATAAAAGTTTGTTTTTTTTAGTGCTGAAAATGCATTTTCAGCTCGCACTGTACACATTTGCTATGTGAGGCATTATCTCATAAGGGAAATACTGGACAATCAAATTAATGACTTCCCAGGCTTCAGGATGCCTTTTTACACTCTATAAATGTGGAAATTTACATTGGAAACGTTTGGTTTAGCTGTTAATGAAGTTTCGTTTTTTTAGTGCTGAAAATTCATTGTCTGCTGGCGCTGTACACTTTTTCTAAGTGTTGCAATATCTCATGAAGGAAATACTGGACAATCAAATTAATGACTTTCCAGGCTTCAGGATGCCTTTCTACACTATATAAAGGTGGAAATTTACATTGGAAACGTTTGGTTTAGCTGTTATAAAAGTTTGGTTTTTTAGTGCTGTAAATGCATTTTCAGCTCGCGCTGTACACATTTGCTATGAGAGGCATTATCTCATAAGGGAAATATTGGACAATCAAATTAATGACTGCCCAGGCTTCAGGATGTCTTTTTACACTATATAAGGGTGGAAATTTACATTGGAAACGTTTAGTTTAGCTGTTAATGAAGTTTCGTTTTTTTAGTGCTGAAAATTCATTGTCTGCTGGCGCTGTACACTTTTTCTAAGTGTTGCAATATCTCATGAAGGAAATACTGGTCAATTAAATTAATGACTTTCCAGTCTTCAGGATGCCTTTCTACACTATATAAAGGTGGAAATGTACATTGGAAACGTTTGGTTTAGCTGTTATAAAAGTTTGGTTTTTTAGTGCTGTAAATGCATTTTCAGCTCGCGCTGTACACATTTGCTATGAGAGGCATTATCTCAGAAGGGAAATATTGGACAATCAAATTAATGACTGCCCAGGCTTCAGGATGTCTTTTTACACTATATAAAGGTGGAAATTTACATTGGAAACGTTTGGTTTAGCTGTTATAAAAGTTTGGTTTTTTTAGTGCTGAAAATGCATTTTCAGCTCGCACTGTACACATTTGCTGTGTGAGGCATTATCTCATAAGGGAAATACTGGACAATCAAATTAATGACTGCCCAGGCTTCAGGATGTCTTTTTACACTATATAAAGGTGGAAATTTACATTGGAAACGTTTGGTTTAGCTGTTATAAAAGTTTGGTTTTTTAGTGCTGAAAATGCATTTTCAGCTCGCAGTGTACACATTTGCTATGTGAGGCATTATCTCATAAGGGAAATACTGGACAATCAAATTAATGACTTCCCAGGCTTCAGGATGCCTTTTTACACTCTATAAATGTGGAAATTTACATTGGAAACGTTTGGTTTAGCTGTTAATGAAGTTTCGTTTTTTTAGTGCTGAAAATTCATTGTCTGCTGGCGCTGTACACTTTTTCTAAGTGTTGCAATATCTCATGAAGGAAATACTGGACAATCAAATTAATGACTTTCCAGGCTTCAGGATGCCTTTCTACACTATATAAAGGTGGAAATGTACATTGGAAACGTTTGGTTTAGCTGTTATAAAAGTTTGGTTTTTTAGTGCTGTAAATGCATTTTCAGCTCGCGCTGTACACATTTGCTATGAGAGGCATTATCTCAGAAGGGAAATATTGGACAATCAAATTAATGACTGCCCAGGCTTCAGGATGTCTTTTTACACTATATAAAGGTGGAAATTTACATTGGAAACGTTTGGTTTAGCTGTTATAAAAGTTTGGTTTTTTTAGTGCTGAAAATGCATTTTCAGCTCGCACTGTACACATTTGCTGTGTGAGGCATTATCTCATAAGGGAAATACTGGACAATCAAATTAATGACTGCCCAGGCTTCAGGATGTCTTTTTACACTATATAAGGGTGGAAATTTACATCGGAAACGTTTAGTTTAGCTGTTAATGAAGTTTCGTTTTTTTAGTGCTGAAAATTCATTGTCTGCTGGCGCTGTACACTTTTTCTAAGTGTTGCAATATCTCATGAAGGAAATACTGGACAATCAAATTAATGACTTTCCAGGCTTCAGGATGCCTTTCTACACTATATAAAGGTGGAAATGTACATTGGAAACGTTTGGTTTAGCTGTTATAAAAGTTTGGTTTTTTAGTGCTGTAAATGCATTTTCAGCTCGCGCTGTACACATTTGCTATGAGAGGCATTATCTCAAAAGGGAAATATTGGACAATCAAATTAATGACTGCCCAGGCTTCAGGATGTCTTTTTACACTATAAAAAGGTGGAAATTTACATTGGAAACGTTTGGTTTAGCTGTTATAAAAGTTTGGTTTTTTAGTGCTGAAAATGCATTTTCAGCTCGCACTGTACACATTTGCTATGTGAGGCATTATCTCATAAGGGAAATACTGGACAATCAAATTAATGACTTCCCAGGCTTCAGGATGCCTTTTTACACTCTATAAATGTGGAAATTTACATTGGAAACGTTTGGTTTAGCTGTTAATGAAGTTTCGTTTTTTTAATGCTGAAAATTCATTGTCTGCTGGCGCTGTACACTTTTTCTAAGTGTTGCAATATCTCATGAAGGAAATACTGGACAATCAAATTAATGACTTTCCAGGCTTCAGGATGCCTTTCTACACTATATAAAGGTGGAAATTTACATTGGAAACGTTTGGTTTAGCTGTTATAAAAGTTTGGTTTTTTAGTGCTGTAAATGCATTTTCAGCTCGCGCTGTACACATTTGCTATGAGAGGCATTATCTCATAAGGGAAATATTGGACAATCAAATTAATGACTGCCCAGGCTTCAGGATGTCTTTTTACACTATATAAAGGTGGAAATTTACATTGGAAACGTTTAGTTTAGCTGTTAATGAAGTTTCGTTTTTTTTAGTGCTGAAAATTCATTGTCTGCTGGCGCTGTACACTTTTTCTAAGTGTTGCAATATCTCATGAAGGAAATACTGGACAATCAAATTAATGACTTTCCAGGCTTCAGGATGCCTTTCTACACTATATAAAGGTGGAAATTTACATTGGAAACGTTTGGTTTAGCTGTTATAAAAGTTTGGTTTTTTAGTGCTGTAAATGCATTTTCAGCTCGCGCTGTACACATTTGCTATGAGAGGCATTATCTCATAAGGGAAATATTGGACAATCAAATTAATGACTGCCCAGGCTTCAGGATGTCTTTTTACACTATATAAAGGTGGAAATTTACATTGGAAACGTTTGGTTTAGCTGTTATAAAAGTTTGGTTTTTTAGTGCTGTAAATGCATTTTCAGCTCGCGCTGTACACATTTGCTACGAGAGGCATTATCTCATAAGGGAAATATTGGACAATCAAATTAATGGCTGCCCAGGCTTCAGGATGTCTTTTTACTCTATATAAAGTTGGAAATTTACATTGGAAACGTTTAGTTTAGCTGTTAATGAAGTTTCGTTTTTTTAGTGCTGAAAATTCATTGTCTGCTGGCGCTGTACACTTTTTCTAAGTGTTGCAATATCTCATGAAGGAAATACTGGACAATCAAATCAATGACTTTCCAGGCTTCAGGATGCCTTTCTACACTATATAAAGGTGGAAATGTACATTGGAAACGTTTGGTTTAGCTGTTATAAAAGTTTGTTTTTTTAGTGCTGAAAATGCATTTTCAGCTCGCGCTGTACACATTTGCTATGAGAGGCATTGTCTCATAAGGGAAATATTGGACAATCAAATTAATGACTGCCTAGGCTTCAGGATGTCTTTTTACACTATATAAAGGTGGAAATTTACATTGGAAACGTTTGGTTTAGCTGTTATAAAAGTTTGGTTTTTTTAGTGCTGAAAATGCATTTTCAGCTCGCACTGTACACATTTGCTATGTGAGGCATTATCTCATAAGGGAAATACTGGACAATCAAATTAATGACTGCCCAGGCTTCAGGATGTCTTTTTACACTATATAAAGGTGGAAATTTACATTGGAAACGTTTGGTTTAGCTGTTATAAAAGTTTGGTTTTTTAGTGCTGAAAATGCATTTTCAGCTCGCACTGTACACATTTGCTATGTGAGGCATTATCTCATAAGGGAAATACTGGACAATCAAATTAATGACTTCCCAGGCTTCAGGATGCCTTTTTACACTCTATAAATGTGGAAATTTACATTGGAAACGTTTGGTTTAGCTGTTAATGAAGTTTCGTTTTTTTAGTGCTGAAAATTCATTGTCTGCTGGCGCTGTACACTTTTTCTAAGTGTTGCAATATCTCATGAAGGAAATACTGGACAATCAAATTAATGACTTTCCAGGCTTCAGGATGCCTTTCTACACTATATAAAGGTGGAAATTTACATTGGAAACGTTTGGTTTAGCTGTTATAAAAGTTTGGTTTTTTAGTGCTGTAAATGCATTTTCAGCTCGCGCTGTACACATTTGCTATGAGAGGCATTATCTCATAAGGGAAATATTGGACAATCAAATTAATGACTGCCCAGGCTTCAGGATGTATTTTTACACTATATAAGGGTGGAAATTTACATTGGAAACGTTTAGTTTAGCTGTTAATGAAGTTTCGTTTTTTTAGTGCTGAAAATTCATTGTCTGCTGGCGCTGTACACTTTTTCTAAGTGTTGCAATATCTCATGAAGGAAATACTGGACAATCAAATTAATGACTTTCCAGGCTTCAGGATGCCTTTCTACACTATATAAAGGTGGAAATTTACATTGGAAACGTTTGGTTTAGCTGTTATAAAAGTTTGGTTTTTTTAGTGCTGAAAATGCATTTTCAGCTCGCACTGTACACATTTGCTGTGTGAGGCATTATCTCATAAGGGAAATACTGGACAATCAAATTAATGACTGCCCAGGCTTCAGGATGTCTTTTTACACTATATAAAGGTGGAAATTTACATTGGAAACGTTTGGTTTAGCTGTTATAAAAGTTTGGTTTTTTTAGTGCTGAAAATGAATTTTCAGCTCGCACTGTCCACATTTGCTATGTGAGGCATTATCTCATAAGGGAAATACTGGACAATCAAATTAATGACTGCCCAGGCTTCAGGATGTCTTTTTACACTATATAAAGGTGGAAATTTACATTGGAAACGTTTGGTTTAGCTGTTATAAAAGTTTGTTTTTTTAGTGCTGTAAATGCATTTTCAGCTCGCGCTGTACACATTTGCTATGAGAGGCATTATCTCATAAGGGAAATATTGGACAATCAAATTAATGACTGCCCAGGCTTCAGGATGTCTTTTTACACTATATAAAGGTGGAAATATACATTGGAAACGTTTAGTTTAGCTGTTAATGAAGTTTCGTTTTTTTAGTGCTGAAAATTCATTGTCTGCTGGCGCTGTACACTTTTTCTAAGTGTTGCAATATCTCATGAAGGAAATACTGGACAATCAAATTAATGACTTTCCAGGCTTCAGGATGCCTTTCTACACTATATAAAGGTGGAAATGTACATTGGAAACGTTTGGTTTAGCTGTTATAAAAGTTTGGTTTTTTAGTGCTGTAAATGCATTTTCAGCTCGCGCTGTACACATTTGCTATGAGAGGCATTATCTCATAAGGGAAATATTAGACAATCAAATTAATGACTGCCCAGGCTTCAGGATGTCTTTTTACACTATATAAGGGTGGAAATTTACATCGGAAACGTTTAGTTTAGCTGTTAATGAAGTTTCGTTTTTTTAGTGCTGAAAATTCATTGTCTGCTGGCGCTGTACACTTTTTCTAAGTGTTGCAATATCTCATGAAGGAAATACTGGACAATCAAATTAATGACTTTCCAGGCTTCAGGATGCCTTTCTACACTATATAAAGGTGGAAATGTACATTGGAAACGTTTGGTTTAGCTGTTATAAAAGTTTGGTTTTTTAGTGCTGTAAATGCATTTTCAGCTCGCGCTGTACACATTTGCTATGAGAGGCATTATCTCAAAAGGGAAATATTGGACAATCAAATTAATGACTGCCCAGGCTTCAGGATGTCTTTTTACACTATATAAAGGTGGAAATTTACATTGGAAACGTTTGGTTTAGCTGTTATAAAAGTTTGGTTTTTTAGTGCTGAAAATGCATTTTCAGCTCGCACTGTACACATTTGCTATGTGAGGCATTATCTCATAAGGGAAATACTGGACAATCAAATTAATGACTTCCCAGGCTTCAGGATGCCTTTTTACACTCTATAAATGTGGAAATTTACATTGGAAACGTTTGGTTTAGCTGTTAATGAAGTTTCGTTTTTTTAGTGCTGAAAATTCATTGTCTGCTGGCGCTGTACACTTTTTCTAAGTGTTGCAATATCTCATGAAGGAAATACTGGACAATCAAATTAATGACTTTCCAGGCTTCAGGATGCCTTTCTACACTATATAAAGGTGGAAATTTACATTGGAAACGTTTGGTTTAGCTGTTATAAAAGTTTGGTTTTTTAGTGCTGTAAATGCATTTTCAGCTCGCGCTGTACACATTTGCTATGAGAGGCATTATCTCATAAGGGAAATATTGGACAATCAAATTAATGACTGCCCAGGCTTCAGGATGTCTTTTTACACTATATAAAGGTGGAAATTTACATTGGAAACGTTTAGTTTAGCTGTTAATGAAGTTTCGTTTTTTTTAGTGCTGAAAATTCATTGTCTGCTGGCGCTGTACACTTTTTCTAAGTGTTGCAATATCTCATGAAGGAAATACTGGACAATCAAATTAATGACTTTCCAGGCTTCAGGATACCTTTCTACACTATATAAAGGTGGAAATTTACATTGGAAACGTTTGGTTTAGCTGTTATAAAAGTTTGGTTTTTTAGTGCTGTAAATGCATTTTCAGCTCGCGCTGTACACATTTGCTATGAGAGGCATTATCTCATAAGGGAAATATTGGACAATCAAATTAATGACTGCCCAGGCTTCAGGATGTCTTTTTACACTATATAAAGGTGGAAATTTACATTGGAAACGTTTGGTTTAGCTGTTATAAAAGTTTGGTTTTTTAGTGCTGTAAATGCATTTTCAGCTCGCGCTGTACACATTTGCTATGAGAGGCATTATCTCATAAGGGAAATATTGGACAATCAAATTAATGGCTGCCCAGGCTTCAGGATGTCTTTTTACTCTATATAAAGTTGGAAATTTACATTGGAAACGTTTAGTTTAGCTGTTAATGAAGTTTCGTTTTTTTAGTGCTGAAAATTCATTGTCTGCTGGCGCTGTACACTTTTTCTAAGTGTTGCAATATCTCATGAAGGAAATACTGGACAATCAAATCAATGACTTTCCAGGCTTCAGGATGCCTTTCTACACTATATAAAGGTGGAAATGTACATTGGAAACGTTTGGTTTAGCTGTTATAAAAGTTTGTTTTTTTAGTGCTGAAAATGCATTTTCAGCTCGCGCTGTACACATTTGCTATGAGAGGCATTGTCTCATAAGGGAAATATTGGACAATCAAATTAATGACTGCCTAGGCTTCAGGATGTCTTTTTACACTATATAAAGGTGGAAATTTACATTGGAAACGTTTGGTTTAGCTGTTATAAAAGTTTGGTTTTTTTAGTGCTGAAAATGCATTTTCAGCTCGCACTGTACACATTTGCTATGTGAGGCATTATCTCATAAGGGAAATACTGGACAATCAAATTAATGACTGCCCAGGCTTCAGGATGTCTTTTTACACTATATAAAGGTGGAAATTTACATTGGAAACGTTTGGTTTAGCTGTTATAAAAGTTTGTTTTTTTAGTGCTGAAAATGCATTTTCAGCTCGCACTGTACACATTTGCTATGTGAGGCATTATCTCATAAGGGAAATACTGGACAATCAAATTAATGACTTCCCAGGCTTCAGGATGCCTTTTTACACTCTATAAATGTGGAAATTTACATTGGAAACGTTTGGTTTAGCTGTTAATGAAGTTTCGTTTTTTTAGTGCTGAAAATTCATTGTCTGCTGGCGCTGTACACTTTTTCTAAGTGTTGCAATATCTCATGAAGGAAATACTGGACAATCAAATTAATGACTTTCCAGGCTTCAGGATGCCTTTCTACACTATATAAAGGTGGAAATTTACATTGGAAACGTTTGGTTTAGCTGTTATAAAAGTTTGGTTTTTTAGTGCTGAAAATGCATTTTCAGCTCGCACTGTACACATTTGCTATGTGAGGCATTATCTCATAAGGGAAATACTGGACAATCAAATTAATGACTTCCCAGGCTTCAGGATGCCTTTTTACACTCTATAAATGTGGAAATTTATATTGGAAACGTTTGGTTTAGCTGTTAATGAAGTTTCGTTTTTTTAGTGCTGAAAATTCATTGTCTGCTGGCGCTGTACACTTTTTCTAAGTGTTGCAATATCTCATGAAGGAAATACTGGACAATCAAATTAATGACTTTCCAGGCTTCAGGATGCCTTTCTACACTATATAAAGGTGGAAATTTACATTTGAAACGTTTGGTTTAGCTGTTATAAAAGTTTGGTTTTTTAGTGCTGTAAATGCATTTTCAGCTCGCGCTGTACACATTTGCTATGAGAGGCATTATCTCATAAGGGAAATATTGGACAATCAAATTAATGGCTGCCCAGGCTTCAGGATGTCTTTTTACTCTATATAAAGTTGGAAATTTACATTGGAAACGTTTAGTTTAGCTGTTAATGAAGTTTCGTTTTTTTAGTGCTGAAAATTCATTGTCTGCTGGCGCTGTACACTTTTTCTAAGTGTTGCAATATCTCATGAAGGAAATACTGGACAATCAAATCAATGACTTTCCAGGCTTCAGGATGCCTTTCTACACTATATAAAGGTGGAAATGTACATTGGAAACGTTTGGTTTAGCTGTTATAAAAGTTTGTTTTTTTAGTGCTGAAAATGCATTTTCAGCTCGCGCTGTACACATTTGCTATGAGAGGCATTGTCTCATAAGGGAAATATTGGACAATCAAATTAATGACTGCCTAGGCTTCAGGATGTCTTTTTACACTATATAAAGGTGGAAATTTACATTGGAAACGTTTGGTTTAGCTGTTATAAAAGTTTGGTTTTTTTAGTGCTGAAAATGCATTTTCAGCTCGCACTGTACACATTTGCTATGTGAGGCATTATCTCATAAGGGAAATACTGGACAATCAAATTAATGACTGCCCAGGCTTCAGGATGTCTTTTTACACTATATAAAGGTGGAAATTTACATTGGAAACGTTTGGTTTAGCTGTTATAAAAGTTTGTTTTTTTAGTGCTGAAAATGCATTTTCAGCTCGCACTGTACACATTTGCTATGTGAGGCATTATCTCATAAGGGAAATACTGGACAATCAAATTAATGACTTCCCAGGCTTCAGGATGCCTTTTTACACTCTATAAATGTGGAAATTTACATTGGAAACGTTTGGTTTAGCTGTTAATGAAGTTTCGTTTTTTTAGTGCTGAAAATTCATTGTCTGCTGGCGCTGTACACTTTTTCTAAGTGTTGCAATATCTCATGAAGGAAATACTGGACAATCAAATTAATGACTTTCCAGGCTTCAGGATGCCTTTCTACACTATATAAAGGTGGAAATTTACATTGGAAACGTTTGGTTTAGCTGTTATAAAAGTTTGGTTTTTTAGTGCTGTAAATGCATTTTCAGCTCGCGCTGTACACATTTGCTATGAGAGGCATTATCTCATAAGGGAAATATTGGACAATCAAATTAATGACTGCCCAGGCTTCAGGATGTCTTTTTACACTATCTAAAGGTGGAAATTTACATTGGAAACGTTTGGTTTAGCTGTTATAAAAGTTTGGTTTTTTAGTGCTGAAAATGCATTTTCAGCTCGCACTGTACACATTTGCTATGTGAGGCATTATCTCATAAGGGAAATACTGGACAATCAAATTAATGACTTCCCAGGCTTCAGGATGCCTTTTTACACTCTATAAATGTGGAAATTTATATTGGAAACGTTTGGTTTAGCTGTTAATGAAGTTTCGTTTTTTTAGTGCTGAAAATTCATTGTCTGCTGGCGCTGTACACTTTTTCTAAGTGTTGCAATATCTCATGAAGGAAATACTGGACAATCAAATTAATGACTTTCCAGGCTTCAGGATGCCTTTCTACACTATATAAAGGTGGAAATTTACATTTGAAACGTTTGGTTTAGCTGTTATAAAAGTTTGTTTTTTTAGTGCTGTAAATGCATTTTCAGCTCGCGCTGTACACATTTGCTATGAGAGGCATTATCTCATAAGGGAAATATTGGACAATCAAATTAATGACTGCCCAGGCTTCAGGATGTCTTTTTACACTATATAAAGGTGGAAATATACATTGGAAACGTTTAGTTTAGCTGTTAATGAAGTTTCGTTTTTTTAGTGCTGAAAATTCATTGTCTGCTGGCGCTGTACACTTTTTCTAAGTGTTGCAATATCTCATGAAGGAAATACTGGACAATCAAATTAATGACTTTCCAGGCTTCAGGATGCCTTTCTACACTATATAAAGGTGGAAATTTACATTGGAAACGTTTGGTTTAGCTGTTATAAAAGTTTGTTTTTTTAGTGCTGTAAATGCATTTTCAGCTCGCGCTGTACACATTTGCTATGAGAGGCATTATCTCATAAGGGAAATATTGGACAATCAAATTAATGACTGCCCAGGCTTCAGGATGTCTTTTTACACTATATAAAGGTGGAAATTTACATTGGAAACGTTTGGTTTAGCTGTTATAAAAGTTTGGTTTTTTAGTGCTGTAAATGCATTTTCAGCTCGCGCTGTACACATTTGCTATGTGAGGCATTATCTCATAAGGGAAATACTGGACAATCAAATTAATGACTTTTCAGGCTTCAGGATGCCTTTCTACACTATATAAAGGTGGAAATGTACATTGGAAACGTTTGGTTTAGCTGTTAATGAAGTTTCGTTTTTTTAGTGCTGAAAATTCATTGTCTGCTGGCGCTGTACACCTTTTCTAAGTGTTGCAATATCTCATGAAGGAAATACTGGACAATCAAATTAATGACTTTCCAGGCTTCAGGATGCCTTTCTACACTATATAAAGGTGGAAATTTACATTGGAAACGTTTGGTTTAGCTGTTATAAAAGTTTGTTTTTTTGTGCTGTAAATGCATTTTCAGCTCGCGCTGTACACATTTGCTATGAGAGGCATTATCTCATAAGGGAAATATTGGACAATCAAATTAATGACTGCCCAGGCTTCAGGATGTCTTTTTACACTATATAAAGAAGGAAATTTACATTGGAAACGTTTGGTTTAGGTGTGATAAAAGTTTGGTTTTTTAGTGCTGAAAATGCATTTTCAGCTCGCACTGTACACATTTGCTATGTGAGGCATTATCTCATAAGGGAAATACTGGACAATCAAATTAATGACTTCCCAGGCTTCAGGATGCCTTTTTACACTCTATAAATGTGGAAATTTACATTGGAAACGTTTGGTTTAGCTGTTAATGAAGTTTCGTTTTTTTATTGCTGAAAATTCATTGTCTGCTGGCGCTGTACACTTTTTCTAAGTTTTGCAATATCTCATGTAGGAAATACTGGACAATCAAATTAATGACTTTCCAGGCTTCAGGATGCCTTTCTACACTTTATAAAGGTGGAAATTTACATTGGAAACGTTTGGTTTAGCTGTTATAAAAGTTTGGTTTTTTAGTGCTGTAAATGCATTTTCAGCTCGCGCTGTACACATTTGCTATGAGAGGCATTATCTCATAAGGGAAATATTGGACAATCAAATTAATGACTGCCCAGGCTTCAGGATGCCTTTCTACACTATATAAAGGTGGAAATTTACATTGGAAACGTTTGGTTTAGCTGTTATAAAAGTTTGTTTTTTTAGTGCTGTAAATGCATTTTCAGTTCGCGCTGTACACATTTGCTATGTGAGGCATTATCTCATAAGGGAAATACTGGACAATCAAATTAATGACTGCCCAGGCTTCAGGATGTCTTTTTACACTATATAAAGGTGGAAATTTACATTGGAAACGTTTGGTTTAGCTGTTATAAAAGTTTGGTTTTTTAGTGCTGAAAATGCATTTTCAGCTCGCACTGTACACATTTGCTATGTGAGGCATTATCTCATAAGGGAAATACTGGACAATCAAATTAATGACTTCCCAGGCTTCAGGATGCCTTTTTACACTCTATAAATGTGGAAATTTACATTGGAAACGTTTGGTTTAGCTGTTAATGAAGTTTCGTTTTTTTAGTGCTGAAAATTCATTGTCTGCTGGCGCTGTACACTTTTTCTAAGTGTTGCAATATCTCATGAAGGAAATACTGGACAATCAAATTAATGACTTTCCAGGCTTCATGATGCCTTTCTACACTATATAAAGGTGGAAATTTACATTGGAAACGTTTGGTTTAGCTGTTATAAAAGTTTGGTTTTTTAGTGCTGTAAATGCATTTTCAGCTCGCGCTGTACACATTTGCTATGAGAGGCATTATCTCATAAGGGAAATATTGGACAATCAAATTAATGACTGCCCAGGCTTCAGGATGTCTTTTTACACTATATAAAGGTGGAAATTTACATTGGAAACGTTTGGTTTAGCTGTTATAAAAGTTTGGTTTTTTAGTGCTGAAAATGCATTTTCAGCTCGCACTGTACACATTTGCTATGTGAGGCATTATCTCATAAGGGAAATACTGGACAATCAAATTAATGACTTCCCAGGCTTCAGGATGCCTTTTTACACTCTATAAATGTGGAAATTTACATTGGAAACGTTTGGTTTAGCTGTTAATGAAGTTTCGTTTTTTTAGTGCTGAAAATTCATTGTCTGCTGGCGCTGTACACTTTTTCTAAGTGTTGCAATTTCTCATGAAGGAAATACTGGACAATCAATTTAATGACTTTCCAGGCTTCAGGATGCCTTTCTACACTATATAAAGGTGGAAATTTACATTGGAAACGTTTGGTTTAGCTGTTATAAAAGTTTGGTTTTTTAGTGCTGTATATGCATTTTCAGCTCGCGCTGTACACATTTGCTATGAGAGGCATTATCTCATAAGGGAAATATTGGACAATCAAATTAATGACTGCCCAGGCTTCAGGATGTCTTTTTACACTATATAAAGGTGGAAATTTACATTGGAAACGTTTAGTTTAGCTGTTAATGAAGTTTCGTTTTTTTAGTGCTGAAAATTCATTGTCTGCTGGCGCTGTACACTTTTTCTAAGTGTTGCAATATCTCATGAAGGAAATACTGGACAATCAAATTAATGACTTTCCAGGCTTCAGGATGCCTTTCTACACTATATAAAGGTGGAAATGTACATTGGAAACGTTTGGTTTAGCTGTTATAAAAGTTTGGTTTTTTAGTGCTGTAAATGCATTTTCAGCTCGCGCTGTACACATTTGCTATGAGAGGCATTATCTCATAAGGGAAATATTGGACAATCAAATGAATGACTGCCCAGGCTTCAGGATGTCTTTTTACACTATATAAAGGTGGAAATTTACATTGGAAACGTTTGGTTTAGCTGTTATAAAAGTTTGGTTTTTTAGTGCTGAAAATGCATTTTCAGCTCGCACTGTACACATTTCCTATGTGAGGCATTATCTCATAAGGGAAATACTGGACAATCAAATTAATGACTTCCCAGGCTTCAGGATGCCTTTTTACACTCTATAAATGTGGAAATTTACATTGGAAACGTTTGGTTTAGCTGTTAATGAAGTTTCGTTTTTTAGTGCTGAAAATTCATTGTCTGCTGGCGCTGTACACTTTTTCTAAGTGTTGCAATATCTCATGAAGGAAATACTGGACAATCAAATTAATGACTTTCCAGGCTTCAGGATGCCTTTTTACACTATATAAAGGTGGAAATTTACATTGGAAACGTTTGGTTTAGCTGTAATAAAAGTTTGTTTTTTTAGTGCTGTAAATGCATTTTCAGCTCGCGCTGTACACATTTGCTATGAGAGGCATTATCTCATAAGGGAAATATTGGACAATCAAATTAATGACTTCCCAGGCTTCAGGATGCCTTTTTACACTCTATAAATGTGGAAATTTACATTGGAAACGTTTGGTTTAGCTGTTAATGAAGTTTCGTTTTTTTAGTGCTGAAAATTCATTGTCTGCTGGCGCTGTACACTTTTTCTAAGTGTTGCAATATCTCATGAAGGAAATACTGGACAATCAAATTAATGACTTTCCAGGCTTCAGGATGCCTTTCTACACTATATAAAGGTGGAAATTTACATTGGAAACGTTTGGTTTAGCTGTTATAAAAGTTTGGTTTTTTAGTGCTGTAAATGCATTTTCAGCTCGCGCTGTACACATTTGCTATGAGAGGCATTATCTCATAAGGGAAATATTGGACAATCAAATTAATGACTGCCCAGGCTTCAGGATGTCTTTTTACACTATATAAAGGTGGAAATTTACATTGGAAACGTTTGGTTTAGCTGTTATAAAAGTTTGGTTTTTTTAGTGCTGAAAATGCATTTTCAGCTCGCACTGTACACATTTGCTATGTGAGGCATTATCTCATAAGGGAAATACTGGACAATCAAATTAATGACTGCCCAGGCTTCAGGATGTCTTTTTACACTATCTAAAGGTGGAAATTTACATTGGAAACGTTTGGTTTAGCTGTTATAAAAGTTTGGTTTTTTAGTGCTGAAAATGCATTTTCAGCTCGCACTGTACACATTTGCTATGTGAGGCATTATCTCATAAGGGAAATACTGGACAATCAAATTAATGACTTCCCAGGCTTCAGGATGCCTTTTTACACTCTATAAATGTGGAAATTTATATTGGAAACGTTTGGTTTAGCTGTTAATGAAGTTTCGTTTTTTTAGTGCTGAAAATTCATTGTCTGCTGGCGCTGTACACTTTTTCTAAGTGTTGCAATATCTCATGAAGGAAATACTGGACAATCAAATTAATGACTTTCCAGGCTTCAGGATGCCTTTCTACACTATATAAAGGTGGAAATTTACATTTGAAACGTTTGGTTTAGCTGTTATAAAAGTTTGGTTTTTTAGTGCTGTAAATGCATTTTCAGCTCGCGCTGTACACATTTGCTATGAGAGGCATTATCTCATAAGGGAAATATTGGACAATCAAATTAATGACTGCCCAGGCTTCAGGATGTCTTTTTACACTATATAAAGGTGGAAATATACATTGGAAACGTTTAGTTTAGCTGTTAATGAAGTTTCGTTTTTTTAGTGCTGAAAATTCATTGTCTGCTGGCGCTGTACACTTTTTCTAAGTGTTGCAATATCTCATGAAGGAAATACTGGACA
Source organism: Idiotropiscis lumnitzeri (assembly GCF_059441095.1). Taxonomy (NCBI): domain Eukaryota; kingdom Metazoa; phylum Chordata; class Actinopteri; order Syngnathiformes; family Syngnathidae; genus Idiotropiscis; species Idiotropiscis lumnitzeri. The sequence continues at coordinate 269,775 of NW_028283656.1, forward strand.
ATCAAATTAATGACTTTCCAGGCTTCAGGATGCCTTTCTACACTATATAAAGGTGGAAATTTACATTGGAAACGTTTGGTTTAGCTGTTATAAAAGTTTGTTTTTTTAGTGCTGTAAATGCATTTTCAGCTCGCGCTGTACACATTTGCTATGAGAGGCATTATCTCATAAGGGAAATATTGGACAATCAAATTAATGACTGCCCAGGCTTCAGGATGTCTTTTTACACTATATAAAGGTGGAAATTTACATTGGAAACGTTTGGTTTAGCTGTTATAAAAGTTTGGTTTTTTAGTGCTGTAAATGCATTTTCAGCTCGCGCTGTACACATTTGCTATGTGAGGCATTATCTCATAAGGGAAATACTGGACAATCAAATTAATGACTTTTCAGGCTTCAGGATGCCTTTCTACACTATATAAAGGTGGAAATGTACATTGGAAACGTTTGGTTTAGCTGTTAATGAAGTTTCGTTTTTTTAGTGCTGAAAATTCATTGTCTGCTGGCGCTGTACACCTTTTCTAAGTGTTGCAATATCTCATGAAGGAAATACTGGACAATCAAATTAATGACTTTCCAGGCTTCAGGATGCCTTTCTACACTATATAAAGGTGGAAATTTACATTGGAAACGTTTGGTTTAGCTGTTATAAAAGTTTGTTTTTTTTGTGCTGTAAATGCATTTTCAGCTCGCGCTGTACACATTTGCTATGAGAGGCATTATCTCATAAGGGAAATATTGGACAATCAAATTAATGACTGCCCAGGCTTCAGGATGTCTTTTTACACTATATAAAGGTGGAAATTTACATTGGAAACGTTTGGTTTAGGTGTTATAAAAGTTTGGTTTTTTAGTGCTGAAAATGCATTTTCAGCTCGCACTGTACACATTTGCAATGTGAGGCATTATCTCATAAGGGAAATACTGGACAATCAAATTAATGACTTCCCAGGCTTCAGGATGCCTTTTTACACTCTATAAATGTGGAAATTTACATTGGAAACGTTTGGTTTAGCTGTTAATGAAGTTTCGTTTTTTTATTGCTGAAAATTCATTGTCTGCTGGCGCTGTACACTTTTTCTAAGTTTTGCAATATCTCATGTAGGAAATACTGGACAATCAAATTAATGACTTTCCAGGCTTCAGGATGCCTTTCTACACTTTATAAAGGTGGAAATTTACATTGGAAACGTTTGGTTTAGCTGTTATAAAAGTTTGGTTTTTTAGTGCTGTAAATGCATTTTCAGCTCGCGCTGTACACATTTGCTATGAGAGGCATTATCTCATAAGGGAAATATTGGACAATCAAATTAATGACTGCCCAGGCTTCAGGATGCCTTTCTACACTATATAAAGGTGGAAATTTACATTGGAAACGTTTGGTTTAGCTGTTATAAAAGTTTGTTTTTTTAGTGCTGTAAATGCATTTTCAGCTCGCGCTGTACACATTTGCTATGTGAGGCATTATCTCATAAGGGAAATACTGGACAATCAAATTAATGACTGCCCAGGCTTCAGGATGTCTTTTTACACTATATAAAGGTGGAAATTTACATTGGAAACGTTTGGTTTAGCTGTTATAAAAGTTTGGTTTTTTAGTGCTGAAAATGCATTTTCAGCTCGCGCTGTACACATTTGCTATGAGAGGCATTATCTCATAAGGGAAATATTGGACAATCAAATTAATGACTGCCCAGGCTTCAGGATGTCTTTTTACACTATATAAAGGTGGAAATTTACATTGGAAACGTTTGGTTTAGCTGTTATAAAAGTTTGGTTTTTTAGTGCTGAAAATGCATTTTCAGCTCGCACTGTACACATTTGCTATGTGAGGCATTATCTCATAAGGGAAATACTGGACAATCAAATTAATGACTTCCCAGGCTTCAGGATGCCTTTTTACACTCTATAAATGTGGAAATTTACATTGGAAACGTTTGGTTTAGCTGTTAATGAAGTTTCGTTTTTTTAGTGCTGAAAATTCATTGTCTGCTGGCGCTGTACACTTTTTCTAAGTGTTGCAATATCTCATGAAGGAAATACTGGACAATCAAATTAATGACTTTCCAGGCTTCAGGATGCCTTTCTACACTATATAAAGGTGGAAATTTACATTGGAAACGTTTGGTTTAGCTGTTATAAAAGTTTGGTTTTTTAGTGCTGTAAATGCATTTTCAGCTCGCGCTGTACACATTTGCTATGAGAGGCATTATCTCATAAGGGAAATATTGGACAATCAAATTAATGACTGCCCAGGCTTCAGGATGTCTTTTTACACTATATAAAGGTGGAAATTTACATTGGAAACGTTTAGTTTAGCTGTTAATGAAGTTTCGTTTTTTTTAGTGCTGAAAATTCATTGTCTGCTGGCGCTGTACACTTTTTCTAAGTGTTGCAATATCTCATGAAGGAAATACTGGACAATCAAATTAATGACTTTCCAGGCTTCAGGATACCTTTCTACACTATATAAAGGTGGAAATTTACATTGGAAACGTTTGGTTTAGCTGTTATAAAAGTTTGGTTTTTTAGTGCTGTAAATGCATTTTCAGCTCGCGCTGTACACATTTGCTATGAGAGGCATTATCTCATAAGGGAAATATTGGACAATCAAATTAATGACTGCCCAGGCTTCAGGATGTCTTTTTACACTATATAAAGGTGGAAATTTACATTGGAAACGTTTGGTTTAGCTGTTATAAAAGTTTGGTTTTTTAGTGCTGTAAATGCATTTTCAGCTCGCGCTGTACACATTTGCTATGAGAGGCATTATCTCATAAGGGAAATATTGGACAATCAAATTAATGGCTGCCCAGGCTTCAGGATGTCTTTTTACTCTATATAAAGTTGGAAATTTACATTGGAAACGTTTAGTTTAGCTGTTAATGAAGTTTCGTTTTTTTAGTGCTGAAAATTCATTGTCTGCTGGCGCTGTACACTTTTTCTAAGTGTTGCAATATCTCATGAAGGAAATACTGGACAATCAAATCAATGACTTTCCAGGCTTCAGGATGCCTTTCTACACTATATAAAGGTGGAAATGTACATTGGAAACGTTTGGTTTAGCTGTTATAAAAGTTTGTTTTTTTAGTGCTGAAAATGCATTTTCAGCTCGCGCTGTACACATTTGCTATGAGAGGCATTGTCTCATAAGGGAAATATTGGACAATCAAATTAATGACTGCCTAGGCTTCAGGATGTCTTTTTACACTATATAAAGGTGGAAATTTACATTGGAAACGTTTGGTTTAGCTGTTATAAAAGTTTGGTTTTTTTAGTGCTGAAAATGCATTTTCAGCTCGCACTGTACACATTTGCTATGTGAGGCATTATCTCATAAGGGAAATACTGGACAATCAAATTAATGACTGCCCAGGCTTCAGGATGTCTTTTTACACTATATAAAGGTGGAAATTTACATTGGAAACGTTTGGTTTAGCTGTTATAAAAGTTTGTTTTTTTAGTGCTGAAAATGCATTTTCAGCTCGCACTGTACACATTTGCTATGTGAGGCATTATCTCATAAGGGAAATACTGGACAATCAAATTAATGACTTCCCAGGCTTCAGGATGCCTTTTTACACTCTATAAATGTGGAAATTTACATTGGAAACGTTTGGTTTAGCTGTTAATGAAGTTTCGTTTTTTTAGTGCTGAAAATTCATTGTCTGCTGGCGCTGTACACTTTTTCTAAGTGTTGCAATATCTCATGAAGGAAATACTGGACAATCAAATTAATGACTTTCCAGGCTTCAGGATGCCTTTCTACACTATATAAAGGTGGAAATTTACATTGGAAACGTTTGGTTTAGCTGTTATAAAAGTTTGGTTTTTTAGTGCTGAAAATGCATTTTCAGCTCGCACTGTACACATTTGCTATGTGAGGCATTATCTCATAAGGGAAATACTGGACAATCAAATTAATGACTTCCCAGGCTTCAGGATGCCTTTTTACACTCTATAAATGTGGAAATTTATATTGGAAACGTTTGGTTTAGCTGTTAATGAAGTTTCGTTTTTTTAGTGCTGAAAATTCATTGTCTGCTGGCGCTGTACACTTTTTCTAAGTGTTGCAATATCTCATGAAGGAAATACTGGACAATCAAATTAATGACTTTCCAGGCTTCAGGATGCCTTTCTACACTATATAAAGGTGGAAATTTACATTTGAAACGTTTGGTTTAGCTGTTATAAAAGTTTGGTTTTTTAGTGCTGTAAATGCATTTTCAGCTCGCGCTGTACACATTTGCTATGAGAGGCATTATCTCATAAGGGAAATATTGGACAATCAAATTAATGGCTGCCCAGGCTTCAGGATGTCTTTTTACTCTATATAAAGTTGGAAATTTACATTGGAAACGTTTAGTTTAGCTGTTAATGAAGTTTCGTTTTTTTAGTGCTGAAAATTCATTGTCTGCTGGCGCTGTACACTTTTTCTAAGTGTTGCAATATCTCATGAAGGAAATACTGGACAATCAAATCAATGACTTTCCAGGCTTCAGGATGCCTTTCTACACTATATAAAGGTGGAAATGTACATTGGAAACGTTTGGTTTAGCTGTTATAAAAGTTTGTTTTTTTAGTGCTGAAAATGCATTTTCAGCTCGCGCTGTACACATTTGCTATGAGAGGCATTGTCTCATAAGGGAAATATTGGACAATCAAATTAATGACTGCCTAGGCTTCAGGATGTCTTTTTACACTATATAAAGGTGGAAATTTACATTGGAAACGTTTGGTTTAGCTGTTATAAAAGTTTGGTTTTTTTAGTGCTGAAAATGCATTTTCAGCTCGCACTGTACACATTTGCTATGTGAGGCATTATCTCATAAGGGAAATACTGGACAATCAAATTAATGACTGCCCAGGCTTCAGGATGTCTTTTTACACTATATAAAGGTGGAAATTTACATTGGAAACGTTTGGTTTAGCTGTTATAAAAGTTTGTTTTTTTAGTGCTGAAAATGCATTTTCAGCTCGCACTGTACACATTTGCTATGTGAGGCATTATCTCATAAGGGAAATACTGGACAATCAAATTAATGACTTCCCAGGCTTCAGGATGCCTTTTTACACTCTATAAATGTGGAAATTTACATTGGAAACGTTTGGTTTAGCTGTTAATGAAGTTTCGTTTTTTTAGTGCTGAAAATTCATTGTCTGCTGGCGCTGTACACTTTTTCTAAGTGTTGCAATATCTCATGAAGGAAATACTGGACAATCAAATTAATGACTTTCCAGGCTTCAGGATGCCTTTCTACACTATATAAAGGTGGAAATTTACATTGGAAACGTTTGGTTTAGCTGTTATAAAAGTTTGGTTTTTTAGTGCTGTAAATGCATTTTCAGCTCGCGCTGTACACATTTGCTATGAGAGGCATTATCTCATAAGGGAAATATTGGACAATCAAATTAATGACTGCCCAGGCTTCAGGATGTCTTTTTACACTATCTAAAGGTGGAAATTTACATTGGAAACGTTTGGTTTAGCTGTTATAAAAGTTTGGTTTTTTAGTGCTGAAAATGCATTTTCAGCTCGCACTGTACACATTTGCTATGTGAGGCATTATCTCATAAGGGAAATACTGGACAATCAAATTAATGACTTCCCAGGCTTCAGGATGCCTTTTTACACTCTATAAATGTGGAAATTTATATTGGAAACGTTTGGTTTAGCTGTTAATGAAGTTTCGTTTTTTTAGTGCTGAAAATTCATTGTCTGCTGGCGCTGTACACTTTTTCTAAGTGTTGCAATATCTCATGAAGGAAATACTGGACAATCAAATTAATGACTTTCCAGGCTTCAGGATGCCTTTCTACACTATATAAAGGTGGAAATTTACATTTGAAACGTTTGGTTTAGCTGTTATAAAAGTTTGTTTTTTTAGTGCTGTAAATGCATTTTCAGCTCGCGCTGTACACATTTGCTATGAGAGGCATTATCTCATAAGGGAAATATTGGACAATCAAATTAATGACTGCCCAGGCTTCAGGATGTCTTTTTACACTATATAAAGGTGGAAATATACATTGGAAACGTTTAGTTTAGCTGTTAATGAAGTTTCGTTTTTTTAGTGCTGAAAATTCATTGTCTGCTGGCGCTGTACACTTTTTCTAAGTGTTGCAATATCTCATGAAGGAAATACTGGACAATCAAATTAATGACTTTCCAGGCTTCAGGATGCCTTTCTACACTATATAAAGGTGGAAATTTACATTGGAAACGTTTGGTTTAGCTGTTATAAAAGTTTGTTTTTTTAGTGCTGTAAATGCATTTTCAGCTCGCGCTGTACACATTTGCTATGAGAGGCATTATCTCATAAGGGAAATATTGGACAATCAAATTAATGACTGCCCAGGCTTCAGGATGTCTTTTTACACTATATAAAGGTGGAAATTTACATTGGAAACGTTTGGTTTAGCTGTTATAAAAGTTTGGTTTTTTAGTGCTGTAAATGCATTTTCAGCTCGCGCTGTACACATTTGCTATGTGAGGCATTATCTCATAAGGGAAATACTGGACAATCAAATTAATGACTTTTCAGGCTTCAGGATGCCTTTCTACACTATATAAAGGTGGAAATGTACATTGGAAACGTTTGGTTTAGCTGTTAATGAAGTTTCGTTTTTTTAGTGCTGAAAATTCATTGTCTGCTGGCGCTGTACACCTTTTCTAAGTGTTGCAATATCTCATGAAGGAAATACTGGACAATCAAATTAATGACTTTCCAGGCTTCAGGATGCCTTTCTACACTATATAAAGGTGGAAATTTACATTGGAAACGTTTGGTTTAGCTGTTATAAAAGTTTGTTTTTTTGTGCTGTAAATGCATTTTCAGCTCGCGCTGTACACATTTGCTATGAGAGGCATTATCTCATAAGGGAAATATTGGACAATCAAATTAATGACTGCCCAGGCTTCAGGATGTCTTTTTACACTATATAAAGAAGGAAATTTACATTGGAAACGTTTGGTTTAGGTGTGATAAAAGTTTGGTTTTTTAGTGCTGAAAATGCATTTTCAGCTCGCACTGTACACATTTGCTATGTGAGGCATTATCTCATAAGGGAAATACTGGACAATCAAATTAATGACTTCCCAGGCTTCAGGATGCCTTTTTACACTCTATAAATGTGGAAATTTACATTGGAAACGTTTGGTTTAGCTGTTAATGAAGTTTCGTTTTTTTATTGCTGAAAATTCATTGTCTGCTGGCGCTGTACACTTTTTCTAAGTTTTGCAATATCTCATGTAGGAAATACTGGACAATCAAATTAATGACTTTCCAGGCTTCAGGATGCCTTTCTACACTTTATAAAGGTGGAAATTTACATTGGAAACGTTTGGTTTAGCTGTTATAAAAGTTTGGTTTTTTAGTGCTGTAAATGCATTTTCAGCTCGCGCTGTACACATTTGCTATGAGAGGCATTATCTCATAAGGGAAATATTGGACAATCAAATTAATGACTGCCCAGGCTTCAGGATGCCTTTCTACACTATATAAAGGTGGAAATTTACATTGGAAACGTTTGGTTTAGCTGTTATAAAAGTTTGTTTTTTTAGTGCTGTAAATGCATTTTCAGTTCGCGCTGTACACATTTGCTATGTGAGGCATTATCTCATAAGGGAAATACTGGACAATCAAATTAATGACTGCCCAGGCTTCAGGATGTCTTTTTACACTATATAAAGGTGGAAATTTACATTGGAAACGTTTGGTTTAGCTGTTATAAAAGTTTGGTTTTTTAGTGCTGAAAATGCATTTTCAGCTCGCACTGTACACATTTGCTATGTGAGGCATTATCTCATAAGGGAAATACTGGACAATCAAATTAATGACTTCCCAGGCTTCAGGATGCCTTTTTACACTCTATAAATGTGGAAATTTACATTGGAAACGTTTGGTTTAGCTGTTAATGAAGTTTCGTTTTTTTAGTGCTGAAAATTCATTGTCTGCTGGCGCTGTACACTTTTTCTAAGTGTTGCAATATCTCATGAAGGAAATACTGGACAATCAAATTAATGACTTTCCAGGCTTCATGATGCCTTTCTACACTATATAAAGGTGGAAATTTACATTGGAAACGTTTGGTTTAGCTGTTATAAAAGTTTGGTTTTTTAGTGCTGTAAATGCATTTTCAGCTCGCGCTGTACACATTTGCTATGAGAGGCATTATCTCATAAGGGAAATATTGGACAATCAAATTAATGACTGCCCAGGCTTCAGGATGTCTTTTTACACTATATAAAGGTGGAAATTTACATTGGAAACGTTTGGTTTAGCTGTTATAAAAGTTTGGTTTTTTAGTGCTGAAAATGCATTTTCAGCTCGCACTGTACACATTTGCTATGTGAGGCATTATCTCATAAGGGAAATACTGGACAATCAAATTAATGACTTCCCAGGCTTCAGGATGCCTTTTTACACTCTATAAATGTGGAAATTTACATTGGAAACGTTTGGTTTAGCTGTTAATGAAGTTTCGTTTTTTTAGTGCTGAAAATTCATTGTCTGCTGGCGCTGTACACTTTTTCTAAGTGTTGCAATTTCTCATGAAGGAAATACTGGACAATCAATTTAATGACTTTCCAGGCTTCAGGATGCCTTTCTACACTATATAAAGGTGGAAATTTACATTGGAAACGTTTGGTTTAGCTGTTATAAAAGTTTGGTTTTTTAGTGCTGTATATGCATTTTCAGCTCGCGCTGTACACATTTGCTATGAGAGGCATTATCTCATAAGGGAAATATTGGACAATCAAATTAATGACTGCCCAGGCTTCAGGATGTCTTTTTACACTATATAAAGGTGGAAATTTACATTGGAAACGTTTAGTTTAGCTGTTAATGAAGTTTCGTTTTTTTAGTGCTGAAAATTCATTGTCTGCTGGCGCTGTACACTTTTTCTAAGTGTTGCAATATCTCATGAAGGAAATACTGGACAATCAAATTAATGACTTTCCAGGCTTCAGGATGCCTTTCTACACTATATAAAGGTGGAAATGTACATTGGAAACGTTTGGTTTAGCTGTTATAAAAGTTTGGTTTTTTAGTGCTGTAAATGCATTTTCAGCTCGCGCTGTACACATTTGCTATGAGAGGCATTATCTCATAAGGGAAATATTGGACAATCAAATGAATGACTGCCCAGGCTTCAGGATGTCTTTTTACACTATATAAAGGTGGAAATTTACATTGGAAACGTTTGGTTTAGCTGTTATAAAAGTTTGGTTTTTTAGTGCTGAAAATGCATTTTCAGCTCGCACTGTACACATTTCCTATGTGAGGCATTATCTCATAAGGGAAATACTGGACAATCAAATTAATGACTTCCCAGGCTTCAGGATGCCTTTTTACACTCTATAAATGTGGAAATTTACATTGGAAACGTTTGGTTTAGCTGTTAATGAAGTTTCGTTTTTTAGTGCTGAAAATTCATTGTCTGCTGGCGCTGTACACTTTTTCTAAGTGTTGCAATATCTCATGAAGGAAATACTGGACAATCAAATTAATGACTTTCCAGGCTTCAGGATGCCTTTTTACACTATATAAAGGTGGAAATTTACATTGGAAACGTTTGGTTTAGCTGTAATAAAAGTTTGTTTTTTTAGTGCTGTAAATGCATTTTCAGCTCGCGCTGTACACATTTGCTATGAGAGGCATTATCTCATAAGGGAAATATTGGACAATCAAATTAATGACTTCCCAGGCTTCAGGATGCCTTTTTACACTCTATAAATGTGGAAATTTACATTGGAAACGTTTGGTTTAGCTGTTAATGAAGTTTCGTTTTTTTAGTGCTGAAAATTCATTGTCTGCTGGCGCTGTACACTTTTTCTAAGTGTTGCAATATCTCATGAAGGAAATACTGGACAATCAAATTAATGACTTTCCAGGCTTCAGGATGCCTTTCTACACTATATAAAGGTGGAAATTTACATTGGAAACGTTTGGTTTAGCTGTTATAAAAGTTTGGTTTTTTAGTGCTGTAAATGCATTTTCAGCTCGCGCTGTACACATTTGCTATGAGAGGCATTATCTCATAAGGGAAATATTGGACAATCAAATTAATGACTGCCCAGGCTTCAGGATGTCTTTTTACACTATATAAAGGTGGAAATTTACATTGGAAACGTTTGGTTTAGCTGTTATAAAAGTTTGGTTTTTTTAGTGCTGAAAATGCATTTTCAGCTCGCACTGTACACATTTGCTATGTGAGGCATTATCTCATAAGGGAAATACTGGACAATCAAATTAATGACTGCCCAGGCTTCAGGATGTCTTTTTACACTATCTAAAGGTGGAAATTTACATTGGAAACGTTTGGTTTAGCTGTTATAAAAGTTTGGTTTTTTAGTGCTGAAAATGCATTTTCAGCTCGCACTGTACACATTTGCTATGTGAGGCATTATCTCATAAGGGAAATACTGGACAATCAAATTAATGACTTCCCAGGCTTCAGGATGCCTTTTTACACTCTATAAATGTGGAAATTTATATTGGAAACGTTTGGTTTAGCTGTTAATGAAGTTTCGTTTTTTTAGTGCTGAAAATTCATTGTCTGCTGGCGCTGTACACTTTTTCTAAGTGTTGCAATATCTCATGAAGGAAATACTGGACAATCAAATTAATGACTTTCCAGGCTTCAGGATGCCTTTCTACACTATATAAAGGTGGAAATTTACATTTGAAACGTTTGGTTTAGCTGTTATAAAAGTTTGGTTTTTTAGTGCTGTAAATGCATTTTCAGCTCGCGCTGTACACATTTGCTATGAGAGGCATTATCTCATAAGGGAAATATTGGACAATCAAATTAATGACTGCCCAGGCTTCAGGATGTCTTTTTACACTATATAAAGGTGGAAATATACATTGGAAACGTTTAGTTTAGCTGTTAATGAAGTTTCGTTTTTTTAGTGCTGAAAATTCATTGTCTGCTGGCGCTGTACACTTTTTCTAAGTGTTGCAATATCTCATGAAGGAAATACTGGACAATCAAATTAATGTCTTTCCAGGCTTCAGGATGCCTTTCTACACTATATAAAGGTGGAAATTTACATTGGAAACGTTTGGTTTAGCTGTTATAAAAGTTTGTTTTTTTAGTGCTGTAAATGCATTTTCAGCTCGCGCTGTACACATTTGCTATGAGAGGCATTATCTCATAAGGGAAATATTGGACAATCAAATTAATGACTGCCCAGGCTTCAGGATGTCTTTTTACACTATATAAAGGTGGAAATTTACATTGGAAACGTTTGGTTTAGCTGTTATAAAAGTTTGGTTTTTTAGTGCTGTAAATGCATTTTCAGCTCGCGCTGTACACATTTGCTATGTGAGGCATTATCTCATAAGGGAAATACTGGACAATCAAATTAATGACTTTTCAGGCTTCAGGATGCCTTTCTACACTATATAAAGGTGGAAATGTACATTGGAAACGTTTGGTTTAGCTGTTAATGAAGTTTCGTTTTTTTAGTGCTGAAAATTCATTGTCTGCTGGCGCTGTACACCTTTTCTAAGTGTTGCAATATCTCATGAAGGAAATACTGGACAATCAAATTAATGACTTTCCAGGCTTCAGGATGCCTTTCTACACTATATAAAGGTGGAAATTTACATTGGAAACGTTTGGTTTAGCTGTTATAAAAGTTTGTTTTTTTTGTGCTGTAAATGCATTTTCAGCTCGCGCTGTACACATTTGCTATGAGAGGCATTATCTCATAAGGGAAATATTGGACAATCAAATTAATGACTGCCCAGGCTTCAGGATGTCTTTTTACACTATATAAAGGTGGAAATTTACATTGGAAACGTTTGGTTTAGGTGTTATAAAAGTTTGGTTTTTTAGTGCTGAAAATGCATTTTCAGCTCGCACTGTACACATTTGCAATGTGAGGCATTATCTCATAAGGGAAATACTGGACAATCAAATTAATGACTTCCCAGGCTTCAGGATGCCTTTTTACACTCTATAAATGTGGAAATTTACATTGGAAACGTTTGGTTTAGCTGTTAATGAAGTTTCGTTTTTTTATTGCTGAAAATTCATTGTCTGCTGGCGCTGTACACTTTTTCTAAGTTTTGCAATATCTCATGTAGGAAATACTGGACAATCAAATTAATGACTTTCCAGGCTTCAGGATGCCTTTCTACACTTTATAAAGGTGGAAATTTACATTGGAAACGTTTGGTTTAGCTGTTATAAAAGTTTGGTTTTTTAGTGCTGTAAATGCATTTTCAGCTCGCGCTGTACACATTTGCTATGAGAGGCATTATCTCATAAGGGAAATATTGGACAATCAAATTAATGACTGCCCAGGCTTCAGGATGCCTTTCTACACTATATAAAGGTGGAAATTTACATTGGAAACGTTTGGTTTAGCTGTTATAAAAGTTTGTTTTTTTAGTGCTGTAAATGCATTTTCAGCTCGCGCTGTACACATTTGCTATGTGAGGCATTATCTCATAAGGGAAATACTGGACAATCAAATTAATGACTGCCCAGGCTTCAGGATGTCTTTTTACACTATATAAAGGTGGAAATTTACATTGGAAACGTTTGGTTTAGCTGTTATAAAAGTTTGGTTTTTTAGTGCTGAAAATGCATTTTCAGCTCGCACTGTACACATTTGCTATGTGAGGCATTATCTCATAAGGGAAATACTGGACAATCAAATTAATGACTTCCCAGGCTTCAGGATGCCTTTTTACACTCTATAAATGTGGAAATTTACATTGGAAACGTTTGGTTTAGCTGTTAATGAAGTTTCGTTTTTTTAGTGCTGAAAATTCATTGTCTGCTGGCGCTGTACACTTTTTCTAAGTGTTGCAATATCTCATGAAGGAAATACTGGACAATCAAATTAATGACTTTCCAGGCTTCATGATGCCTTTCTACACTATATAAAGGTGGAAATTTACATTGGAAACGTTTGGTTTAGCTGTTATAAAAGTTTGGTTTTTTAGTGCTGTAAATGCATTTTCAGCTCGCGCTGTACACATTTGCTATGAGAGGCATTATCTCATAAGGGAAATATTGGACAATCAAATTAATGACTGCCCAGGCTTCAGGATGTCTTTTTACACTATATAAAGGTGGAAATTTACATTGGAAACGTTTGGTTTAGCTGTTATAAAAGTTTGGTTTTTTAGTGCTGAAAATGCATTTTCAGCTCGCACTGTACACATTTGCTATGTGAGGCATTATCTCATAAGGGAAATACTGGACAATCAAATTAATGACTTCCCAGGCTTCAGGATGCCTTTTTACACTCTATAAATGTGGACATTTACATTGGAAACGTTTGGTTTAGCTGTTAATGAAGTTTCGTTTTTTTAGTGCTGAAAATTCATTGTCTGCTGGCGCTGTACACTTTTTCTAAGTGTTGCAATTTCTCATGAAGGAAATACTGGACAATCAATTTAATGACTTTCCAGGCTTCAGGATGCCTTTCTACACTATATAAAGGTGGGAATTTACATTGGAAACGTTTGGTTTAGCTGTTATAAAAGTTTGGTTTTTTAGTGCTGTATATGCATTTTCAGCTCGCGCTGTACACATTTGCTATGAGAGGCATTATCTCATAAGGGAAATATTGGACAATCAAATTAATGACTTCCCAGGCTTCAGGATGCCTTTTTACACTCTATAAATGTGGAAATTTACATTGGAAACGTTTGGTTTAGCTGTTAATGAAGTTTCGTTTTTTTATTGCTGAAAATTCATTGTCTGCTGGCGCTGTACACTTTTTCTAAGTTTTGCAATATCTCATGTAGGAAATACTGGACAATCAAATTAATGACTTTCCAGGCTTCAGGATGCCTTTCTACACTTTATAAAGGTGGAAATTTACATTGGAAACGTTTGGTTTAGCTGTTATAAAAGTTTGGTTTTTTAGTGCTGTAAATGCATTTTCAGCTCGCGCTGTACACATTTGCTATGAGAGGCATTATCTCATAAGGGAAATATTGGACAATCAAATTAATGACTGCCCAGGCTTCAGGATGCCTTTCTACACTATATAAAGGTGGAAATTTACATTGGAAACGTTTGGTTTAGCTGTTATAAAAGTTTGTTTTTTTAGTGCTGTAAATGCATTTTCAGCTCGCGCTGTACACATTTGCTATGTGAGGCATTATCTCATAAGGGAAATACTGGACAATCAAATTAATGACTGCCCAGGCTTCAGGATGTCTTTTTACACTATATAAAGGTGGAAATTTACATTGGAAACGTTTGGTTTAGCTGTTATAAAAGTTTGGTTTTTTAGTGCTGAAAATGCATTTTCAGCTCGCACTGTACACATTTGCTATGTGAGGCATTATCTCATAAGGGAAATACTGGACAATCAAATTAATGACTTCCCAGGCTTCAGGATGCCTTTTTACACTCTATAAATGTGGAAATTTACATTGGAAACGTTTGGTTTAGCTGTTAATGAAGTTTCGTTTTTTTAGTGCTGAAAATTCATTGTCTGCTGGCGCTGTACACTTTTTCTAAGTGTTGCAATATCTCATGAAGGAAATACTGGACAATCAAATTAATGACTTTCCAGGCTTCATGATGTCTTTCTACACTATATAAAGGTGGAAATTTACATTGGAAACGTTTGGTTTAGCTGTTATAAAAGTTTGGTTTTTTAGTGCTGTAAATGCATTTTCAGCTCGCGCTGTACACATTTGCTATGAGAGGCATTATCTCATAAGGGAAATATTGGACAATCAAATTAATGACTGCCCAGGCTTCAGGATGTCTTTTTACACTATATAAAGGTGGAAATTTACATTGGAAACGTTTGGTTTAGCTGTTATAAAAGTTTGGTTTTTTAGTGCTGAAAATGCATTTTCAGCTCGCACTGTACACATTTGCTATGTGAGGCATTATCTCATAAGGGAAATACTGGACAATCAAATTAATGACTTCCCAGGCTTCAGGATGCCTTTTTACACTCTATAAATGTGGACATTTACATTGGAAACGTTTGGTTTAGCTGTTAATGAAGTTTCGTTTTTTTAGTGCTGAAAATTCATTGTCTGCTGGCGCTGTACACTTTTTCTAAGTGTTGCAATTTCTCATGAAGGAAATACTGGACAATCAATTTAATGACTTTCCAGGCTTCAGGATGCCTTTCTACACTATATAAAGGTGGGAATTTACATTGGAAACGTTTGGTTTAGCTGTTATAAAAGTTTGGTTTTTTAGTGCTGTATATGCATTTTCAGCTCGCGCTGTACACATTTGCTATGAGAGGCATTATCTCATAAGGGAAATATTGGACAATCAAATTAATGACTGCCCAGGCTTCAGGATGTCTTTTTACACTATATAAAGGTGGAAATTTACATTGGAAACGTTTAGTTTAGCTGTTAATGAAGTTTCGTTTTTTTAGTGCTGAAAATTCATTGTCTGCTGGCGCTGTACACTTTTTCTAAGTGTTGCAATATCTCATGAAGGAAATACTGGACAATCAAATTAATGACTTTCCAGGCTTCAGGATGCCTTTCTACACTATATAAAGGTGGAAATGTACATTGGAAACGTTTGGTTTAGCTGTTATAAAAGTTTGGTTTTTTAGTGCTGTAAATGCATTTTCAGCTCGCGCTGTACACATTTGCTATGAGAGGCATTATCTCATAAGGGAAATATTGGACAATCAAATGAATGACTGCCCAGGCTTCAGGATGTCTTTTTACACTATATAAAGGTGGAAATTTACATTGGAAACGTTTGGTTTAGCTGTTATAAAAGTTTGGTTTTTTAGTGCTGAAAATGCATTTTCAGCTCGCACTGTACACATTTCCTATGTGAGGCATTATCTCATAAGGGAAATACTGGACAATCAAATTAATGACTTCCCAGGCTTCAGGATGCCTTTTTACACTCTATAAATGTGGAAATTTACATTGGAAACGTTTGGTTTAGCTGTTAATGAAGTTTCGTTTTTTAGTGCTGAAAATTCATTGTCTGCTGGCGCTGTACACTTTTTCTAAGTGTTGCAATATCTCATGAAGGAAATACTGGACAATCAAATTAATGACTTTCCAGGCTTCAGGATGCCTTTTTACACTATATAAAGGTGGAAATTTACATTGGAAACGTTTGGTTTAGCTGTAATAAAAGTTTGTTTTTTTAGTGCTGTAAATGCATTTTCAGCTCGCGCTGTACACATTTGCTATGAGAGGCATTATCTCATAAGGGAAATATTGGACAATCAAATTAATGACTGCCCAGGCTTCAGGATGTCTTTTTACACTATATAAAGGTGGAAATTTACATTGGAAACGTTTGGTTTAGCTGTTATAAAAGTATGGTTTTTTAGTTCTGAAAATGCATTTACAGCACGAAAAAAACAAACTTTTATAACAGCTAAACCAAACGTTGCCAATGTAAATTTCCACATTTATATAGTGTAAAAAGGCATCCTGAAGCCTGGGAAGTCATTAATTTGATTGTCCAGTATTTCCCTTATGAGATAATGCCTCACATAGCAAATGTGTACAGCGCGAGCTGAAAATGCATTTACAGCACTAAAAAAACAAACTTTTATAACAGCTAAACTAAACGTTTCCAATGTAAATTTCCACCTTTATATAGTGTAAAAAGACATCCTGAAGCCTGGGCAGTCATTAATTTGATTGTCCAATATTTCCCTTATGAGATAATGCCTCTCATAGAAAATGTGTACAGCGCGAGCTGAAAATGCATTTACAGCACTAAAAAACCAAACTTTTATAACAGCTAAACCAAACGTTTCCAATGTAAATTTCCACCTTTATATAGTGTAAAAAAACATCCTGAAGCCTGGGCAGTCATTAATTTGATTGTCCAATATTTCCCTTATGAGATAATGCCTCTCATAGCAAATGTGTACAGCGCGAGCTGAAAATGCATTTACAGCACTAAAAAAACCAAACTTTTATAACAGCTAAACCAAACGTTTCCAATGTAAATTTCCACCTTTATATAGTGTAGAAAGGCATCCTGAAGCCTGGAAAGTCATTAATTTGATTGTCCAGTATTTCCTACATGAGATATTGCAACACTTAGAAAAAGTGTACAACGCCAGCAGACAATGAATTTGCAGCACTAAAAAAACGAAACTTCATTTACAGCTAAACCAAACGTTTCCAATGTAAATTTCCACATTTATATAGTGTAAAAAGGCATCCTGAAGCCTGGGAGTCATTAATTTGATTGTCCAGTATTTCCCTTATGAGATAATGCCTCACATAGCAAATGTGTACAGCGCGAGCTGAAAATGCATTTACAGCACTAAAAAAACAAACTTTTATAACAGCTAAACCAAACGTTTCCAATGTACATTTCCACCTTTATATAGTGTAGAAAGGCATCCTGAAGCCTGGAAAGTCATTAATTTGATTGTCCAGTATTTCCTTCATGAGATATTGCAACACTTAGAAAAAGTGTACAGCGCCAGCAGACAATGAATTTTCAGCACTAAAAAAACGAAACTTCATTAACAGCTAAACTAAACGTTTCCAATGTATATTTCCACCTTTATATAGTGTAAAAAGACATCCTGAAGCCTGGGCAGTCATTAATTTGATTGTCCAATATTTCCCTTATGAGATAATGCCTCTCATAGCAAATGTGTACAGCGCGAGCTGAAAATGCATTTACAGCACTAAAAAAACAAACTTTTATAACAGCTAAACTAAACGTTTCCAATGTAAATTTCCACCTTTATATAGTGTAAAAAGATATCCTGAAGCCTGGGCAGTCATTAATTTGATTGTCCAATATTTTCCTTATGAGATAATGCCTCTCATAGCAAATGTGTACAGCGCGAGCTGAAAATGCATTTACAGCACGAAAAAAACAAACTTTTATAACAGCTAAACCAAACGTTTCCAATGTAAATTTCCACCTTTATATAGTGTAGAAAGGCATCCTGAAGCCTGGAAAGTCATTAATTTGATTGTCCAGTATTTCCTTCATGAGATATTGCAACACTTAGAAAAAGTGTACAGCGCCAGCAGACAATGAATTTGCAGCACTAAAAAAACGAAACTTCATTAACAGCTAAACCAAACGTTTCCAATGTAAATTTCCACCTTTATATAGTGTAGAAAGGCATCCTGAAGCCTGGGCAGTCATTAATTTGATTGTCCAATATTTCCCTTATGAGATAATGCCTCTCATAGCAAATGTGTACAGCGTGAGCTGAAAATGCATTTACAGCACAAAAAAAACAAACTTTTATAACAGCTAAACCAAACGTTTCCAATGTAAATTTCCACCTTTATATAGTGTAAAAAGACATCCTGAAGCCTGGGAAGTCATTAATTTGATTGTCCAGTATTTCCCTTATGAGATAATGCCTCACCATAGCAAATGTGTACAGCGCGAGCTGAAAATGCATTTACAGCACTAAAAAACCAAACTTTTATAACAGCTAAACCAAACGTTTCCAATGTAAATTTCCACCTTTATATAGTGTAAAAAGGCATCCTGAAGCCTGGGAAGTCATTAATTTGATTGTCCAGTATTTCCCTTTTGAGATAATGCCTCACATAGCAAATGTGTACAGCGCGAGCTGAAAATGCATTTACAGCACTAAAAAACCAAACTTTTATAACAGCTAAACCAAACGTTTCCAATGTAAATTTCCACCTTTATATAGTGTAAAAAGGCATCCTGAAGCCTGGGAAGTCATTAATTTGATTGTCCAGTATTTCCCTTATGAGATAATGCCTCACATAGCAAATGTGTACAGCGCGAGCTGAGAATGCATTTACAGCACTAAAAAAACAAACTTTTATAACAGCTAAACCAAACGTTTCCAATGTAAATTTCCACCTTTATATAGTGTAGAAAGGCATCCTGAAGCCTGGAAAGTCATTAATTTGATTGTCCAGTATTTCCTTCATGAGATATTGCAACACTTAGAAAAAGTGTACAGCGCCAGCAGACAATGAATTTGCAGCACTAAAAAAACGAAACTTCATTAACAGCTAAACCAAACGTTTCCAATGTAAATTTCCACATTTATATAGTGTAAAAAGGCATCCTGAAGCCTGGGAAGTCATTAATTTGATTGTCCAGTATTTCCTTCATGAGATATTGCAACACTTAGAAAAAGTGTACAGCGCCAGCAGACAATGAATTTGCAGCACTAAAAAAACGAAACTTCATTAACAGCTAAACCAAACGTTTCCAATGTAAATTTCCACATTTATATAGTGTAAAAATGCATCCTGAAGCCTGGGAAGTCATTAATTTCTTTGTCCAGTATTTCCTTCATGAGATACAGCAACACTTAGAAAAAGTCTGTGTGACAGCCTGGAGAGACTGCTGACAGGAGGGAATAGACCCCACTGGGGCTGACATGGGCTAGCTACCCATGCTGGCAGTCTCTGACACTGTGTTCAGTTTGTTGGAGACACCCGCCAAGTGCTACAGAAAGTCTACAAAGAATGACACCCCTACAGCCTGCGAGAGCGGGGGCGCAAGATGGCTCAATGACTGACCACACGGTTACAGACCTAGGAACAAACATGACTACGAGCAAGAACACGGTGCATGAGACAATGGCAGCAGGACACTCACTTCAGGTCTGCACCTGTGGCTGGGCAAAAGTAACATCAGTTACAGGGTTGAAGATCCACCAAGGAAAGAAGCGGTGTTTGGGAAAGCCGAGTCAAGGGCCTCGCATTGACCAATACTTCTTACGAAGTAATGCGTCAAATCAGTCGAGTGAAGCACAGCGACGGGAAAAAACCCAAAGTTCGCAGAGCATCAGCCCCCCTGTCACTGAGGAGGGTATTATAAGCACAGAATTGCAGGAGGTAGAACCCACCCAGCCACAGAGACCTCCCAAAGAGAACAAGATCAAAGGGCACAGACAGAGTGTGAGGTGGCCCAAAACTATTGAGAAGAGAGAGTGGGAAACCGTCAATAACGACCTGGTGAAAATGTTGGAGCAACAAGTGGGCACTGCAGAGAGAAAGCTGGAACACATCGGTGACATCATCTACCACTATGGAGAGGAGCGCTTTGGAGTGAACAGCTGGAAAACCACCAACAAAATACCACCACCAACCAAACCTAGGAGGCAACAAGAGATAGAGAGACTGATCAGGGAAAGAAGGGACCTGCGGAAACAGTGGAGAAAAGCCTCTGGTCCAGAGAGAGAAGGTCTCATGCTGCTCCATGGGGACATCAAGCTCCGGTTGAAAACCTTACGAAGAGCAGAGAACTTGAGGAAACTTCGCAGGAAGAAGGAACACACAAGAACCCTGTTCTATAAAAATCCCTTCAAGTTTGTCAAAGATCTCTTCGCTAAGGACAAAAGCGGGTTCCTGCAAACTTCAAAGAAGGAACTTGAAGAGCACCTGGAAAAGGTCTACCAAGACACGAAAAGGCATGAACAGCTAGCCATCCCACATGATATCCCCCCCATTCGACCACCAGAGGTCAACATCGAGACCGGCCCTCCAAAATGGAAAGAAGTGGAGAACATGGTGGGCGTGCAAGATCAGGATCTGCACCAGGACCAAATGGAGTGTCATATAAGCTCTACAAGAACTCACCAGATGTCCTACGCTATCTTTGGAGGCTAATGAGAATCGTCTGGCAGAAGGGGATAATACCAAAGGCATGGCGAAGGGCTGGAGGTGTACTAATTCCAAAAGAGAAGGACGCAGATATCAGTCAATTTCGGCCAATCAGCCTTCTCAACGTTGAAGGGAAAATCTTTTTCAGCGTCTTGACACACACCACCTACCTGGAGAAAAAACGAGTACATTGACACATCCGTACAAAAGGCTGGAATTTCTGGATTCTCTGGCTGCTTGGAGCACACCAGTATGATCTGGCATCAGATTCAAGCAGCGAAGAAGAACAAAGGGGATCTTCATGTCATCTTTCTCGACCTAGCCAATGCCTTTGGTTCAGTTCCGCATAGCCTTCTCTGGGAGTCCTTCAACTTCTTCCGCGTTCCAACATCCATCACTACCTTGGTAAAATCCTACTTTGAAGACCTGCAGCTGTGCTTCACAACACCCGACTTCAAAACATCATGGCAGCAAGTAGAAGTAGGCATCATGGCAGGTTGCACGATCTCACCCCTGGCCTTTACAATGGCCATGGAGGTCATCATCAGGGCCTCAAAATGGGTGGCGGGGTGAGCGAACCAGGAACGGGATCCGCCTTCCACCGTCCGAGTATATATGGACGACATGACCACTCTGACCACCACTGCAGCTTGCACCAGGCGGCTACTTGGTAAGCTGCAGGAAAACATCAGCTGGGCCCGGATGAAAATCAAGCCGAACAAGTCACGTAGCATCTCGATAATCAAGGGAGAGCTAAAAGACGTGAAGTTCTGCATTGGTGACGAACCAATACCAACGGTGGCAGAACAACCTGTCAAAAGCCTGGGCAGATGGTATGACTCAAGTCTTAAGGATAAAAACCAGGTGCAGCAGCTAAGACAGGATATCATCAACGACCTGAACAACATCAACAAGACTCCACTACCAGGGAAGCTCAAGCTCTGGTGTCTGCAATTTGGGCTTCTCCCTCTCGTGATGTGGCCACTCACTGTCTACGAGGTCCCACTAACAACTGTGGAGAAGATGGAGCGAGCCATCACAGTATATGTGAAACAGTGGCTTGGTGTCCCACGCTGTCTGAATAACATCAGCCTCTATGGCAAAGGAGTCCTCGAACTGCCCATCACAAGTCTCACTGAAGAATACAAGTGCTCTAAAGTGAGACTACAGATGACGCTGACGGACTCCAGAGACCGGACCATCAGTGAAACGGCACCACCCCTGTCAACTGCACGGAAATGGACACCATCCAGTGCAGTGCAGCATGCCACAGCAGCCCTGAGGCACAGCGATATTGTGGGACACGTCCAGAGGGGAAGAGGAGGCTTTGGCCTTACAGCAAGCAAACCAACTTGGTGTAAGGCCTCAACCGCAGAGAGGAAAAAAATGGTCGTGGAGGAGGTGCGCCGCCAGGAAGAGGCTGAAAGGTCTGCAAAGGCTGTCTCGCTTGCCAAGCAGGGACAGTGGATGAGGTGGGAAGGCCTGGAGAAAAGAAAGCTTGGCTGGAGGGATCTCTGGGAGATGGAAGCTAGCAACATCAGCTTCATCATCAGAGCTACCAATGACGTGCTGCCATCCCCAAAAAACCTCCACCAGTGGTATGGCGAAGATCCAACCTGTGCCCTCTGCCCAACACCAGCAACTCTCAAACACATCCTGACTGGTTGTAAGACCAGCCTCACACAAGGCCGCTATACCTGGAGGCACAACCAGGTCCTCAAGAGCTTGGCAGCAGTGCTTGAAAGCAGGAGAACTACCATCAACTCCTTGCCCTTAAGAGCCACCACTACCATTACAGCACCAAAATTTGTCCGAGAGGGACAGGAAAAGCCCAACCATCCTTTTCTCAAGCCAGAAGTTGGTCAGCTAACCAAGGCTCGGGATTGGAAGATGCTGGTCGATATAGGTCAGCAACTAATCTTCCCAGCAGAGATTGCAACCACCACCCTAAGGCCAGAC
The DNA here is from genome assembly GCF_059441095.1 of Idiotropiscis lumnitzeri. NCBI lineage: Eukaryota > Metazoa > Chordata > Actinopteri > Syngnathiformes > Syngnathidae > Idiotropiscis > Idiotropiscis lumnitzeri. Next base: position 292,313 of record NW_028283656.1, read on the forward strand.
TTAGTGCTGTGGTCCCATTCATTGAAGACTGTCTACATTGCAGAGCTCACAGTCCCGTGGGAAAATGCAGTTGAAGAGGCCTATGAGCGTAAGAAGTTGCGCTACACTGAACTGGCGGCGGACGCACAACAACGAGGGTGGAAAGCCAAGGTCTATCCCGTCGAAGTTGGATGCAGAGGGTTTCTGGCCTCATCAACCATCAAGCTGCTGAAAGACCTGGGAATCCATGGACAGGCTCTGCGGCACACAGTCAGATCGCTCTCTAAAGCGGCTGAAAGAAGCAGCCAGTGGATCTGGATGAAGAGGAAGGACCCCTACTGGGCTCATAGATCAGCAACATGACCCCCGTCCCCCCTCCCCATCCCACCACTAATCTGCGTCATCCCACTTGAGTACCCAGGGCAGAACCATCCACCACAGTTAATTGGGCATGGGACATAAGCGCGGGCGTGATCAACCGGCCGCTGGCCACCATCGATGAGGGTGTCTAGTGATAAAGGCCGAAACACCCAGTGATTTGATGGAACACTACTGACGATGTGTCCCAAATTGACATCTTTCCCATTCCAACCATGAGACACAACCCCCATGCCACTCTCCATAGCAAGCCTAACCTCATGAGAATACCATCTATCGGCACAATGGACAGTTTACCATCATGTCCATGTTTTTATGATTCTGCTATGTGAGGCATTATCTCATAAGGGAAATACTGGACAATCAAATTAATGACTGTCCAGGCTTCAGGATGTCTTTTTCCACGATATAAAGGTGGAATCTTTCATTGGAAACGTTTGGTTTAGCTGTTATAGAAGTTTGGGTTTTTATTGTGCTGCAAATGCATTTTCAGCTTGCGCTGTGCACATTTGCAAAGTGAGGCAATATCTCATAAGGGAAATACTGGACAATCAAATTAATGACTGTCCAGTCTTCAGTATGTCAGTTTACACTATATAAAGGAAGAAATTTACATTGGAAACGTTGAATTAAGCTGTTATAGAAATGTGGTAGTTTAGTACTGCAAATGCATTTTCAGCTCGCGCTGTACACATTTTCTAAGTGAAGCATTATCTCATGAGGGAAAGACTGGACAATCAAATTAATGACTGTCCAGTCTTCAGTATGTCAGTTTACACTATTGTTAGGTTGAAGATATATTTTATCCCATATTTTACTCTATTAGTATTGCAAAAGAATTGTTCCACAGCGTGACCTATGTTTGACCATATGGATGAGAAGACTTCAAGAGAAGCGGATGCCTGAAGACAGGATCAACGTCTACAACATCAAAGGAGGTGTGCCGAGACACACCTCTGAACCAAAAGGACTGAGACTTTAGTGCCAGAGCACTAAAAGGCATATCTGCCTTTTCAATCAGTAAATGACTGCCATTGATGTCTGTCTTTCCTCTTGTGTCTGAAATGTTTACATGTTCCTGCTGGTGCTCCCCCCTTCGTTCCTTAGTGCAAATACATTGTATTGTTTAGGGACTTCCCAAATAAAATAGAGGGCTCGGCGGAGTGTGCTCCAGAACGAAGTTGGAGATGTAACTGAGCACACCTCCGTTCGTTCTCCTCGCGAGTAAAAGATCAACTCTTGTCTTCCTTTCATTCATTTTGCCTTTGTTCAGTGAATGCTTAGGTGATTGAACCTGACATTATTTTGGTCCTTCGAGCGGGAAGCCAAGATACCTGAGGATTCCAGCGGGTGTGGTGAACTCCAGAAAGACCATGGCCATGGCAGGCTCACTAGAGAGAGCCTAAAAATCCTTTTCCAGGACTGGACCTCACCCCACCAGCTGGGATCTGGCAGTTGACGGCGATCCAATGGAGGGAAGACAACAGTGGTGAGATATTTTTTTTTAGGGGGGAAGTGACTGACTGGAGGTCATTGCGCGTTAAGAATAAATAAATAAGTGTTCAGAATAAATAAATGAGCATTAAGAATAAATAAATAAAAATAAAACATAAAAAAGAAAAAAAAGCAAAGAAAGACATGAAGTAGAGATGAAATAAGAAAAGAGAAAGAAAGAAAGATAGATAGAGAAAAGAGAAAGAAATTGTGTATAGATAAGAAATCCTGTGCATACTAGTCGATGGCAGGTCCATGAAGGACAGTGGAGTGAGAAATAAAAAAACCCTGTGAATACTAGTCAATGGCAGGTATATGACGGCGGAGTCCGAGAAATTCCGTGGAGAAAGTAGGACGGCGGAGTCTGTGTGTACACTTAAATTCCGTGTGTGAATGTTTGCGCAAACCGTATGTAAAGTGAGTGAACGGTGTGATTGGGGATTACAAATACCACTTGGTATTTTATCCGATGTAATACAGTAGGGTTGTACACAGCAGACTGGTGTGGATGCAAAGGCAATAATTCTCCACCTGAAAAGGTTGAATTGAGAATTACCACAACAGGAAATTTGAGTTGCTGTCCTACTGATGAGAAACCAGTTTTTAGAACACCTTAGGTGTTGACAAACTGGTCCAAATTTTCTAAAATGGGGATATTAGGTAGTAAAATAAAACCCAGGGATACGCTGCAGTGTAGAGATTGGAAGTTCATCGAAAAACAGGATCCTGATAAAACTCAGTATTTAGATACATGGATAACTGAACATGGCTTTAATGGTCAGTTAAATACACAAAAAATAGCCGCATTGCAGGGATCAATCATAGGAAAGACGAAAAAGACCCCAAAAAGATGAAGAAAAATGGCTTTGAGGAAACAGAATATTGGATGAGGGTAGCCTTAAAAAGAGAAGAGGGATACAGGAAACAAAAAGAGAATGAAAACAAAATAAGCAAAGGAAAGGAATGCGAAAAGTCAGATAGAGCAAATTACACTGAAATAGGAAGAGTAAAACAAAAGGATGATGAGACTTTTGAGCAACACAAAGTGAGAATGACAGCTGTGTTTAAAAATCACAGCGGGCTACAGGAAAATGGTAATGTAAATGGGCCATTTCAACAGCAGTTGAAGAATGCTTTACATGCAGGCTCAAGAGAGGTAATTCATAAGTGGGTAAATAAACATTTCATTTGCCTGCCAACAGGTACCCTGGAGGAGTATGTAAATCACGCCCTCCATGCTGAGAAGATAGAAAATAAAAAGAAGCAGAGGTCTATAGACAGGACAGGTCAGGTAGGACAGGTAGGACAGGAGGTCTTTTATCGAGGTGGAAAGGGCCTAGGTAGCTTTAGAGGACAAAGGGGCAGACGACAGAGAGGAGGAAGAATAGGAAGAGGAGCAAACAGGCAAAATACATCAGGCTGCTGGCGTTGTGGTAAAGAAGGCCATATAGCAAGAGATTGCCCTGAGAAAAAGCAACCTTCAGCATGACTAGGATAGGAAGCATCTAAACAGGATTTAGAGGCTGATCAAGGAACAGATGAGTTTCTAGATGAAGAGGTCCTCCTAAATTTACAAGAGATATTGGCCTTTGATGAAATAACTGAGCTGAAATAACCTTATTGGTAAATGGGTCACCAATTACCTTTTTATGTGACACTGGTGCATGTAGGATTGCTTGTAATAAATTAATTCCAAATGATAGAGCAAGAGAAATGTGTCATAGTCAGATTTGCAAGTGGAAAACTGTCTAGAGTAACAGAATTAGAACCTGTGTGGTTGAGGGACCCAGAAGGACACTGAGTTGGTTGCATGAATTGAAATTAGGTTTACTTTTACAGAACAATGAGAGCCCAAGTTGTGGGGATGTGATTAATTTACAGAAAAAGATTATTGATGGCACAATTTATACTTACATGATCCGACAGACAAGGTATATCATTCTGATGATGGGTTTTACTTAATTGTATACTTGTGTCTTTTTCAGAAAGAGAGGAGTAGGTGTTGTGAAATCTTAATTGAATGAAGAAGTGAGCATGAGAAACCCTTGTAGGAGCATAGGTGTTTCCTGATTTTGTAGTTTTTGATTTGATACCTTGATAGTTTTGAGTGGCTTTGGTAAGGCTACAGTGAATTTGGAAAATTAAAAAAAAAAAAGGAGTGAGGAAAGTTTGACAGAGGGCAATGGGTATTGGTGTAATCGTAACTCATGAGTGTGCTGTAACAAAGAGTTAACAGCTCTTTGAAGTTAGATGCTCGTTCCCAAGTAGGGGGAGGAAGTCAGAGAGAGAGTTTGGTGATTGAAGAAGGTGTGACTTGAACAAATGAATAAGGATAAGAATTAGGTTCTGCTGTAAGGATGATTTGAAGAAATAAATATGTTATGTTTCATACTTCAGTTGATGATCTTTCTATTAAGGTAACTGTAGTTAGTAACTGGAATGAAATGCACAGATGGAAATGACACGGAAAAAAAAGATGGTAATTTGATAAGAAGGGCTAGTATTTACATTAGAAATAGAAATAGAAATAGAAATAGAAATCCCTTTATTGTCATTGTACTCAAGTGTGCAACGAGATTAGAGGGCTCCCCTCTCCAGTGCAATACAACAATAATACAGACAAATATATAAATTAGATAAATAAATAAGACTGAATAGGGCATATAGAAACACATCACAATGCTGTTTTGCAAGGTTAGGGTGGTCTCGTGTGTGTGTGAGAGTTCAGTATGGAGATGGCTCTCGGAAAGAAACTGTTTCTCAGTCTATTGGTCCTTGATTTGATGCATCTGTAGCGCCTGCCAGAGGGCAACAGGTCGAACAGGTGTGAGTTTGGGTGGGTATTGTCTTTGACGATGTTGAGAGCCCTTCTGAGGCACCGGGCGGTGTAGATGTCCGACAGCGAGGGGAGAGGGCAGCCAATAATCCTTTGCGCTGTTTTGACTGTCCTCTGGAGCCTCACTCTGTCCGCCTCAGTGCAGCCGCTGTACCAGGTGGAGACAGAGTACGTCAGCAGGCTCTCGATGGACGAGTGGTAGAAGGCCAGCAGCAGCTTCCTGTCCAGGTTGAATTTCCTGAGGACTCTCAGGAAGTGCAGACGTTGGCGGACCTTCTTTACCACTGCTGTGGTGTTGTGACTCCAAGAAAGGTCATCGGAGATCTGTACTCCCAGGAACTTGAACGTGTGGACCCTCTCCACACACACGCCTTCGATGCAGAGGGGGGGCGGCAGCGTCTTGTTCCTCCTGAAGTCGACGACAATCTCCTTTGTTTTAGCAGAGTTAAGGTGCAGTCTGTTGTCCTTGCACCAAGTTGTCAGTCTCTTTACCTCCTCTCTGTAGGCTGTCTCGTAACCTTCCGAGATCAGACCGACCACTGTCGTGTCGTCAGCAAACTTGACGATGGTGTTGTTGCCGTGGGCCGGGCTGCAGTCGTAGGTGTAGAGGGCGTACAGGAGAGGGCTCAGCACGCATCCTTGGGGGGAACCGGTGCTCAGCATGAGGGTGGAGGACGTGTAGGGGCCGAGCAACACAGTCTGGGGTCTGTTGGTCAGAAAGTCCTTAATCCAGATGCGTGTGAGGGCAGGGAGGCCGAGAGTGTCCAGTTTGGCGACGAGGATGTCTGGGATGATCGTGTTGAATGCCGAGCTGTAGTCCACAAAGAGCATCCTTGCATAGCTCCGCTGTTGTTCCAGGTGGCCCAGTACAACATGCAGAGCAGTGTCGATGGCGTCCTCAGTGGATCTGTTAGCCCGGTATGCAAACTGGTAGGGGTCCAGAGTGGGAGGAAGGCAGTCCCTGATGTGCTGGAGAACCAGCCTCTCGAAGCACTTCATAATGACTGGTGTGAGAGCAACAGGACGGTAGTCATTCAGGTGGACGGCTGGTGACTTTTTGGGGACAGGAATAATGGTGGAGGTTTTCAAGCAGGAGGGGATGACTGCCTGAGCCAGGGAGCGGTTGAAGATCCTGCAGAAAACATGTGACAGTTGGTGGGCACATGCTCTGAGGACCTTGCCTGGTATTCCGTCGGATCCAGTAGCTTTTCCTGGGGTTGACCGTGTTCCTCTACGATGAGTGGGGGGGAGTTGGAGCTTGAAGTGCGGGGGTGTGATGGTTGGGGCGAGTCAAAGCGAGCGAAGAAGCAGTTAAGCTCCTCTGCCAGCGATGCACTCGGGTCTACAGAGGTCGTGCTGCTGCCACGGAAGTTGGTGATGCTCCGTAGACCCTGCCACACCTCCCGTGGTCTGTTACTGGCAAGGTGGGCCTCCAGCCTCCCCTTGTAGGTTGCCTTTGCTAGCTTGATGCCTTTGCTCAGGTCAGCACGAGCCACCCTGTACTGGGCTTTGTCGCCTGACCTGAAGGCAGCGTCACGGGCCTTGAGGAGAGCGCGAACCCTGCTGGACATCCAGGGCTTCGCATTTGGGAAGGTCCGTATAGTCTTTTGTTGGGACACAGTTTCCATGCAGAACTTGATGTAGTCCAGTACACAATGCGTGTAGACATCAAGGTCCTGATGATCAAAGAGGTCCCAGTTTGTGTCATGAAAGCAGTCCTGTAATTCACTCATGGCGTCGTCACGCCAGGTTTTCACAGTCTTTGTGGTAGGCCTGAATCTGCGCCTGAGAGGGGTGTACGCAGGTGCGAGCTGCAAGGACAGGTGGTCTGACTGGCCGAGGGGGGCGAGTGGGAGGGCTCTGTATGCGTGCTTGATGTTCGAGTACACATGGTCGAGAGTGTTGTCTCCCCTCGTCGGGCACTTGACATGCTGGTGAAACTCTGGGAGTACAGTCTTTAAATTGGCCTTATTAAAGTCTCCCGCTACAATGTGACCGCCATCAGGGTGCGCCCGCTGATGTTTATTGATGACGCACGCGAGTAGCGAGAGCGCCATGCTAGTGCTAGCGTCGGGAGGGATGTAAACAGCTGTGAGAATCACTACCGTTAGCTCCCTCGGGAGAAAATAAGGCCGGCATTTAACGGACATGAACTCGATGTCGGGGGAAGAGTGCTTCTCGACGATCGTGCTATCGCCGCACCAGTTCTCATGCACGTAAACACAGAGCCCCCCGCCCCTCCTCTTACCGGTGTCCCTCGTCCGATCCGCGCGATGTAGCGAGCGCCCGGCCAGCTGGATGCTAGCGTCGGGGACGTCTGCGTGCAGCCAGGTTTCCGTGACGACGATCACACTGCTATCGCGCACATAGCGGTTTCCCAGGATTTGTAATCCCAGGTCGTCGATTTTGTGGACCACGGATCTGGCGTTGGTGAGGTGCAGACTCGGTAGTGGTTGCCTATGGGGCTGCCGTCGCAGCCGTTGCAAGACACCGGACCTGCAGCCTCGCTTCTGCTTCCTCTCTCTGCGTCGCCTGCGCCGCCTCCCGGTCCCGATGACCAGCCACGGTGAGCCGGGCAGCCTCGCCAGTTTGTTCGGAATTTTGCGATCATAGCAAAATTCCTCTGTGATGGTTATTTCGCATCGATATCCAATGTTCACGATGTCCTGGCGGGTATATCGATGTTGTGCCTCAGTTGATGCCAATAAGAGCAAGCAAACACTAATAAAAAGTAATAAGGAGCACTGTGAGGGGGAGCTGTTAGCCGCTGCGTCCATGCGCGCCGCCATCTTAACATCCAAGGAATTAAAGCAGAGAAGAAATTAGAGACTACAAATAACATTGATGTGTACTTGTTCACTTTGAGGTAGAACTGGTTGAAGTAAAATGAGTCATAAAGTTAGAAAAATAGGAAATAAAAATAAAATTAACATGCTTAAGATTAACAAATTATTGTAAAGTCTGAGTTCCAAATTATGCAGAAATTACTGTGCCACTGAGTAAAATGATGAATGAGGAAAACCTCTAAATGACATTGTCCTTACACTGGACTGATAAAGCATATTCAGCTTTTGTGAAAGGAAACAAGTGTTCGTATTAAGTATGGCACTGACCCTTTGTCCAGATGCAAAAGGCCTTAGTTTTAGTGTAGAAACATGGAGATAAGATGAAACCAATCGCATACTTCTATAATAATAATAATAATATTGCCTTTATTAGTCCCACAATGGGGAAATTCGAGATTCGAACCCAGGCCTCCTGGGGAGACTGGGTCCTGAACGCGGCGCCTTAGACCACTCGGCCATCCTGGCAGCTATTCCAAACTAGACAACGTAGAATGTGCATTGAAGCACTGCATGAGAACAGTTAATGCAGTATCTATTGCTGTAGATATAAGATTAAGATAAAGATGGTCTTTTATTAGTCCCACAATCTGGAAATTGCAGAAACAAGTGCAACCATAGTTTTGTTCCATCCTCTGGTTTTGAGAGTACCACGTGCGGTTTCTGCATTGCTTTTGCTGATGAACATGACGTTTTTGTCACCGGCGGGACATTTATAGTGTATGAATACATTGTTATCAAAACCACATCTGATTATAGAGAGATGTACAACATTAAACCCGGCTGTCATTATTATGTCAGGAGGATGGTACAAAACTAGATTGTTATGAGTTAGTAGAAAAAAGTAACCAAAAGTAAAGATTCGCCTTCAGAAAACGGAGAAGTGCTATTTGTAGATGGAAATAAATAAATAAATAAATAAATAAAATACTGTAGTTGTATCAAATGACACTGGGAAAAAGAACTTAGCAGTTACTCCTCAAATTACTCAGCTCATGCAACAGAATTAGTATCTTAAACAAAAGCGTGTAAACTAAAGAGAGTAAATTGTGTTACTATTTACACATATAGTCATCTTAAAATGTGTAGCGCATACATTGCATAAGTGTTTTCCTTGAATACACATTGCAGACAATACAGCTAAAGAAGCTGTTGCGGACATACACGTTTTAGTGATAGAAGTCCCAAAGTTAAACAAAGGCTTTGGAGGAAAATGGTGTAACATCGCTACGTGATCTCTGTATGACCAAACAATAATCTTTACAAATGGGCTGCTATATTGAGTCATGGGATAACACATGTCTCAACAGGGGAAATGGTGCATCAGATATTACGTTATTATACGGCTTACGGCTTTAATGCTTATTCGAAACATTTTTGTAGGGCATGTTTAACGTGTGCGAAACACAATTCACAAGGTAATTTGAGTCCACGCAGAGGACGCTTTCCTACACCACAATATCCATTTCAAATTATTCATATGGACTTATTTGATAAAAACCAAAGTGAAGAAAAAAAATAAAATAAATGTTTGGTCATCATAGATGTGAATTCGAAATGGTTAGAACTCTTTCTAACCAACAAATCCAGATGCATTGACAGTGGCAAAAGTACTTTGTAAGGATATCATTCCGAGATATGGTATTCCTGAAAATAATAAACAGTGATAATAGTACCCATTTTGTTAACTAACTTGTGAAAGAGATAGGAATGTTTCACGTTGATTTGAAAGATAATTGTGCTTACCACCCTCAAAGCTCTGGATTGGTGAAAAGAATGAACAAAAAAAAAAAAAGTGAAAAGGCTATGCATTGAGGAAACGGGGAGGCAGTGGACACAGTGTATGGAAATTAGTAAAACTGTTTGTAAAAACGACAAGCACTGTGACTTTCCATTGAATGTTATGCGAGTCGCCTCTCTGTCCACTTTTAAACCTCGCTTGAAGATGAATATTCGGGCCTTTGACTCAGCATGAGACTGTTGCTGTTCTGTTGTTTTTCTGGTATCTACTGTAAATGTGTTTATGTGAGTTAATTTGAGTTATATACAGAGAGTTGCACTGTATTGTATTTCATTGTATTTAGGACCGAGACGTTGTAAAACATTGTTTGGAAGGCCTTATAGAATACCTCAAATTTAAGAACAAATGGGAAATAGATGCTGAAGCAACTTTAGCTGACTACATGTGAAAAGTGTTAGAAAAACAAAGACAGGCACAAATTTAGAGTGGTGAGGATCTTTCTGTCTCCTAGCAGGGCACTAAACTAGTGGAGCCAGGAGACTGGATGCTTGAAAGAAGTTTGAAGATAAGACATATGTAATTACCCAAGGGGGAATGCCATGTTTAGTTTTATTGACAGCTCTCACAGCTGTAAATATAGTAGAAGAGTCAACATTGGTTCATTTGACACATGTAAAAAGGTCATTTTGGTTGAAATCTCCTACAAAGGAGATGAGCGGAAGTCTGATGATAGGGTGGTCTTATTTCATAAGACACCAGACTAAGTAGAGGGGATATTTCAGACAAAATGACCCTGAAGTGGTTAAAAGCAGCTGTTCTATGTTGGATGTATACAATTTTATTCTGATATTTTTGTTGTTGTGTTATATGTGGGAACAACCCAGAGTTACATAAACAAACTATGATGTGACTATAGTACAATACCAACAGTAAGAATCCCAATTACTAATCAAAATGGATTTGCAAACACCAAGCAGATAATTGAAAAAAAAAAAAGTGATGGGACATATTTGTGGAGCTTGGACGACATGTTGATAGATTTGAGTTGGAACCATGAGTAATACTCAAGTGGGCAACTATTGGTCCACAGAACAAAGTTACAGGAGAAAGTCTGTACTTTCGTGAAAAGATAGCAATTGGACAACGAGATATCCAAAATAAGCAAATGAAATTGTATTATTGATATTATATTAATGCTTATCTTGATAATACATGTATGGATTGGGTCAGCGTGTATCCTGTGACTAGAGTTGATGTAGATGAACATGTTTTCTATGATAGTTGCTCTTGAAAATTTAAATAGCATTAATGTTGCTGACAGAGCTAAGCGGTTAGGAATCTTTTCACCACCACTGTGTCTGGTTTTGATAGTGGTTGAAATAAACTTCAATCACTATCAAGAGGGGAAATCTGGTGGTGGTGTGGATATGATAGATCATTTGATAAATCACCCAAAAATGTAAAAGGTTTTGAGACTTAGTGCATATCTGTATGTGTTTTTCATAACTAGGCCCTGCTTATAAATTATTGGTAGTTTCTGGAGAGTGCCATTTCACAAAATGTAATTGATTGATCGTAAATGGTATGTTTTATATTGTTTGTTAATAAACTGTGTGAACTGTCCAATGTCATGACAGGACATCGGTGACGTTAAAAAAGAGAAAGCAGAGTATCACGGCAAAAAAAAATAAATAAATGATTCAACATACATGGAAGCCATCGGTGTTCTCCTTAGTGTAAGTAAGTAAGTAAGTGTAAATTAACAGATCAAGTAACAGGATTTGAGTCCTCGAACGAAGAACAAAGAACGCAGACAGGTCAACTGCATCATCACAACGTGCAAAAATTAGGTAATTGGACGCAAAGTGGGTTTGAAACTGTGCATGAACGGCTATCAACCAATCTCTAATGGCATTCCGAAACAGGATGACTGTTGATGTATTGTTGAATGAGAGAGGTGGTGTTTGTGCTATGTTCGGTGAACAATGTTGCACATTTATTCCCAACAACACAGCGGTGGGTGGTCGTCTAACCAGGGCCATAGAGGTCTCAGGACTCTTCATGGTAAAATGAAAGGACAACTGGTCTGTGTATATATATATATATACACATATATATATATATATATATATATATATATTTGTTACTTTGGAATAAAGACATTAAATTGATGTAATTTTGTTTTAGAAAAATGCTGTAGTTTTTTTCTCTGAATACAACCTACAAACGGTTAAAAAGGACATTCTGAAATGGTTTTTTTTTGGGCTATCAAATATTTAGTTTGACACTCAAACCGCACACTATTCGTGTCAATTTGTTTGGTTCTATCTCCATGAGTATTTTTTTGTGGTGCATCAAAAGCGTGTTTTAACTTACTTAGGTAAGACAGGTTTAGTGGAGAGATGAGGCCAAACAGCATCACACATCTATGTGCAAGAGATGGCAACTGACTCATCTATCATTGCATAGCATCATTGTATGTGTCAAATGTTGCCCAGTTGGCATCCATTGCAGCCTGGTCATCCTGGAAGGGGGATTCCCCCATCTGTGGTCCCTTCTCAAGGTTTCTCACTTTTCCCCTAATGAGGTTTTGTGAGTTTTTCCTTGCCCTCCTGGGGGTTAAGATCGGGGATGTCGATTGTGGCTATGTAAAGCCCTTTGAGACTGTCTGTGATTAAGGGCTATACAAATAAAATTGACTTGACTTGACTTGACAAAGAACCTTCACACCTACAATAACTGCCCCGATGTAATGTGGTGGCTGAAGATCCTCTTCCTCCCGGACAACAAACACCACCATGGTGCACTTGGCAGGCTCTTGATCCAATTCATCCTACAGACCACCATGATAAAAGACAAATTCATTAGAGTTATTTAGATGAAATTTTTTTCCACCATGAAAAAAAAACAAACAACATATATATGTGTGTGTGTGTGTGTGTGTGTGTGTGTGTGTTTATATATATATATATATATTTTTTTTTTTTTTTTTTTTGGAAGCATCTTTCAGGACACTCAAGGCCGCTGTACAGAGTAAAATACGAAAGTAAAAACACAAATACGGGTAGAAACACCAACACGTAAATCAAGCAGGATAAAATACAATAAAGTGGATGAGGGACATATCTGGAATTGGAGAGAGTAATTAAGGCGGAACAGATTGGTTTTGAGTTTAGTTTTAAACACAGGGAGGGTGGTGCAATTACAGAGGTCAGGTGGAGAGAGTTCCAGAGCTGGAGAACCGAATCGCTGAAGGCTCTGTCCCCCATGGTGGCAGGCAAGGGGTGGAGTGAGGAGGATGAAGACCGGAGAGCGCGGGATGGAGTGGGAATATGGATGATGTCTGAAAGGTAGGGAGGGGCGAGGTTGTGAAGAGATTTGAAAGTCATGTGTCATGTCATTATCCACACCGCTTATCCGGTACAGGGTCACGGGAGGGTGCTGGAGCCTATCCCAGCTGACTACGGGCGAAAGGCGCACTACACCCTGAACTGGTCGCCAGCCATAGATTTGAAAATATATAGAAGAATTTTGAAAATGATTTGTTGATTGACTGGAAGCCAGTGGATCTGCTGAAGGATGGGGGGTTGATGTGATAGGTGGAAGGTGATTGGAATCCATTGCACATCCTTGAGGCACCCTAAAGCTCCCGTATGTCTGTCACTGAGTCTTGAATTTTTACTTAGTAAACTGAATTTGAGCATATGCAGTATTGAATTTTTGGTGAGGAGACCTTTTTTTTGAGGAATTAAAAACGCATTTTAAAGTCCTACATTCAAGTTTATTGGGATATAGTTCTTAACAAAAACATTATGATCGAAAAATTCAGAATCAAATTAAAAATATACAATTTATGTAATTCGAATTCAGTTTTTCAATTCAATAATTCAGTGTTCAATTCAAAACATTCAGGTTTCAATTCAAATATCAAAGTTAAGATATTCACATTCAAATAACCAATATTCAGATTTAGTTTCAAGTGGGACAAATATCAGACCATAGTCCAGCAATTAATCCAAACTCTGTGTCAAATTAAGTGATGATTGTACTGCCTTTATTATTTTAGAGGAGGAGTAATACCTGCTGCTGTATCTTCTAGTGCTGGACGATTAATCAAAATTTAAATCGGGATTTAGATTTCTTAATTTTGAAAATGTTCTAATTGAGGGAAAAATGTTTCAGATTAAGAAAGAGTTCAAACAAATTACATATGTTCAATTTGAGAGAACCTGGCTAACCAAGATGGAACTTTACACCCTGGAATTGAAGGAGATACTTGGAAAAAAAGGCCGAGTTACTGGCACTGAAATAAGACCTATGCTCAGTTCACTCAGTCATGTAAGAGGGTTGTGTTTTATTACTGCAAATATAATTTGCATCAAACTATTTTGGATAAGTCCATCATAAGCATTAACAGAATAAAACAATAAAAGATCTGTTAGAGCTTATGGATATCTTGCTATTTTTTTTATTTAAAGTTGAGATGCACTTTTTGGGATGTAAGCAATGCATATGTGAGCTTTTATTTATTTAAGACACTTAATCATCTTGTGTCTTTTTAAATAGCAAAACGTTGAAGCTGGAAGGGAGGGCATAATCCATTCCTTGATGAAATTCCTCGGACAGTCTGCAGAGGAACTCATCACGGACTACCAGGTAAATTACAACAGTATTACGTTTTTAAAGCTGCAATTAACTCATAGACTGTGCAGCAAACATTTTTATTTGTCACAATATTCAAATAAATTAATTGCTGCCAGTATGTGACCTGCTCTGGCTAAAGGGTTGGCATTTGGCAAAGGTTACTTTCGGGTAATTGACAAAATAAATCAGAAGGTCCAAAGTTTCGATTTTGAGATTTCGACAAAAATCCTATCCTTGAGGTTGAGGTTTCTATTTTAATTTCCGTTTTCATTGCCCTTTTTATTTATTTTTTGATTCTCATATATGCTGTTATAAACATGTAATGCAGATTGCAAATACTGTCACATATCACTGGTGTCCGGCTGAAACATGTTGTCATAATTTGAGTAATTTCATGTTTTTCTAGATCTAATCTATTGGTCAATCCACACGAGTGGGTGTTACTTGTAAATATTACTGACCAATCTCAAATGTTGAAAATGGTTTGCTCTCTTTGGATGATGCAGTGTTAATGATTGCAAAAACGTGCCATTGGAAGTCTCCTGCAAGGTGAAGATTCTGGAGCTTCTTGGATACTGCCTGAAGACAGCGATATTCAGAACTATAAAAAGCAAACACAAATTTGGGACATTATGCACCTAACCATGGATGTATATGCTCTTTCAGGAAGTCAGCAGAGAACAAGCAAAAGAGGACCAGGCCAAGCAAGTACTGAAGGTCTATGTCAGGGGTGTCAAACTCATTTTTATGGACGGGCCACATCGTAGTTGTGGTTTCCCTCAGAGGGACTGTGAACCCATATAAATTGATTGGAAAGCCAGTTTTGAAATCAGAAGCTAGTAAGTAATTGTTCAACAATTTTTCAATTTATTTTAAAAGGGGAGGATTGGTAACAAATAATTGGCAATATCTCATATCTCAGTGTTGTTGTGAAGAAAATATGCTAGAAACAGGAAGTTGATGCAGATGATTTGCCCTTTGCGGGCAACATAAAATTAGGTTGTGGGCCAGATCTGGCCCCGGGCCTTGAGTTTGACACACGTACTCTATGTCTTCCAAGCAAGTGAGGGACAAGAAGACACATCCCATGCCTCTGTTTCCATTGTTGCTTAAGAAAATGAGGTTGTGGAAATGTTGCCAGTCTCCTGCTCATGGGAATTAACTATGCGCTGAACTTACTAAATTTGCAGTACCCGTTTGAGGTGCATCAGAAGCTCTTTCTTGAGATAGATGGCCTGAAACTTGCACTCGGAGTCCATTCCCTGACTCTCCATTGAATGTTAGGCAAGCCCCCTCTCTGTCCACTTTTAAAACGTTTTGAAGACACATTTTTATTCTTTAGCTTTCGACTCAACATGTGACTGTCGTTGTTCTTCTTGTATCTACTGTACGTGTTTTAATTTGTGTTCTAATTTCCTGCTAATTTATACAACACCGTATGAAAAACACTTTGTTACAGCTCCAACTATTATAATTGCAAGTTATTTGTACATGGGTATTTCTTGTTTCGTGGACTAATACTGTGCGCAAATGCAAATGCTCGGCCTTTTATCACAAAAAATGTCCGAAGGGCAAGATCTTAATTCCTCCTCTAATATAAAACCTTCCCGAAGAACAAATCGTATAATTCTAACTTGCTAGATTTAGTCCAATGCACGATACATTTAGGCTAACTCGACGTCGCTCCAGTCAGTAAAGCACGCTTTATAGTTCACCAAAATGCATACCGTGAAATTCTTACCTTGTTTATGCGACGAGGATATTATCCCGTAAGGAGTTACACTGACGCTGTACTGCTTCTTTTTGTATTTCTCTGTTCAGGTCGTCCCTCCCGCATTTCGCCCAAAGTCAGACGGGATAGGCGGCAGCACCTCCCCGCAAGCCAGTACAAGATAGGCGGTGTGGAAGATAAAGATAACACGTCCCTCCGTTTGGATCGGGTATTGTGTTTTCTTTAGAGCTTTTGGTTCGTGTGCACTGTGCAACACAGTCTGAGCGCAAATACAAATGCTCGGCCTTTTATAAATAAAAAAAAAATCCGAAGAACAAGACCATCCTCGTCTAATATAAAACCTTCCCGATGAACGAACCTTATAAAACTTGCCCTCCGTCACAGCAAAACAATTTCTGCAACAATTTCATAATCCATTTGTAAAAAGACAACGGTAAGATTTCGTCCAGTGTACGATCAGTTTAAGCAAACTGGGTTTAGCTAGTCAGTAAAACACTCTTTATAGTGTAGCAACGTTAGTAACGCTAAATTCTTACCTAGTTTATGAGACGAGTGCTGTACTTGACTATTTTTTGTAATTTATTATTATTATTTTTTTTTTAATGCTTTATAGAGCAAATTGCACCTATGACAGTTGTTATTACCACAGAAGCCATCTCAAATGGTTGCAAACTCTGAGGGTGACTTTGAACCGGAAGTCCCGCCTCAATCGTCATCTGATTGACAGCGGAATCCTGGAGCCAGAGAAGAGAAAAGAATCAGACACGAAGTTGAAGAAGCGAAAAAAAATAAACATCGAATCTCCAAGTTCTCGCAACGAGGGTGACTGTTGGGGTCTGGAGAAGTGACCGGGAGATGGAGAGCCCCGTATTTTGGTCTTGGTAAGAGGGTAACTCACTTGATGTTGACGAGGGAACCTATGCCGCTATGCTATATACCGACGTGAGAAAACTACGGCCCGGGGGCCACATGCGGCCCGTTAAACGTTTTAATCCGGCCCGCCGAATTTGAAAAAAAAAAAAAAAAACCTTGTTAATGTTTTATTTTCAAAATAGTGTGGTTTTTCAAAGACAAGCTTTTGTTCACTTTCATTTAAAATTAAATGTATTTTTTTTCTCAGATGAGATGAGGTTACCAAAACACTCCATCCATCTGCTCCTGGTCCAGCCCCTCTGTCAAATTTTAGAACCCATTGTGGCCCGCCAATAAAAAAGTTTTCCCACCCCTGCTATATACTATAAGCTATGTTAATGTCGTCAGGCCATTATAGAGTATTTCTTCTGACATTTTGAAGGAGAAATAATACTCAACGTTTTATTTTTTTATGATGTTTGAGGCATTCTGACTGAAATACAGTTCAATTGAGGTTACCAGTAGTCATTTCCATTACCTGTCAATGTAAATTAGAATGTAACTTACTACAGTGAACCCTCGGTTATCGCGGTTAATGGGGACCGAGACCACCCGCGAAAACTGAAAATCCGCGAAGTAGCGGCGCACCTTCAAAAATGCTTAAAAAAAAAAAAGTGCGAAGTAGCGGCGCACCTTCAAAAATGCTTTTAAAAAAAAGTGCGAAGTAGCGGCGCACCTTCAAAAATGCTTAAAAAAATAAATAAATAAAATAATAATATATATATATATATATATATATATATACGGGTAGAGAGAGAGAGGGTGAAATTCATGTTATAACAAAAAAAAAAAATTATTAAAACATTTTTTTATTCCCCAGCCATTATTTTTGTATTTATTCAATTACTTCTTTTTGTATTTATTTAATTACTTCGACTTTTACCTGCTGGTACGCCGTCCGGTGTGCCCTGGCATTCTTCATTTATTTATTCATTTATTCATTCATAACTGACAGCCTCGCGCTCCGCTCATGCCCGGGCGGAAGGTGTTCCTCTTCGGCTTAACAACCACGCACGCCGGCCGGTCTCCTCCGGAGCTCTCGCACGGTCCCGAACGGAGCGAAATGTCGCCCCGCTAGTGCCCGGGCGGAAGTTGTTCCTCTTCGGCTTAACTGCCACGCACGCTGGCCGGAGCTCTGGTACGGTCCGAACCGCGCGAAACGTCGCCCCAAATCGTGCCCGGGGGAACGTGCTCTTCTTTGTCCACTCTCCTCTTCGCCCACGTTCTTCTTCGGCGGACGCCGGCCGTCTAACCACTCCAGCGCCCCGTCGTGCCGCTCGGCGAAACTACAATGCCCCCGAATATTTTTTAGACCCGCGAAGCACTGAACCCGCGAAAGGTGAACCGCGAAGTAGCGAGGGTTCACTGTATTGCAACCAGATACCTATAAAATGTCATTTCATTTGCACTGTTTTGATCGCCACTGTTTTGCTCATTGAACAACAAATGAAAAGATGAATCATACACAGTGTTTGTAAAGATAATTGTCAATGTTTTATTAAATGAAATTCCAATGTAAAATTGTGTAATATTGTGTTATATAATGGGTCTACAACATACATTTCTCACAGACAAGTAGAGCTTTTTCTCATGAAATGTGTTGAAAAAAAACTAACATTTGAACATTGTTTTGCGTTACAACATCCGTGTTTACTGGTCATAAATTATTAACTTAAGTTTAATATACACTACACGAGCTGGGTAGCCACCACGCCTCAACCACCATAACAAGTTCGCTAACCCTTTAAGTCGAACGAGGTAGCTAACATATCGGGTTCAATTTGTACCAAAAATATGCTGTTGTGCCTTGTGTCTCTGTATATGTCGTCATGACGTGTCATTTGACAAAGCCTTGTGTCGATGTTAGTTGTCGATGTAACAGTCTATGTTAGATGTCAATGTATGTCTATGTTAGATCTCAATGTGTCGATGTTAGATGTCAATCTATGTGTTTATGTTAGATGTCTATGTAAATGTTTGTTAGATGTCGATGTGTGTAAGATGTCTATGTAGAGGTTGGTTAGATGTCGATGTCTATGTAAATGTTTATGATGGATGTCGATGTGTCTGTTAGATGTCCGTGTTTGTTAGATGTGATTGTAATGGTTTATGTTATAGACGTCAATGTAAGTGTCAATGTTAGATGCCCATGCATGTTTGTTAGATGTCGATATATGTGTCATTGTTACATTTCAACGTAAATGTTGTTCGTGCAAGTTTCCAGTCCTCCAGCCACGTGACATCATGCGCGTCAAAGTGATAACTCGTACATTTCACGGAGGGAAAAAAAACAGACACCATTGGTAGTTTTGACCGGGAAAAAAAAAAATCATTTATTTTTTTCGAACACCTCATGTCTCTTTCAGCGTAAGAATAAACATGACACGACCAAAATAAAATATACCAACACAGGCAAATATTTAAGGAGCACTCAAGAGATACACTTCAGCTCATTTAATCCCACCTATTTTTACTAACGCAAACCCTTCAATTCTAGCGCCCACAGAATAGTGTGCTATAATGCTATAAAAATATGGAGCCTTTACCTGACAGCGTTTGAATATAACTGAATTCCCATTGCTCACGAAAAACTGAGAAACTAAGAACAAACATTTCAAGCACAAGCTTGACTTGACTTCAACAGTTCTATTTTTTCTTTTGTGACAGCTCAGACATCAAAATAATGCTTTCCTTCTATAAAATAAAAACAGCATGACAAAAGGTGCTGAAATAAACTATATACGGAAGTGCGTGAGTGACAGTGTGTGCATGTGTTTTTGCAACGCATGTGTACACCCCGCCATACAAATTACACAATTCGTTGGGTATGTGGTATACACTTAAAAACAATTGCCTTGGAGCAAGTGAACACAACACGTCTCACACTGTATACATGCTGTAGAAGGGCTGGGCGATATGACCTCAAATCAATATCGCGAGAAATCGAGCAATTTTACCTCGATAACGATAAATGCACAATAAATTCCCACGTGGACTAAAATCAAAATAAATGCAGGAATTGCATATTGACTGTTTTTTTTATTGACCAACTGGTACACTTTACTTTCAATGAAAAATAAAAGTACAAAAATCATTTGTATGAACATTCCAAATAGCTTGCAGGGTTCGCGGTTAACTTTAAAAACTGCTTGCCCATAGGGCAAGTGCCACTAAAATTTGCCTTGCCCGAGTGGCCAAATTACTTGCCCGACTTGGGCAAGTGACAATTTTTTTTCTCTAAGAATAAAATGTTTATGGTTGTAAAATGTGCGCCACAAATGTAAATAAACATATAATCTGATAAGCATAAATTAATCTTGTTTTCATCATCAACCATGAAACCCTACTCACAAGAGCAAATGTATCATCCTGTGCAGTTATTGAAAATGTTAATTGTAGTTTTAATAATTAACAAATCTGCATGTTAAATTGGGAAAATGATATTACAGCAATCCAGATGATCAATTTTAAGTCCAGGAGAGCGTATTAATTGAGGAATCACATGAGTAAATTATGAGTGTGGCAAATTTGTGTATTCCTTTAAGACCAGTGCCTGTGGTGCTGCCTCCATAAGTTTCATAGCATAAACAGAACACAGTCACTGACACTATGTCAGGTCACATCATGGAGCTAATGAATTAACAGCCAATAATCAAATATTACTCCCTTCCTTACTCACAACTGAATTGTCTACTTAAAAATATTCGAGCTATTTTAGTCATGTCAGAGGAATCCGAAATGTTCGGATTTGAACGAACTCGTCGCCACTCGTAAACATGCGCAGAAGGTAAGAAAACTTCCGGCTGTCAATTTTCGGCCAAAATATCGTAGGTTTTTGTTGTGTTTTTCAAACTTCAAATGAGGATGCTACGACAGCGAGTTCCAATACTGCGGGATTTATTGACGTCCACTTTAACTCGACATTCACTGAACTAACTGATCCCCGTAGCGCCCGCCCATTACCCCCGATAAGGCCAATGGACCATACCAAAACATAAGGGGTTGTCTGGGTTAAACCATCACCATACAGTGCACACAAACAGATCACACCACCGTTTTCGTCAAAATTAAAGATATTTGGCTGCTTTAAAAAATGCTTGCCCGGTTGGGCAAGTTGCCCATAATTTTACCTTGCCCGTGGCCAAATTTCACTTGCCCCGGGCAATCGGGAAGCGGTTAACCGCGAACCCTGAGCTTGCTTTGCATGACTTGAACAATGTCACAAAGAAAAAGGGTACCTCTTGCGAAATCTTTTTCTGCAAATAGATTGCGCCAAGATGCTCTCGTGATGTAAATAATGGCAAATAAAAAAACGCGAAATAAAATGAAAGAAAATGTCAATGCAAGCCAAATAAACAAGTGGGTATTATCGGGGAAAATGTGCCGTCTCGAGTACTCTGCTGCGCAGTCGCCACTTGTCATCTATGTAATGCACAGTTAGGCTCAATCAGGGATCCATGTTGCGACCCGACCACAAGTCGGATGTAGATGCAAAATGCTTGACATGTCTAAGCTCCCGGCCCGATGTAGTCCATATCGGGAAATACGGCTTTCATGAAGCGTTTAAATCCTGTGCGCGCCACGTAACTAGAGGAGCTTTATCTTTAGCTATGTGCTAAGCTATCGCGTCCACCTCTGAGACGTTCTCTCGTATGGTGTCGCCTCCGTTCATGGGCTGTTGTCACTTGTCGAACCTTGCTTCTCACTTTGAACTTTCAGCACAGCATGGTTGTGTTGTGGGTGGTGAGAAAGCTTCTGGATTTGAATCGCCAGCAACGAGAGCGACAGACGGGTGGAGTCACATGACTAGAGGCGCTGTAGCGGTCTTAAAGGGGCATGAACATTGCCGCAGACAAAAGGCTTTTCTTTTTTTATTCATCGAATTTACCGACATGGGCAAAATGATTTCGGTCATTGTAATAAATTTCGGTAACGGTAAATTTTCGGTTTATCGCCCAGCCCTATGCTGTAGCATGGCTTTTTTTGCCGTGGGTGTCAAATATTTTACTTTGTTTTCAGAGTGCTTACAGACCTCTTGGTTTTGCCTCAAAATAATTGTCTGCAAAGCAGTCTGTGCCATCCGCATCATTGATGTGCAGGAGTAGCTTGTTGGTAATAAATAGCTGCAAGAAGTCCGCTGTTTGCCGCAGCATCCAGTGGTCCAGCGCTCGCAGTGAAAGTCTTGTCTGGCAGCCCGAACCATCCCCAAACATTTCGAGATGCACGTCCACTAAATTCCAGAAATATAAACATGGACAAACTTGACATTCTTCCAGATTCTGTCTCTTTGCATTGTTTTGAAGTTACTCCTGCAACTTTTCCACTTCTTCGATCCTCCCCATTGTCTGAAAAAGAAGTGTATATTTTGATTTGAAATAATGACCTCAACATACCAATACATTTGTTTATCATCTGAACTGGATTATTTTGAAACAACATTTGGGTTGGACATCTGGGATTTGTTGTTGTGTATATTCAGAGTAATCCTTTTCTTGTATATAGCTAAAGCAATAGTCGCTGGCCTTGAAAATGGGTACAAGACTTGACCAAATTAAGATGCCATAAGGTCTAATTTGCCCCTTCTCTACCACAACTGATTTAGAGGCCATTAGTAACAGATTTGAGAAGACCACTTTTAAAGATATGAAGCCAGAGCTCGGCACCGGACCCATTTTAATTATTTATTATAATTTTAATGTATTATTGAGCAAATGACACAATATGTCAGTAGTGATTACCACAGAAGTCATGTCAAAATAGTGCAAATTCTGAGGTCGACTTCAAATCAGACAGGCGGAGACGAGCGCCAGAGAAGAGATGAGAATCAGAAGAGATGTTGAAGAAGCTAATAACAAAAAAAACAAAAAAACACATCAAATCTCCATGTAGTAGCAACGGGGATGGCTCATGGGGTCAGGAGAAGTGAGCGGGAGATGGGGAGTATGAGGTGCCGTTGGGGACAAAAGTCAGGAATCGCTTCACACTTCTGAAATGCACTCTTACACACCAGTGAAATTGTTGTTGCTCATGCATACTTATGAAACGCTATCATACATACGAGTGAAACGCTCTCATACACACTAGTGAAATAGTTGTTGCTCATACACTCGTCAAATGCGCTCATACACATAGGTGAAACATTCTCATACACACCAGTGAAAGGCGCTCAGGCACAATTGTGAAATTATTGTTATTCATAAATACAACTGAAACATGCTCATGCCCATACACGAGTGAAATGCTTTCATACAAACACCCACACTGTTGAAAATGCTGTCATGAACACAAGATCGCTTACAAATACTAAAATGTAAAAATTAATCATTTATTTAGCAGGGATGCATGGTGGGCGACTTGTTAGCACGATGGTCTCACAATGCAGAGGTCGCGGGATTGATTCCGGCTTTCCTGTTTGGAGTTTGCATGTTTCCCACACGCCTGCGTGGGTTCTCCGGTTTCCTCCCACATTCCAAACACATGCATGGCAGGTTGTTTGGACACCCTAAATTGGTGTGAGTGTGAGCGCGGATGGTTGTTTGTCTTTGTGTGACCTGCGATTGGCTGGCAACCAGTTTAGGGTGTACCCCACCTACTGCCCCAAGATAGCTGGGATAGGCTCCAGCACCCCCTGCAACCCTTGTGAGGAGAAGCCGTACAGATAATGGATGGTGGGATGGCATTCATAATGGACGGCCGCCACGGTGGGCGACTTGTGAGCACGATGGTCTCACAATGCAGAGGTTGTGGGATCGATTCCGGCTCCGGCCTTCCTGTGTAGAGTTTGCATGTTCTCCCAAGCCTGCGTAGTTTTCTCTGAGTTCGCCAGTTTCCTCGCACATTGCAAAAACATGCATCCATTTACTCTGATGCCAATGTTTTCTGTACCTTATGGCAGATTTTTCTCTTTGCCGAAGACTATTAGCACTTGTAGAGCGAGGACCTGTGCCACAGTCGTCAACTGCACCCTAAAATCAGATCATTTTGTATTTTAGACATTACACACTACACAGTTAAAGATGGTCCAAAAAAGAAAAATGGATTAATGTATTTCAACTTACATAATACTCTTTAAAGAGCTGACCAGCTCATTCCCAGAGGTACGTATTGGGGCGTATTGGTCGTCTTTACAGAAGACTCCAGGAGGTAACTCAGGTTTGACCTTCAGCCACAACAGAGTGTTGGGTGTGAGTGCTTCCAAGTCGTTGAGGTCGGAAGATGTCCTTGTGATAGGCCTGCTGTTTATAACTGCTTCAGCCTCACCAAGCAAGGTATATTGACTTTCTTCACCCGAAATTTGTTCTTTTACAGTGACATTCAGGATTTTTCTCACAGACCAAATAAGTCGCTCACAGCTTCCTCCGTGGTGGGAACCTGCTGGGGGATTGCTATGCCACTGAATACCTTTTTGCAGCAAGTGTTTCTCGATTTACTTAGTGTTCCATTCTTTGATTGATTTCTTCATTTCACTGTCAGCTGATCTTAAGTTGGTTCCGTTATCAGAATACATCTCTCTCACTTGTCCTCTTCTGACAAGAAATCTTCGGATTGCGTTGAGACAAGCATCTGTGTCACGTGAAGATGCAATTTCCAGATGTACGGCTCGTACAGCGAAACATGTAAAAATCACGCCGTATCTCTTTACTTGTCCTCTAACCCTACTTACTTAGAATGGACCAAAATAATCAACGCCAATTCTCTTGAAAGGCGGATCGTCAGGTAGCACTCTTCTGATGACTCTAGCAGCTCGAGGTATCCAAAACTGTTGATGCAGATTAGCCATCATGTGGTTCCTTCCAGCGTGAGCTGTAATCTCATGAATGTATCTCAGGACTAGCTTTGTGTTATGTGAATCCTTGGCAAGATGGCTTGCTGTTTTGCTGTTTCAGGCATAGCTGCGTGGCTCAACTGTCCACCAACCCTCATGACACCATCTTGAAGTACTATATTGAACTTGTAAAGTGGGCTACTTTTCTTCACCCTTTTTTGTTTTTCAAATATGGCTAAATCTTTTTTGAAACTTCGCCTTTGACAGTATTTCACAAGTTCTCTTTCTGCTTTATCCAAGTCGTCGCAGGTCAAATACTTTCCTTTGACAGTTCTCTTGAATAAATTCTTCTTGCCTTCTTCACCTAATGTGATTAACTCCTTTCTATTTTCCTTTACTCTGTCAGTAAGTCTTTCAGCTTTAGAAACCAGGCTACGGCCTGCTTCAATGCTGTCCAAGACGAATAATGGTTCATCCACTGGCCCAGAGAATCTTTGGGCTTCAGTGACTGAATTACATGCACTTGAGTCACTCATTTGACCTCCAGGTCATTAATTGGTAATTTGAAGTGGTTTTTGTGTTTAACTAAATTCCTGGACACTGCCTGATTTTTTTCAGAGCTGTACAACCACTAGAAAGGGTGGTTCCCACAATGTGAGTTTTGCTCAGGTGGCCCAACAATGTCAAAAAAAACAAGTAGGGGTGTGTGTGTGTGTTTGTATAAGCTACATGTTGGGGACCAACATCGGACAGCACACCCACTGTAGGGGACCAAAATTTTTGTGGGGACCAAAAATCTGGGCCCCACAAAAAAGAGCATTGAATTCAGTGATAAGAAGCTCAGGGGGAGGTCCTGTCAAAGTTTCAGGGCTTCCCAGGAAGGTCACAAAAACAAGACGAGTGTGCTAGAAATGTGTGTGCGGAAAAATTACTCAGGATCGCTGTCTAGTGGTCGGTCCCGGTACTGCACTTACGCACACTTCACACACTCGGCTGGTCTGCGCATGTGCAGGACAGTCTGCTTTTTGTCAGGCAGCCACCCTCCCCTCCCCCACAGCCCAACCCGAAAAATTGAGATGTTAGTTAAGTATTTATTCCTATTATTGAGTGAGATTACATATTTTTACTTGGCAGCTGGCACAACAGCTAAGCTTGGAGCACAGTTATTGCAAAATAAAATAAATAAACAGTAACAACAATAACGATTGTTAATATTGTTATACTTTATAGCGTAACCTATTTATACAAATTTTCTGTATGCAATTTCAAGTGCAACTAATATAGTTGTGCATATAGATAGCCACCAAACTCCATACATTAGATAAAAATAAGAGCCACGATGTTAACCAATTAACAGTTCAAGAAAAAAGCAGACATCCAAGAACTTGCTTTGTTACTTTTGCGTGGCCAGAACTACAAACCCCAAAGCAGAGCAAACCCAAAACATCAGAGAAAGTACAATACTTTTGTCAAGGAGTGGTGCTGCTGCTTTGCGATCGCTGCCACCATAGTGAACGCACTCCCACATTCGTGCACACGCACACATGCCACACACCTGTTTTCCACGTCCTGTCAGTCCACTCCGTCGGTCCGCATTTATTTCGTTGGTCAGCCATCACGGTTGGGTGCGCACTAGATCGCTGTTAAACCATCTTCTACGCCACAGTCCTCGTGTTCAACAAACATTTCTCCCGAATTCGCCTACCATGCACAACTCTCCACTTTCAAACCGAGCGCCGCTGTTACTTCCGGGTTTTTAGCGCCAAGCACTTGACGCTAGCGTGTGACGTCATGGCGAAATACTAGGTTTTAAAATAAAAATTTTCTTTTTTTTGTACAGTCTAAGTGCATGGGGTTATGATAGATCGAATGAGTATACCTTTATGTACTCACTAACATTTATGTTGATCATAAAATGTTGTTTTGATGAAGAAAACTGTTATTTTTTAGAATCAATTGGCTTAGGGCACTTGGGCAAACTACGGCCCGGGGGCCACTTGTGGCCCGTTAAACGTTTCAATCCAGCCCCCCAAACTTGAAAAAAATTAAATGAATAAGCCTTGTTAATGGTTTATTTTCTAAATACTGTGGTTTTTCAAAGACATATATATTGTTGGAATGCTTTTGTTCACTTTCGTTTAAAATTAAATGTATTTTAGGACTCATTGTGCCCCCCCCCCTCCCAATCAAAAAGTTTGCCCATCCCTGGCATAGTGGATGGGCCGAGGAGTTTAAAAGGCACACATCATGCATTTTTCAGTCAGTTTTAGCCAGGGCTTGGTATGGGGAAGACCAGCTGGTTTACATGTAATCATTAAATTTTCCCAAGTTTTATTTAAGTTAATTGGACAAAACAAAAAAACGCAATATTCTTCTGCCAGAGAGTATGTAATATTCTTCTGCCATTTTATTGTAGAGGGCCATTTTGAGCCCCTAACAATATTATTCAACCAAGAGATCATGAGTCGTCGCCCACTTACTTTCTGAAGTCAGCTGGGATGTCACGGCTGTGACCCTCGTGAGGATAAAGTGGTTCAGATGGAAAAGTAGGACTAAGGGCTTTTTCTCAGGTTTCCATGCGCAAATCCATGTATATTAGGTTAATTGGAGACTCTAAATTCTCTACTCATCAAATGACATTCGTGACCCTGATGGATAGATAAAATAGATTATTAATCTGCCATGGGAAGTCCAAGGTGTCTGGTAGAAAGAAATGCATTCATACACTCATTACACAGTCAACCAAGCAAAGACACAAAGCCTAGGGCAGGGGCGGGCAAACTTTTTGATTGGAGGACCACAATGGGTTCTAAAATATGACAGAGGGGCCGGACCAGGAGCAGATGGATGGAGTGTTTTGGAAACCTCACCTCATCTGAGAAAAAAAATACATTTAATTTTATATGAAAGTGAATAAAAGCATTCCAACAATAATATTTGTCTTTGAAAACCACAGTGTTTAGAAAATAAAACATTAACAAGGTTTATTCATTAAATTTTTTTCAAGTTCGGCGGCCCGGATTAAAACTTTTAACGGGCCGCATGTGGCCCCCGGGCCGTAGTTTGCCCTCGCCTGGCCTAGGGCATAAACACATACATGTAATATCCAATCCGCTTATTCTCACAAGGATAGCGTGCTGGAGCCTACCCAGCTGTCAACGGGCAGTAGGCGGGGCACACCCTGAAGTGGTTGCCAGCCAATCGCAGGGCACGCAAAGACGAACAACCATCTGCGCTCAAACTCACTCACAAATGCAACCTCCACACAGGAAAGCTGGGTCCCGGGATCGAACCCTGCACCTTGGGACTGCGAGCCGGATGTCCTAACCAGTCTTAACTCATTAAATACCAGCCATTTTCACTGGAGCAACCCACTCAATCCCAGAGTTTTCCTGGGTTTTGACTAATATTGCAAGGCCCACAGAATATTGTATTCTAATGCTATATAGACATGGAGCACACCCGAAGAAAGATGAGACTCTCTTCTTTCAACAGAAAAAAAATGTTTGTTCCTATCTTTTTCCATTCTTGAACAATCGGCATTTGAAAATAGCTACATTTCATGAAAACTCCAATCCCTGGGGAAAAAACTGAGAAAATGAGCTTTTTGTAAACTGATGCATTTTGACCATAATTTGAACTTTGACACTATTATTTATGGCTTTTATGACACCTCTAACATCTAAATAATGCATGCCTTCTATAAAATAAAAAAAAGCACAAAAAATATGTTTTTGATAAAATAAATTTATTTGCACATAACACTAAACGACTGAACTGTTGAACTATGTACAAAAATGAAATACATCAGTGTCATACATACTTTTTTTTTGTGTGATATAAAATAAAACAGTTGCCTTGATGCAAGGGCACACAACATAGTTCACACCACATTCTTGTTTCACTCCGTTTGCCTTTGCGCAAACAGACCCGACACTTTCGTTGTGGTCTGGCTTTGCTGGTCTGTGGAAAATAGGCGAGCTTGTGTTTGTCCACTGGGGTTTGTGTGAAAATAATTGTCTGGGAAGTGATTGCTGGCATCCGCGATGTGCTGCAGAAGCTCATCCGTGAGAAACAGCTGCAGGAAATCAGCTGGCTCCTCAGACTCCAAATGGGCAGCGGCATTCAGTGGTCCAGGGGTTGCTGTAAAGTCGATTTTCCTCGGTTGCCATCCAGTGTGACGCCATCCGGAACCACTGCTTCCTGATGCACAACCTGTAAATTACAGAAATATAAACAATTGGAAATATATATTTATTGCTGCATTTTATTGCTGGCGTGTGAAGTTTCATATTATAATTTACCTTTCTTTACACCAACAAGACGAGGAGGAACTTTCTTGCCGCGGGATGCACAATCTGTGAATTTTAGAAAGTATGCATGATTACCACACCATTCAGTATTGTTGTTTCCTCGTCGGGGAGGAGATACGCTCGCGTCTAACTGCACATTTATGCGACATTTTCTGCCCGCAAGATGCATGATATGTACAATAAAAGCACGAGGGGTAAAACCACATGTTCAATGGTAACTTGCGAGCGCTTACCTCCTCGTTCGGGGGGATCTGGTGAGGACTCTCAGCTGCTTTGGCTATTGTCCGAAGGCAGGCGATGCAGGCCGCAAGGCACGCGCACCCTCTTTAGACGCCTGTTTGTTGAGACGACGACGAAGCGTCATCCTCTCAACCAAAGCGTCTCCATCGCCTTGATGCTTTTAGGAAGCTTTTTTTTTTTACAAAAAAGCATTCCTCGATCGTCATTTGCTTGGAGGATTTCATTGCTAACGCTACTAATGCCAGGATGGCCGAGTGGTCTAAGGCGCCGCGTTCAGGACCCAGTCTCCCCAGGAGGCCTGGGTTCGAATCTCGAATTTTTCGGCTGCCAGGATGGCCGAGGGGTCTAAGGCGCCGCGTTCAGGACCCAGTCTCCCCAGGAGGCCTGGGTTCGAATCTCGAATTTCCCCATTGTGGGACTAATAAAGGCAATATTATTTATTTATTTAATGCGACTGCTGCTAGTGCTGCCGATGCTGCTGCTACCCACGCTGCTCTCCACACTTATAAGTCTACCCCAGGATCCCGCCCCCCATTTGTACCTCTGGCGCAGATTCAAGGCGGATCTTTTGCACCTCTGCCCCCTGCTGGGTGATTTTTACATGATTCACAATGCGGACAAGGCTGATTCTCAGTCAGAGGTTGCATCAGACCCTTATGTACACTATGACGTAAAAAAGACAGGAAACGAATATAAACATATAGATGTCTTCAGGTACCGACTCTTTATGTACATGTGAAGTTTTGGATTTTTAGCAGCATGTGCATGAGAGTTATTAAGCATTTTGTCCATTGCGGCGAAGGAAATCTTAAGTGAAAACTTTGAAGCCCCGCCCCCGTCATATAGTATTTCGGAAACAAAAGATTTTAGCCCCAGTGTTTGTCCCAGGTCTTAAGATGCTACAGACAGAATTTTAAGGCAATCAGATGAAGCCTTTAGGATCAGGGTGCAAAAGAATGACCCCTGTAAACATGCAAAAAAGGGAAAAAGTCGGACTTTCAAAAATTCATAACTCACTTCCTGTTCATATTAGACGTTAAAATATCAAATTTTTCGCCATGCCCGATGAGACTGCCAAGTTTGGTGAGTTTTTGTGCATGTTTCGGGGGTCAAAAATGCGATCGAACAATCGGAAAAATAATAATAATAATAATTTCAACAAAAACAATAGCGACTTCGCAGCGGTCGCTGCTCAGGCCCTAATAATAATAATAATAATAATAATAAAAGTAATAATATTTTCTACAAAAACATTAGGGACCTCGCAGCCGTCGCAGCTCGGGCCCTAATAACAATTTCTACAAAAACAATAGCGACTTCGCAGCGGTCGCTGCTCAGGCCCTAATAATAATAATAATAATAATAATAAAAGTAATAATAATTTCCACAAAAACAATGGGGACCTCGTAGCGGTTGCTGCTCGGGCCCTAATAATAATTTCTACATAAACAATAGGGACCTCGCCGCGGTCGCTGCTCGGGCCCCAATAATAATTTCTACACAAAGTCCATTGTGGTGACCCGCCCCTTTTAAGTAAATTCAAAATGGCCGACTTCCTGTAAAACCTAGCTCATTGCTCCAAGAGACTTTTTTGTAGGTCTTGGTCTTATACATACAGTGAACCCTCGCTACTTCGCGGTTCACCTTTCGCGGGTTCAGTGCTTCGCGGGTATAAAAAATATTCGGGGGCATTGTAGTTTCGCCGAGCGGCACGACGGGCGCTGGAGCGGTTAGACGGCCGGCGTGCGCCGAAGAAGAGCGTGGGCGAAGAGGAGAGTGGACGAAGAAGAGCACGTTCCCCCGGACACGATCGGTGGCGACGTTTCGCGCGGTTCGGACCGTACCAGGGCTCCGGCCGGCGTGCGTGGCAGTTAAGCCGTAGAGGAGCACCGTCCCCGGGCACGGGCGGTGCCAAGCGGCCCCTAAGTTTAACCGAATGGAAGCTCTGGAGGAGGAGGGCATGCTCGCGTCACAGTAAGCCGAAGAGGAGCACCTTCCCCGGGCACGGGCGGTTCCAAGCGGCCCCTAAGTTTAACCAAATGGAAGCTCCGGAGGAGGAGGGCATGCTCGCGTCACAGTAAGCCGAAGAGGAGCACCTTCGCCGGGCACGGGCGGTTCCAAGCGGCCCCTAAGTTTAACCGAATGGAAGCTCCGGAGGAGGCGGGCATGCTCGCGTCACAGTAAGCCGAAGAGGAGCACCTTCCCCGGGCACGGGCGGTGCCAAGCGGCCCCTAAGTTTAACCGAATGGAAGCTCCGGGGGAGGAGGGCGGGCGTGTGTCACAGTTAAGCCGAATTGGAACACCTCTTCCGCCCGGGCACGAACGGAGCGCGAAGCTGTCAGTTATGAATGAATAAATGAATAAATAAATAAATAAATAAAGAATGCCACCTTTCATTTCACAGGGAACACCGGACGGCGTACCAGCAGGTAAAAGTCGGAGTAATTAAATAAATACAAAAAGAATGGCTGGGGAATAAAAAAATAATACGTTTTAATAATAATTTGTTTTTTTTGTTATAACATGAATTTCACTCTCTCTCTCTCCCCGGATATATATATACATATATATATATATATATATATACATATATATATATATATATATATACATATATATATATATATATATATATATATACAGATATATATATATATATATATATATATATATATATATATATATATTTATTATATATATTGTATTTTCTTTTAAGCATTTTTGAAGGTGCGCCGCTACTTCGCGGATTTTCAGTTTCCGCGGGTGGTCTCGGTCCCCATTAACCGCAATAACCGAGGGTTCACTGTACTCCATAAAATTTACAAAAAGCGAGGTGAAACACTCAACCAGGGCTGCTTTTTTGAACATTTCTCGAGGGCCATGGCGAGCCATTTCAAAAAAGCTGCACAACTAACGTATAAAATATTGATAAATTTGCTCTGCCTGATGTGTGTGTCAAGTTTCACGAGTTGTCGTTTATATTTAGAACCTCATAATCAGCGTTGTTTTATTGCCAAAAAGTGCAATGCCACTCCCACAACTTTTCACGAAAAAGGATGAATTTCGTATTGTGACATCCTCATGGCCGAAACAGTCCTCCGAGCATATATGAGGGCGACCTTGTTGAGTTGCACGGAGAAAAACATCCAAGAAAATAACTTGTATTAGCTTTTACCAGTTGGTGGCGCTACTACTACGATGAAAAATAAGTTGGTAGATGTCTTCAGGGCTGAAGTATCCTCAAATGTGTACAACTTCGAGAAGATAGGATCATCTGAGTCATGTTGCCGGAGCTTTTGTTGCCACAGAGTACAATCTGACTTTTCAGCACCGTAATAGCCACGCCTTTTGCCAAAACGTCACAAAATTCGGCAGAGAGTAAGATCATTGTCTTGAGTCTTTTCTGACTAATTTTCAGTCGGATTCGTCAAAAGGGCACCGTGCAGTATGTGAAAATTAAAATAAAAACACATTTTTGATTCCACTTGGCGGCGCTGTGTGTATAACAAAATAATAACATTAAGATGTCTTCAGGTCGGGACGTTTTATTTACAGGTGAAGGTTTGGATTTTTAGGAGCATGTGCAGGGGAGTTATTAAGCATTCATTTATTTGTATTAGGTTCATTTTGTCTTCTTATTATTGATATTTGACTGATTCATTAAAAGCAGACAATTATGTTTTAGGTTAATTTTTTACCTGACATGTTTCGGCGAGTCTTTCGCCTTCTTCAGAGTGTCGCATGATGGTGTCTTGAGACCCGTCTTTATCAGCTGATGTTCCATGAGGGTGTGACTTACCTGTCAAAAAAATTAAAAATCAGAGCAGTAAAAGAACAAGCACAACATGAACATTACAAATCAGCAATCACTGACCACTGCAAAAGGGAAAACCACATCATGGACCGGGAGAAGGGCAGGGTCATCCGCACCGAAGAGAACAAACAACAGCGCTGGATCAGAGAGGCCATTGAGATCTGCAAGCGAGGCATAAAAACCATGAACAGAGACAAGGGAGCCTTCATCCTCTCTACCACCTGGAGCAGCATCTTGGCAGAGTGAACGGACAGCGGGGGGCGTGACTTGCCTTCATTCTTGTGACAGGTAAGTCACGCCCTCATGGAACATCAGCTGATAAAGACGGGTCACAAGACACCATCATGTGACACTCTGAAGAAGGCGAAAGACTTTCGTATTGTGACATCCTCAAGGCCTAAACACTCATCCGAGCAAATATAAGGTAGATTTTGTTAACCTGCCCGGAGAAAAACATAAACGAAAATAATTTGTATTTGTTTTAACCAGTTGGTGGCGCTACCACTGCGATCAAAAATAAGTTGGCAGCCGTCTTCAGGGCCTGAATATCCTCAAATGTGAAAAATTTCGAGAAGATGGATCATCTGAATCATTTTGCAGGAACTTTTGTTGCCACGGAGATTAATCAGACTCTGCGGCACCGTAATAGCCACGCCCTTCGAAGGAAAGTCACAAAAATAGGGATAGAGTAAGATCAATGTCTTGAGTCTTTTCTAGCCAATTTTCAATCGGATTCGTTAAAAGGGCACCGTGCAGTACGTCAAAATGTAAAAAATGATATTGATTGGCGCAAGGTGTATAACAGAATATAAACATATAGATGTCTTCAGGTACCGACTCTTTATGTACATGTGAAGTTTTGGATTTTAGCAGCATGTGCAGGAGAGTTATTAAGCATTTTGTCCATTGCGGCGAAGGAAATCTTAAGTGAAAACTTTGAAGCCCCGCCCCCGTCATATAGTATTTCGGAAACAAAAGATTTTAGCCCCAATTTTAGCCCCAGTGTTTGTCCCAGGTCTTAAGATGCTACAGACAGAATTTTTAGGCAATCAGATGAAGCCTTTAGGATCAGGGTGCAAAAGAATGACCCCTGTAAACATGCAAAAAAGGGCAAAAGTCGGACTTTCAAAAATTCATAACTCACTTCCTGTTCATATTAGACGTTTAAAATATCAAATTTCTCGCCATGCCCGATGAGACTGCCAAGTTTGGTGAGTTTTTGTGCATGTTTCGGGGGTCAAAAATGCAATCGAACAATCGGAAAAATAATAATAATAATAATTTCTACAAAAACAACAGGGACTTCGCAGCGGTCGCTGCTCAGGCCCTAATAATAATAATAATAATAATAATAAAAGTAATAATATTTTCTACAAAAACAATAGGGACCTCGCAGCCGTCGCAGCTCGGGCCCTAATAACAATTTCTAGAAAAACAATAGGGACCTCGCAGCGGTCACTGCTCGGGCCCTAATAATAATAATAATAATAATTTCCAAAAAAACAATGGGGACCTCGTAGCGGTCGCTGCTCGGGCCCTAATAATAATTTCTACAAAAACAATAGGGACCTCGCCGCGGTCGCTGCTCGGGCCCCAATTATAATTTCTACACAAAGTCCATTGTGGTGACCCGCCCCCTTTTAAGTAAATTCAAAATGGCCGACTTCCTGTAAAACCTAGCTCATTGCTCCAAGAGACTTTTTTGTAGGTCTTGGTCTTATACATACAGTGAACCCTCGCTACTTGGCGGTTCACCTTTCGCGGGTTCAGTGCTTCGCGGGTCTAAAAAATATTCGGGGGCATTGTAGTTTCGCCGAGCGGCACGACGGGGCGCTGGAGCGGTTAGACGGCCGGTGTGCGCCGAAGAAGAGCGTGGGCGAAGAGGAGAGTGGACGAAGAAGAGCACGTTCCCCCGGACACGATCGGTGGCGACGTTTCGCGCGGTTCGGACAGTACCAGAGCTCCGGCCGGCGTGCGTGGCAGTTAAGCCGTAGAGGAGAACCTTCCCCGGGCACGGGCGGTGCCAAGCGGCCCCTAAGTTTAACCGAATGGAAGCTCCGGAGGAGGAGGGCATGCTCGCGTCACAGTAAGCCGAAGAGGAGCACCTTCCCCGGGCACGGGCGATTCCAAGCGGCCCCTAAGTTTAACCGAATGGAAGCTCCGGAGGAGGAGGGCATGCTCGCGTCACAGTAAGCCGAAGAGGAGCACCTTCCCCGGGCACGGGCGGTGCCAAGCGGCCCCTAAGTTTAACCGAATGGAAGCTCCGGGGGAGGAGGGCGGGTGTGTGTCACAGTTAAGCCGAATTGGAGCACCTCTTCCGCCCGGGCACGAGCGGAGCGCGAAGCTGTCAGTTATGAATGTATAAAAGAATAAATAAAGAAATGAATAAAGAATGCCACCTTTCATTTCACAGGGCACACCGGACGGCGTACCAGCAGATAAAAGTCGGAGTAATTAAATAAATACAAAAAGAATGGCTGGGGAATAAAAAAATAATACGTTTTAATAATAATTTGGTTTTTTTGTTATAACATGAATTTCACTCTCTCTCTCCCCGTATATATATATATATATATATATATATATATATATATATATATATATATATTTATATATTTATTATATATATTGTATATTTTTTTAAGCATTTTTGAAGGTGCGCCGCTACTTCGCGGATTTTCAGTTTTCGCGGGTGGTCTCTGTCCCCATTAACCGCGATTACCGAGGGTTCACTGTACTCCATAAAATTTACAAAAAGCGAGGTGAAACACTCAACCAGGGCTGCTTTTTTTAACATTTCTCGAGGGCCATGGCGAGCCATTTCAAAAAAGCTGCACAACTAACGTATAAAATATTGATAAATTTGCTCGGCCTGATGTGTGTGTAAAGTTTCACGAGTTGTCGTTCATATTTAGAACCTCATAATCAGCGTTGTTTTATTGCCGAACAGTGCAATGCCACTCCCACAACTTTACACGAAAAAGGACGAATTTCGTATTGTGACATCCTCATGGCCGAAACAGTCATCCGAGCATATATGAGGGCGGCCTTGTTGAGTTGCACGGAGAAAAACATCCAAGAAAATAACTTGTATTAGCTTTTACCAGTTGGTGGCGCTACTACTACGATGAAAAATAAGTTGGTAGATGTCTTCAGGGCTGAAGTATCCTCAAATGTGTACAACTTCGAGAAGATAGGATCATCTGAGTCATGTTGCCGGAGCTTTTGTTGCCACAGAGTACAATCTGACTTTTCAGCACCATAATAGCCACGCCTTTTGCCAAAACGTCACAAAATTCGGCAGAGAGAAAGATCATTGTCTTGAGTCTTTTCTGACTAATTTTCAGTCGGATTTGTCAAAAGGGCACCGTGCAGGATGTGAAAATTAAAATAAAAACACATTTTTGATTCCACTTGGCGGCGCTGTGTGTATAACAAAATAATAACATTAAGATGTCTTCAGGTCGGGACGTTTTATTTACAGGTGAAGATTTGGATTTTCAGGAGCATGTGCAGGGGAGTTATTAAGCATTCATTTATTTGTATTAGGTTCATTTTGTCTTCTTATTATTGATATTTGACTGATTCATTAAAAGCAGACAATTATGTTTTAGGTTAATTTTTTACCTGACATGTTTCGGCGAGTCTTTCGCCTTCTTCAGAGTGTCGCATGATGGTGTCTTGAGACCCGTCTTTATCAGCTGATGTTCCATGAGGGTGTGACTTACCTGTCAAAAAAATGAAAAATCAGAGCAGTAAAAGAACAAGCACAACATGAACATTACAAATCAGCAATCACTGACCACTGCAAAAGGGAAAACCACATCATGGACCGGGAGAAGGGCAGGGTCATCCGCACCGAAGAGAACAAACAACAGCGCTGGATCAGAGAGGCCATTGAGATCTGCAAGCGAGGCATAAAAACCATGAACAGAGACAAGGGAGCCTTCATCCTCTCTACCACCTGGAGCAGCATCTTGGCGGAGTGAACGGACAGCGGGGGTGTGACTTGCCTTCATTCTTGTGACAGGTAAGTCACGCCCTCATGGAACATCAGCTGATAAAGACGGGTCACAAGACACCATCATGTGACACTCTGAAGAAGGCGAAAGACTTTCGTATTGTGACATCCTCAAGGCCTAAACACTCATCCGAGCAAATATAAGGTAGATTTTGTGAACCTGCCCGGAGAAAAACATCAACGAAAATAATTTGTATTTGTTTTAACCAGTTGGTGGCGCTACCACTGCGATCAAAAATAAGTTGGCAGCCGTCTTCAGGGCCTGAATATCCTCAAATGTGAAAAATTTCGAGAAGATGGATCATCTGAATCATTTTGCAGGAACTTTTGTTGCCACGGAGAATAATCAGACTCTGCGGCACCGCAATAGCCACGCCCTTCGAAGGAAAGTCACAAAAATAGGGATAGAGTAAGATCAATGTCTTGAGTCTTTTCTAGCCAATTTTCAATCTGATTCGTGTAAAGGGCACCGTGCAGTACGTCAAAATGTAAAAAATGTTATTGATTGGCGCAAGGTGTATAACAGAATATAAACATATAGATGTCTTCAGGTACCGACTCTTTATGTACATGTGAAGTTTTGGATTTTTAGCAGCATGTGCAGGAGAGTTATTAAGCATTTTGTCCATTGCGGCGAAGGAAATCTTAAGTGAAAACTTTGAAGCCCCGCCCCCGTCATATAGTATTTCGGAAACAAAAGATTTTAGCCCCAGTGTTTGTCCCAGGTCTTAAGATGCTACAGACAGAATTTTAAGGCAATCAGATGAAGCCTTTAGGATCAGGGTGCAAAAGAATGACCCCTGTAAACATGCAAAAAAGGGCAAAAGTCGGACTTTCAAAAATTCATAACTCACTTCCTGTTCATATTAGACGTTAAAATATCAAATTTCTCGCCATGCCCGATGAGACTGCCAAGTTTGGTGAGTTTTTGTGCATGTTTCGGGGTCAAAAATGCGATCGTACAATCGGAAAAATAATAATAATAATAATTTCTACAAAAACAACAGGGACTTCGCAGCGGTCGCTGCTCAGGCCCTAATAATAATAATAATAATAATAATAAAAGTAATAATATTTTCTACAAAAACAATAGGGACCTCGCAGCCGTCGCAGCTCGGGCCCTAATAACAATTTCTAGAAAAACAATAGGGACCTCGCAGCGGTCACTGCTCGGGCCCTAATAATAATAATAATAATAATTTCTACATAAACAATAGGGACCTCGCCGCGGTCGCTGCTCGGGCCCCAATAATAATTTCTACACAAAGTCCATTGTGGTGACCCGCCCCTTTTAAGTAAATTCAAAATGGCCGACTTCCTGTAAAACCTAGCTCATTGCTCCAAGAGACTTTTTTGTAGGTCTTGGTCTTATACATACAGTGAACCCTCGCTACTTCGCGGTTCACCTTTCGCGGGTTCAGTGCTTCGCGGGTATAAAAAATATTCGGGGGCATTGTAGTTTCGCCGAGCGGCACGACGGGCGCTGGAGCGGTTAGACGGCCGGCGTGCGCCGAAGAAGAGCGTGGGCGAAGAGGAGAGTGGACGAAGAAGAGCACGTTCCCCCGGACACGATCGGTGGCGACGTTTCGCGCGGTTCGGACCGTACCAAGGCTCCGGCCGGCGTGCGTGGCAGTTAAGCCGTAGAGGAGCACCGTCCCCGGGCACGGGCGGTGCCAAGCGGCCCCTAAGTTTAACCGAATGGAAGCTCCGGAGGAGGAGGGCATGCTCGCGTCACAGTAAGCCGAAGAGGAGCACCTTCCCCAGGCACGGGCGGTTCCAAGCGGCCCCTAAGTTTAACCAAATGGAAGCTCCGGAGGAGGAGGGCATGCTCGCGTCACAGTAAGCCGAAGAGGAGCACCTTTGCCGGGCACGGGCGGTTCCAAGCGGCTCCTAAGTTTAACCGAATGGAAGCTCCGGAGGAGGCGGGCATGCTCGCGTCACAGTAAGCCGAAGAGGAGCACCTTCCCCGGGCACGGGCGGTGCCAAGCGGCCCCTAAGTTTAACCGAATGGAAGCTCCGGGGGAGGAGGGCGGGCGTGTGTCACAGTTAAGCCGAATTGGAACACCTCTTCCGCCCGGACACGAACGGAGCGCGAAGCTGTCAGTTATGAATTAATAAATGAATAAATAAATAAATAATTAAAGAATGCCACCTTTCATTTCACAGGGAACACCGGACGGCGTACCAGCAGGTAAAAGTCGGAGTAATTAAATAAATACAAAAAGAATGGCTGGGGAATAAAAAAATAATACGTTTTAATAATAATTTGGTTTTTTTGTTATAACATGAATTTCACTCTCTCTCTCTCTCTCTCTCCCCGTATATATATATATATATATATATATATATATATATATATTTATTATATATATTGTATTTTCTTTTAAGCATTTTTGAAGGTGCGCCGCTACTTCGCGGATTTTCAGTTTCCGCGGGTGGTCTCGGTCCCCATTAACCGCGATAACCGAGGGTTCACTGTACTCCATAAAATTTACAAAAAGCGAGGTGAAACACTCAACCAGGGCTGCTTTTTTGAACATTTCTCGAGGGCCATGGCGAGCCATTTCAAAAAAGCTGCACAACTAACGTATAAAATATTGATAAATTTGCTCTGCCTGATGTGTGTGTCAAGTTTCACGAGTTGTCGTTCATATTTAGAACCTCATAATCAGCGTTGTT
Source organism: Idiotropiscis lumnitzeri (assembly GCF_059441095.1). Taxonomy (NCBI): domain Eukaryota; kingdom Metazoa; phylum Chordata; class Actinopteri; order Syngnathiformes; family Syngnathidae; genus Idiotropiscis; species Idiotropiscis lumnitzeri. Next base: position 331,704 of record NW_028283656.1, read on the forward strand.
TTATTGCCAAACAGTGCAATGCCACTCCCACAACTTTTCACGAAAAAGGATGAATTTCGTATTGTGACATCCTCATGGCCGAAACAGTCCTCCGAGCATATATGAGGGCGACCTTGTTGAGTTGCACGGAGAAAAACATCCAAGAAAATAACTTGTATTAGCTTTTACCAGTTGGTGGCGCTACTACTACGATGAAAAATAAGTTGGTAGATGTCTTCAGGGCTGAAGTATCCTCAAATGTGTACAACTTCGAGAAGATAGGATCATCTGAGTCATGTTGCCGGAGCTTTTGTTGCCACAAAGTACAATCGGAATTTTCAGCACCGTAATAGCCACGCCTTTTGCCAAAACGTCACAAAACTCGGCAGAGAGTAAGATCATTGTCTTGAGTCTTTTCTGACTAATTTTCAGTCGGATTCGTCAAAAGGGCACGGTGCAGTACGTGAAAATTAAAATAAAAACAAATTTTTGATTCCACTTGGCGGCGCTGTGTGTATAACAAAATAATAACATTAAGATGTCTTCAGGTCGGGACATTTTATTTACAGGTGAAGGTTTGGATTTTTAGGAGCATGTGCAGGGGAGTTATTAAGCATTCATTTATTTGTATTAGGTTCATTTTGTCTTCTTATTATTGATATTTGACAGATTCATTAAAAGCAGACAATTATGTTTTCGGTAAATTTTTTACCTGACATGTTTCGGCGAGTCTTTCGCCTTCTTCAGAGTGTCGCATGATGGTGTCTTGAGACCCGTCTTTATCAGCTGATGTTCCATGAGGGTGTGACTTACCTGTCAAAAAAATGAAAAATCAGAGCAGTAAAAGAACAAGCACAACATGAACATTACAAATCAGCAATCACTGACCACTGCAAAAGGGAAAACCACATCATGGACCGGGAGAAGGGCAGGGTCATCCGCACAGAAGAGAACAAACAACAGCGCTGGATCAGAGAGGCCATTGAGATCTGCAAGCAAGGCATAAAAACCATGAACAGAGACAAGGGAGCCTTCATCCTCTCTACCACCTGGACCAGCATCTTGGCGGAGTTAACGGACAGCGGGGGGCGTGACTTGCCTTCATTCTTGTGACAGGTAAGTCACGCCCTCATGGAACATCAGCTGATAAAGACGGGCCACAAGACACCATCATGTGACACTCTGAAGAAGGCGAAAGACTTTCGTATTGTGACATCCTCAAGGCCTAAACACTCATCCGAGCAAATATAAGGTAGATTTTGTTAACCTGCCCGGAGAAAAACATCAACGAAAATAATTTGTATTTGTTTTAACCAGTTGGTGGCGCTACCACTGCGATCAAAAATAAGTTGGCAGCCGTCTTCAGGGCCTGAATATCCTCAAATGTGAAAAATTTCGAGAAGATGGATCATCTGAATCATTTTGCAGGAACTTTTGTTGCCACGGAGAATAATCAGACTCTGCGGCACCGTAATAGCCACGCCCTTCGAAGGAAAGTCACAAAAATAGGGATAGAGTAAGATCAATGTCTTGAGTCTTTTCTAGCCAATTTTCAATCGGATTCGTTAAAAGGGCACCGTGCAGTACGTCAAAATGTAAAAAATGATATTGATTGGCGCAAGGTGTATAACAGAATATAAACATATAGATGTCTTCAGGTACCGACTCTTTATGTACATGTGAAGTTTTGGATTTTTAGCAGCATGTGCAGGAGAGTTATTAAGCATTTTGTCACAAGAAAAAGGACGAATTTCGTATTGTGACATCCTCATGGCCGAAACAGTCATCCGAGCATATATGAGGGCGACCTTGTTGAGTTGCACGGAGAAAAACATCCAAGAAAATAACTTGTATTAGCTTTTACCAGTTGGTGGCGCTACTACTACGATGAAAAATAAGTTGGTAGATGTCTTCAGGGCTGAAGTATCCTCAAATGTGTACAACTTCGAGAAGATAGGATCATCTGAGTCATGTTGCCGGAGCTTTTATTGCCACAGAGTACAATCTGACTTTTCAGCACCGTAATAGCCACGCCTTTTGCCAAAACGTCACAAAATTCGGCAGAGAGTAAGATCATTGTCTTGAGTCTTTTCTGACTAATTTTCAGTCGGATTCGTCAAAAGGGCACCGTGCATAATGTGAAAATTTAAATAAAAACAAATTTTTGATTCCACTTGGCGGCGCTGTGTGTATTTAGGATCAGGGTGCAAAAGAATGACCCCTGTAAACATGCAAAAAAGGGCAAAAGTCGGACTTTCAAAAATTCATAACTCACTTCCTATTCATATTAGACATTAAAATATCAAATTTTTCGCCATGCCCGATGAGACTGCCAAGTTTGGTGAATTTTTGTGCATGTTTCGGGGGTCAAAAATGCAATCGAACAATCGGAAAAATAATAATAATAATAATTTCTACAAAAACAATAGGGACTTCGCAGCGGTCGCTGCTCAGGCCCTAATAATAATAATAATAATAAGAGAAGATAAGATAAGATGTCCTTTATTAGTCCCACAATGGGGAAATTTGAAAGTAATAATATTTTCTACAAAAACAATAGGGACCTCGCAGCCGTCGCAGCTCGGGCCCTAATAACAATTTCTAGAAAAACAATAGGGACCTCGCAGCGGTCACTGCTCGGGCCCTAATAATAATAATAATAATAATTTCCACAAAAACAATGGGGACCTCGTAGCGGTCGCTGCTCGGGCCCTAATAATAATTTCTACATAAACAATAGGGACCTCGCCGCGGTCGCTGCTCGGGCCCCAATAATAATTTCTACACAAAGTCCATTGTGGTGACCCGCCCCCTTTTAATAAATTCAAAATGGCCGACTTCCTGTAAAACCTAGCTCATTGCTCCAAGAGACTTTTTTGTAGGTCTTGGTCTTATACATACAGTGAACCCTCGCTACTTCGCGGTTCACCTTTCGCGGGTTCAGTGCTTCGCGGGTATAAAAAATATTCGGGGGCATTGTAGTTTCGCCGAGCGGCACGACGGGGCGCTGGAGCGGTTAGACGGCCGGCGTGCGCCGAAGAAGAGCGTGGGCGAAGAGGAGAGTGGACGAAGAAGAGCACGTTCCCCCGGACACGATCGGTGGCGACGTTTCGCGCGGTTCGGACCGTACCAGAGCTCCGGCCGGCGTGCGTGGCAGTTAAGCCGTAGAGGAGCACCTTCCCCGGGCACGGGCGGTGCCAAGCGGCCCCTAAGTTTAACCGAATGGAAGCTCCGGAGGAGGAGGGCATGCTCGCGCCACAGTAAGCCGAAGAGGAGCACCTTCCCCGGGCACGGGCGGTTCCAAGCGGCCCCTAAGTTTAACCGAATGGAAGCTCCGGAGGAGGAGGGCATGCTCGCGACACAGTAAGCCGAAGAGGAGCACCTTCCCCGGGCACGGGCGGTGCCAAGCGGCCCCTAAGTTTAACCGAATGGAAGCTCCGGGGGAGGAGGGTGGGCGTGTGTCACAGTTAAGCCGAATTGGAGCACCTCTTCCGCCCGGGCACGAGCGGAGCGCGAAGCTGTCAGTTATGAATGAATAAATGAATAAATAAATAAATAAATAAAGAATGGCACCTTTCATTTCACAGGGAACACCAGACGGCGTACCAGCAGGTAAAAGTCTGAGTAATTAAATAAATACAAAAAGAATGGCTGGGGAATAAAAAAATAATACGTTTTAATAATGATTTGTTTTTTTTGTTATAACATGAATTTCACTCTCTCTCTCCCCGTATATATATATATATATATATATATATATATATATATATATATATATATATATTGTATTTTTTTTTTAAGCATTTTTGAAGGTGCGCCGCTACTTCGCGGATTTTCAGTTTTCGCGGGTGGTCTCGGTCCCCATTAACCGCAATAACCGAGGGTTCACTGTACTCCATAAAATTTACAAAAAGCGAGGTGAAACACTCAACCAGGGCTGCTCTGCATGTTGTGCTGGGCCACCTGGAACAACAGCGGAGCTATGCAAGGATGCTCTTTGTGGACTACAGCTCGGCATTCAACACGATCATCCCAGACATCCTCGTCGCCAAACTGGACACTCTCGGCCTCCCTGCCCTCACACGCATCTGGATTAAGGACTTTCTGACCAACAGACCCCAGACTGTGTTGCTCGGCCCCTACACGTCCTCCACCCTCATGCTGAGCACCGGTTCCCCCCAAGGATGCGTGCTGAGCCCTCTCCTGTACGCCCTCTACACCTACGACTGCAGCCCGGCCCACGGCAACAACACCATCGTCAAGTTTGCTGACGACACGACAGTGGTCGGTCTGATCTCGGAAGGTGACGAGACAGCCTACAGAGAGGAGGTAGGGAGACTGACAACTTGGTGCAAGGAGAACAGACTGCACCTTAACTCTGCTAAAACAAAGGAGATTGTCGTCGACTTCATGAGGAACAAGACGCTGCCGCCCCCCCTCTGCATCGAAGGCGTGTGTGTGGAGAGGGTCCACACGTTCAAGTTCCTGGGAGTACAGATCTCCGATGACCTTTCTTGGAGTCACAACACCACAGCAGTGGTAAAGAAGGTCCGCCAACGTCTGCACTTCCTGAGAGTCCTCAGGAAATTCAACCTGGACAGGAAGCTGCTGCTGGCCTTCTACCACTCGTCCATCGAGAGCCTGCTGACGTACTTTGTCTCCACCTGGTACAGCGGCTGCACTGAGGCGGACAGAGTGAGGCTCCAGAGGACAGTCAAAACAGCGCAAAGGATTATTGGCTGCCCTCTCCCCTCGCTGTCGGACATCTACACCGCCCGGTGCCTCAGAAGGGCTCTCAACATCGTCAAAGACAATACCCACCCAAACTCACACCTGTTCGACCGGTTGCCCTCTGGCAGGCGCTACAGATGCATCAAATCAAGGACCAATCGACTGAGAAACAGTTTCTTTCCGAGAGCCATCTCCATACTGAACTCTCACACACACACGAGACCACCCTAACCTTGCAAAACAGCATTGTGATGTGTTTCTATATGCCCTATTCAGTACTGAATTCCATTGCACTGTCTTATTTTCTTATCTAATTTATATATTGTCTGTATTATTGTTGTATTGCACTGGAGAGGGGAGCCCTCTAATCTCGTTGCACACTTGAGTACAATGACAATAAAGGGATTTCTATTTCTATTCTATTCTTTTTTTAACTTTTCTCGAGGGCCATGGCGAGCCATTTCAAAAAAGCTGCGCAACTAACGTATAAAATATTGATAAATTTGCTCTGCCTGATGTGTGTGTCGTTTCACGAGTTGTCGTTCATATTTAGAACCTCATAATCAGCGTTGTTTTATTGCCAAACAGTGCAATGCCACTCCCACAACTTTTCACGAAAAAGGATGAATTTCGTATTGTGACATCCTCATGGTCGAAACAGTCCTCCGAGCATATATGAGGGCGACCTTGTTGAGTTGCACGGAGAAAAACATCCAAGAAAATAACTTGTATTAGCTTTTACCAGTTGGTGGCGCTACTACTACGATGAAAAATAAGTTGGTAGATGTCTTCAGGGCTGAAGTATCCTCAAATGTGTACAACTTCGAGAAGATAGGATCATCTGAGTCATGTTGCCGGAGCTTTTGTTGCCACAAAGTACAATCGGACTTTTCAGCACCGTAATAGCCACGCCTTTTGCCAAAACGTCACAAAACTCGGCAGAGAGTAAGATCATTGTCTTGAGTCTTTTCTGACTAATTTTCAGTCGGATTCGTCAAAAGGGCACGTTGCAGTACGTGAAAATTAAAATAAAAACAAATTTTTGATTCCACTTGGCGGCGCTGTGTGTATAACAAAATAATAACATTAAGATGTCTTCAGGTCGGGACATTTTATTTACAGGTGAAGGTTTGGATTTTTAGGAGCATGTGCAGGGGAGTTATTAAGCATTCATTTATTTGTATTAGGTTCATTTTGTCTTCTTATTATTGATATTTGACAGATTCATTAAAAGCAGACAATTATGTTTTCGGTAAATTTTTTACCTGACATGTTTCGGCGAGTCTTTCGCCTTCTTCAGAGTGTCGCATGATGGTGTCTTGAGACCCGTCTTTATCAGCTGATGTTCCATGAGGGTGTGACTTACCTGTCAAAAAAATGAAAAATCAGAGCAGTAAAAGAACAAGCACAACATGAACATTACAAATCAGCAATCACTGACCACTGCAAAAGGGAAAACCACATCATGGACCGGGAGAAGGGCAGGGTCATCCGCACAGAAGAGAACAAACAACAGCGCTGGATCAGAGAGGCCATTGAGATCTGCAAGCGAAGCATAAAAACCATGAACAGAGACAAGGGAGCCTTCATCCTCTCTACCACCTGGACCAGCATCTTGGCGGAGTGAACGGACAGCGGGGGGCGTGACTTGCCTTCATTCTTGTGACAGGTAAGTCACGCCCTCATGGAACATCAGCTGATAAAGACGGGTCACAAGACACCATCATGTGACACTCTGAAGAAGGCGAAAGACTTTCGTATTGTGACATGCTCAAGGCCTAAACACTCATCCGAGCAAATATAAGGTAGATTTTGTTAACCTGCCCGGAGAAAAACATCAACGAAAATAATTTGTATTTGTTTTAACCAGTTGGTGGCGCTACCACTGCGATCAAAAATAAGTTGGCAGCCGTCTTCAGGGCCTGAATATCCTCAAATGTGAAAGATTTCCAGAAGATGGATCATCTGAATCATTTTGCAGGAACTTTTGTTGCCACGGAGAATAATCAGACTCTGCGGCACCGTAATAGCCACGCCCTTCGAAGGAAAGTCACAAAAATAGGGATAGAGTAAGATCAATGTCTTGAGTCTTTTCTAGCCAATTTTCAATCAGATTCGTTAAAAGGGCACCGTGCAGTACGTCAAAATGTAAAAAATGATATTGATTGGCGCAAGGTGTATAACTGAATATAAACATATAGATGTCTTCAGGTACAGACTCTTTATGTACATGTGAAGTTTTGGATTTTTAGCAGCATGTGCAGGAATGTTATTAAGCATTTTGTCCATTGCGGCGAAGGAAATCTTAAGTGAAAACTTCGAAGCCCCGCCCCCGTCATATAGTATTTCGGAAACAAAAAATTTTAGCCCCAGTGTTTGTCCCAGGTCTTCAGATGCTACAGACAGAATTTTAAGGCAATCAGATGAAGCCTTTAGGATCAGGGTGCAAAAGAATGACCCCTGTAAACATGCAAAAAAGGGCAAAAGTCGGACTTTCAAAAATTCATAACTCACTTCCTATTCATATTAGTCATTAAAATATCAAATTTTTCGCCATGCCCGATGAGACTGCCAAGTTTGGTGAATTTTTGTGCATGTTTCGGGGGTCAAAAATGCAATCGAACAATCGGAAAAATAATAAAAATAATAATTTCTACAAAAACAATAGGGACTTCGCAGCGGTCGCTGCTCAGGCCCTAATAATAATAATAATAATAAGAGAAGATAAGATAAGATGTCCTTTATTAGTCCCACAATGGGGAAATTTGAAAGTAATAATATTTTCTACAAAAACAATAGGGACCTCGCAGCCGTCGCAGCTCGGGCCCTAATAACAATTTCTAGAAAAACAATAGGGACCTCGCAGCGGTCACTGCTCGGGCCCTAATAATAATAATAATAATAATTTCCACAAAAACAATGGGGACCTCGTAGCGGTCGCTGCTCGGGCCCTAATAATAATTTCTACATAAACAATAGGGACCTCGCCGCAGTCGCTGCTCGGGCCCCAATAATAATTTCTACACAAAGTCCATTGTGGTGACCCGCCCCTTTTAAGTAAATTCAAAATGGCCGACTTCCTGTAAAACCTAGCTCATTGCTCCAAGAGACTTTTTTGTAGGTCTTGGTCTTATACATACAGTGAACCCTCGATACTTCGCGGTTCACCTTTCGCGGGTTCAGTGCTTCGCGGGTATAAAAAATATTCGGGGGCATTGTAGTTTCGCCGAGCGGCACGACGGGCGCTGGAGCGGTTAGACGGCCGGCGTGCGCCGAAGAAGAGCGTGGGCGAAGAGGAGAGTGGACGAAGAAGAGCACGTTCCCCCGGACACGATCGGTGGCGACGTTTCGCGCGGTTCGGACCGTACCAGAGCTCCGGCCGGCGTGCGTGGCAGTTAAGCCGTAGAGGAGCACCTTCCCCGGGCACGGGCGGTGCCAAGCGGCCCCTAAGTTTAACCGAATGGAAGCTCCGGAGGAGGAGGGCATGCTCGCGTCACAGTAAGCCGAAGAGGAGCACCTTCCCCGGGCACGGGCGGTTCCAAGCGGCCCCTAAGTTTAACCAAATGGAAGCTCCGGAGGAGGAGGGCATGCTCGCGTCACAGTAAGCCGAAGAGGAGCACCTTCGCCGGGCACGGGCGGTTCCAAGCGGCCCCTAAGTTTAACCGAATGGAAGCTCCGGAGGAGGCGGGCATGCTCGCGTCACAGTAAGCCGAAGAGGAGCACCTTCCCCGGGCACGGGCGGTGCCAAGCGGCCCCTAAGTTTAACCGAATGGAAGCTCCGGAGGAGGAGGGCATGCTCGCGTCACAGTAAGCCGAAGAGGAGCACCTTCGCCGGGCACGGGCGGTTCCAAGCGGCCCCTAAGTTTAACCGAATGGAAGCTCCGGAGGAGGCGGGCATGCTCGCGTCACAGTAAGCCGAAGAGGAGCACCTTCCCCGGGCACGGGCGGTGCCAAGCGGCCCCTAAGTTTAACCGAATGGAAGCTCCGGGGGAGGAGGGCGGGCGTGTGTCACAGTTAAGCCGAATTGGAACACCTCTTCCGCCCGGGCACGAACGGAGCGCGAAGCTGTCAGTTATGAATGAATAAATGAATAAATAAATAAATAAATAAATAAAGAATGCCACCTTTCATTTCACAGGGCACACCGGACGGCGTACCAGCAGGTAAAAGTCGGAGTAATTAAATAAATACAAAAAGAATGGCTGGGGAATAAAAAAATAATACGTTTTAATAATAATTTGTTTTTTTTGTTATAACATGAATTTCACTCTCTCTCTCTCTCTGTATATATATATATATATCTATATATATATATCTATATATATATATATATATATATATATTTATTATATATATTGTATTTTTTTTTAAGCATTTTTGAAGGTGCGCCGCTACTTCGCGGATTTTCAGTTTCCGCGGGTGGTCTCGGTCCCCATTAACCGCGACAACCGAGGGTTCACTGTACTCCATAAAATTTACAAAAAGCGAGGTGAAACACTCAACCAGGGCTGCTTTTTTGAACATTTCTTGAGGGCCATGGCGAGCCATTTCAAAAAAGCTGCACAACTAACGTATAAAATATTGATAAATTTGCTCTGCCTGATGTGTGTGTAAAGTTTCACGAGTTGTCGTTCATATTTAGAACCTCATAATCAGCGTTGTTTTATTGCCGAACAGTGCAATGCCACTCCCACAACTTTTCACGAAAAAGGATGAATTTCGTATTGTGACATCCTCATGGCCAAAACAGTCATCCGAGCATATATGAGGGCGACCTTGTTGAGTTGCACGGAGAAAAACATCCAAGAAAATAACTTGTATTAGCTTTTACCAGTTGGTGGCGCTACTACTACGATGAAAAATAAGTTGGTAGATGTCTTCAGGGCTGAAGTATCCTCAAATGTGTACAACTTCGAGAAGATAGGATCATCTGAGTCATGTTGCCGGAGCTTTTGTTGCCACAAAGTACAATCGGACTTTTCAGCACCGTAATAGCCACGCCTTTTGCCAAAACGTCACAAAATTCGGCAGAGAGTAAGATCATTGTCTTGAGTCTTTTCTGACTAATTTTCAGTCGGATTCGTCAAAAGGGCACCGTGCAGTACGTGAAAATTAAAATAAAAACACATTTTTGATTCCACTTGGCGGCGCTGTGTGTATAACAAAATAATAACATTAAGATGTCTTCAGGTCGGGACGTTTTATTTACAGGTGAAGGTTTGGATTTTTAGGAGCATGTGCAGGGGCGTTATTAAGCATTCATTTATTTGTATTAGGTTCATTTTGTCTTCTTATTATTGATATTTGACTGATTCATTAAAAGCAGACAATTATGTTTTAGGTTAATTTTTTACCTGACATGTTTCGGCGAGTCTTTCGCCTTCTTCAGAGTGTCGCATGATGGTGTCTTGAGACCCGTCTTTATCAGCTGATGTTCCATGAGGGTGTGACTTACCTGTCAAAAAAATGAAAAATCAGAGCAGTAAAAGAACAAGCACAACATGAACATTACAAATCAGCAATCACTGACCACTGCAAGGAAAACCACATCATGGACCGGGAGAAGGGCAGGGTCATCCGCACCGAAGAGAACAAACAACAGCGCTGGATCAGAGAGGCCATTGAGATCTGCAAGCGAGGCATAAAAACCATGAACAGAGACAAGGGAGCCTTCATCCTCTCTACCACCTAGAGCAGCATCTTGGCGGAGTGAACGGACAGCGGGGGGTGTGACTTGCCTTCATTCTTGTGACAGGTAAGTCACGCCCTCATGGAACATCAGCTGATAAAGACGGGTCACAAGACACCATCATGTGACACTCTGAAGAAGGCGAAAGACTTTCGTATTGTGACATCCTCAAGGCCTAAACACTCATCCGAGCAAATATAAGGTAGATTTTGTGAACCTGCCCGGAGAAAAACATCAACGAAAATAATTTGTATTTGTTTTAACCAGTTGGTGGCGCTACCACTGCGATCAAAAATAAGTTGGCAGCCGTCTTCAGGGCCTGAATATCCTCAAATGTGAAAAATTTCGAGAAGATGGATCATCTGAATCATTTTGCAGGAACTTTTGTTGCCACGGAG